>NC_138347.1:142932337-143309837 GCF_046562875.1 Panthera onca
CTCTCTGAGGAGGTGCACGCCCCTCTCCAAGCAGCACCTTGGAGAGTCCAGTGCCGGGTTTCCACTGGCCCATCGAAGAATTTGGAGGTTGCGTGGGGTCCCGAGCTGTTTAAAACCCTCTGGCCCTCCTTGCCCAGGCCTCCCACGTGCAGGCTTTTCGGGGCACAGCCGCCTCTGCGGTTGCCCTGTTATAATAAGTCTGCTGCTCTCCCGTAACCAGCCGGGAGAAAGCAGAGCTCAGCGCAGTCTCCTTTTCTGGGCCCCACGCCTTGGCCAGACCCTTCCGGAAGAGACGTCGACTTGCCAGGGCTCCGGGGGAGGAATCCTGAGGTCTCTCACTCCCACCCTGGGGCACCCCTGGAGCAGCGAGCTCCAGTCTCCCCGCGGCCGGCTTCAGAGCCCCGAGGAGCGGGACCGGGGATTCCCTCAGCGCTGACTCCCCGCGGCTCCTGAGCACAAAGGCCACACCCTCACAGGCCAGGCATCGCAGGGGACAGAGCGTTGGCTTCTGCCGAATTACCTGGATACCTGAGGTAGGATCCCAGAATGAAGTCCCTCACCCCGCGAGAACTACCCCAGGGCCAGTTTCTTTCCGGATGCCTATTACCTGGGTTTGTGCTCGGGCCACTTCCCTCTGCATGGAGAAACAGGTTGGAACATGTCCCTGGGGAACTCTTGAAGGAAGACTTCAATTGCACACCAAAGTGTCCCCGTCCGTCCTCCCCACCCCCCCCCCCACCCCCGCGTTGCTGAGATATCCTGGGGAGACAGGTAGTAATAATAATCCGCGCCAGTGTTTATTGAGCTCTTACTCTGTGCCAGGCACTATTCTTGATATTTTGCGTGAACTGTTTTAGTTTTACTCCTCACAACAGCCCTGGAGGACAGTTATTTTTTGCCCATTTTATGGGTGAGGAAACTAAACCATGGAGAACTTAAGTTATGTGTTCATTGTCATCCAGCCAGCAAGTGGGGAAGCTGGTTAATCTTGTGGGTAGAGAACACTGGGTGTGTCCCAAGCTCCCTGACCCTGTTTGGTACTAAAGACCTTTTGTCCACAAGGAAGTATGGGTGAGGTCTCCCAGCCCTTTACTCCAAACCCCGCAGGCATACTGTGGGAGGCTGATGGGGCATGTCCCCTCTCTCAGAGTCTGTTGGGGTACATCTTGGTAGAATGGGATCCTGGTGCTGAAAGCAAATTTAGGGAACTGGCTGCTGGCAATGGACTTCTTTTCTGAACCTTTTGGTAGACCTTCCCATTTAAAATATGAAGAGCAGTGGAGAGGGGGGAATCCAAACGTGAGCAGAGATCTATAGTCACAAACCGTAGAAACTGTGTTTTGCCAGTGTCTTTCTAGTGATTGAACCACAGAATATTAGAGCTAAAGGGATCTCAGATATCACTGCCCCCAATCCAGAAGCAGGGAGGAGATTCAGTGATATGTTCAAGGCCACTCTGTGTGTTCCTAACATAACCAGTGCTAGAACCACTGTCTTCTGACTCTTGGCCAAAATAAGCCATGTTGATGCATAAATGGATTATGGCCACTGCTGTTTTTCAGCATCTTAAAATTAATTAGGGAAAAACTTATTAAAAGAAAGTTCATTTTTCTAATTCTTCATAACTGCCTCAGTCAGCATAACCAGAAAAAAAATAACTATCATATAACGGATACACCATCACAAATGTGTCTCATTTGCAAGAAATTGCAACCAAATACTTATAAGCCTTCAAATCAACAGCGTTTAAGTAACCATGCAAACCTTTAGGTGACGTTCAATAAAATTGAATGGATTCCCAATCATTGTAGCAGTCTTTTTGTCAGGAGGAGTAGCTCTGTCTGGCCTCACTCCCAAGTATTTGGGAAAATAAGAGAAATCATAGTAGATCAGAGGGGAAAATTCTTTTGAATACAATGGAGTGATTTGGTATGATTTCTTCTGAATTTCTGACCGTTGGGTCACACTTTAGGCTGTTGCAAATCTGAGGCAAAACAATATCTTTCTAGCGGATATACCTGAGGCTCAGAGAGGGGGAAAATAGCCCTTTGCTACTTTGTTACCCACAGAGACCTTATAACAAAGGGACCTTCTTCAGCAGCCTAGGGATGCCATATGGCCCTAGCCGTTCTTATAGGACAAAATTTTGGTTTCTAAGAACATCCCATGTCTTTTCTCTGTAGCTACTGGCATCAGGAGGTCCTGCCCCTGGAGACAAATCAAGAAAAAGTCAGCTGGAGTAAACAGAGAAGGGGATTGAGAAAAACCTGTTCCTTAGAGCCACACAGAGGGGTGAGAGTTACAGGCAGACAGATGGTGGAAGCTTGGTGCCTTTTATGTAGCCTGGGGTAGGATTTGCATCCCCGATGTTGTGAGAAGCCAGGACAGAAGCCTTCAGGCAGTAACTAGGGGTGAAGGAGGAAAAGGTGAAGGTGAGGGATCATTGCTGTCAAGAACCTGGGGTGGGGGTAGATGGAGGTCGGCTGATAAAGGGCTTTGGGGTGACAGGAATGACCATGGAGAGACTGAACTGAGAGATGCTGTTCTTTCCCCTTCCCCGCCTCCCCACCACCTCAGTTTGCCTTCTGTGTTGGGTTGACTGGTCCGAATCCCAGAATCCCCTGTTATCTCGAGGGGAGCACTCACATTTTTAGAGAATTTATTAGAAATGAATATTATTTTATGTTAAGTCAGAAAACAAAATATACATAGCTGTCCCAATCTTTAGGGGAAACCATGAAAATTCACATTAAAGTGGAGAAGCTGGTCTAGTGAGATCACAGCAGTGTTAGAGGAGAAAAGATGTACCATTGAAATCAGGTATGACAAAATCCAAAAGAAATGGTCTCTCTTTTAGGAAGCACAGGAAGAAGAATCCTTTTTGATCTGGGCAGACATCCTGGTTCCCAATTTGTAGCTTTTCAGGGATGATAGGAGACTTAGCTGGAGCCTCATCCTGTTTATGTGGTTGGCATCCCTTCTCCCTGTTTTACTGTGGCTTTTATGTGGTGTAGTGTTAAAGGGCCCACACAGCACTTCTGCTGGGACAATTCTTTGCGCGTGTATCTACCTTAAATCATATAAACTGATATCAGTTTGTTGGCAGAAGAGCAACTGCTTTAAACGGCATGTTCTGGGGAAAAGAGTATGGAAAAAAAAAAAAACCCGAAGCCTTTTTATTCAGAACACAATGAATAAACGCATTTATGCAATACATAGCATGAATTAAAATTCTCAGTTTGGGTGAGATATTTGAAAATAAAAACATAATCAAGGACCGGAGCATCTGAACTTGACCTACTTTGAGTAACAAGAGAAGCCGTATAATAAGTTTCTGTGGAGTTTGAAGAAGACGTTGGAGGGGAAAAAGGTTCACTAAGTAGAATCTGAGAAGTTTTACCCTTGTGTGTTTTATTTTAAATAAATATATACTATCTTAATTTACACTTAAGTTTGAATATTCCATAAGATCAATAAATCTAATATTTTATCTGCAGGTTGTGACTTTGGAGAGCTTTATTCTACAAGTGGTTGGGAACCATGATGGCAGCTTTTATATCTGACATACTAGTATATAATTGTATATCCCTTATAAAAGCCCAGTGAATTAATACATTGTAACATGGCGTATGAAATTTTATGTGAGAATGAAGTCTGCAGTCTTCTCAAGAGCTAACAGCCTTGGAACATGCTATTTTCCCAAAGGGGATGAGTTGTTGGCAAGGGCAGTATAATTCATTTAAAATAAATAAATGAACAAGTGTTGAAAAAGAACCACCCTGATAAAAATGGATTTTTTTCTCTAAGAGGATCAATGAACAGATCAGTGAAGTTTATAAAATTTGTGGTTTCAATTTATCCCAAGTTCTCTGAGCTGCTTCATATGTTAACAACTCTCCAATGTAAGTGTCACTACACTTTCAGATAGTTTTCTAAAAAGAATTGTGCCTTTCCTTAGAATTAAATTGGAAACAGAGGTGCCTGGGTGGTTCAGTCGGTTAAGTGTCCGACTCTTGGTTTCAGTTCAGCTCATGATCTCAAGTTCGTGGGATCGAGCCCCACGGAGCCTGCTTGGGGTTCTCTCTCTCCCTGCCCCTCCTCTGCATGTGCTCTCTCTCTCTCTCTCAAAATAAATAAACATTTTTTTAGAAGAAGAAGTAAAATAGAAACATTAAAAAAAAAATAAAAGATTGTGAACCATTCTCGAACACAGAATAACCCTCCACAAAATGAAGCATGTCTTCAAATGCAGATTCGTTTCCTTTTTTCTCTTTCTTCTCTTTATTTCTTCCCTTTTGTTCTTTCTTCCTTTCATTTTTTAGGCCATTGATACACGTTTTCAGTCTACATGTAAGCCTTCAATACCTTGCTGGGAGAGTTGGCTATTTCAGGACAAATGTTTCCCCTGGTGAGGGCAGGGAGGAGGCGCAGTGCACTTGGATGTTTGTCCAGAGCAAAAGCACACAGGTCATGAAGGCACACTGGCTTTCCCTCTAGTCTAACCTCTTCACTTCTGATTTAGAAAAGCAGTGCTGGTAAAGGCCTGCTTACAGAGGGCTCCCCCTGTTAGCAGTGACTAAGCAGTATACTTCTCTTTTGCTACTCTGGGAGTTTATGCACTGAGAAGAATCCTGGTCTAGTCTGCTGACCTTCCCTAGACATCTGGTCAGCAGGGATTATCAAGCAGGAGTGTTTCCCATCCTCCTACAGATTATATTTAAGTTTGCGTTGGCAAAGGCAGGTACCCTTCTCCCATGGAATGTTTGGTTGTCATTTATTCAGGTGGTCAGTCTGTTTTTTGGTGGCTCCTTAGAAACGTGTCATCTAGACAAAATAAATTCCCTTCCCCAGTGCAAGGTGGACTGTAGGCGCTTGGTGCCCGAAGCATCTGCTGCAAAATCCAGGAAGGAGGGAGGACTGACAGCCAGCTGGGTCAGGGGGGCGAAGAGAGAGGTAACAGGATACAGCAAGGAGAGAAAGGGGGTGAGAGAGGTAGGCCAGGAAAGAAAACAGACCACCTGAAGGAAGAAAACCCAGCTCTGTGCACAGAAAGACTAAATGAGATTTAATAGTATGCCAAATATGAGGGATAAGATTTAAAAGGCATAAAAATAAGAAGATACGGAAAGCTAATGGGGATGATAAAGGGCTGAAGAAGTGTACAAGGAAAAATAACGTACCCAAATAATTCCTCAAGGTGTAGGTCAAAGGACAGGCAGGCTGGCTGCTCAGCCAGAGGGCCTGGTCTCATACCCACATTCCCCTGTCCCCTGTTCATGTGGCTTCTCTACCACCAGGCCAATCAATGGCTCTTCATCTCATTGATGCCTGTGGCCCTTTGGCAGTCCTCCAAACTTAGGGACCCGCAGAATGACATGTTTAAATGCTTCAAATGCAACCCAGAAGATTATAACACTAGATACACACATGCGCGCGCACACATGCACACCATTGTAAGCTCCTAATGTATGTGTAACAACAAGATCTGGTGGGAAAGATGGCCACCATCTCTCCTAAGTAGGGATCTGCAACGGGGCTGCTTTGAGACACCTGCAGCAGCTGTGTTCGGACACGAAGAAGTCTGCTTTCTGTCAGTGGCAAAGTCTTTGGTGCTTTTACGACATGGCAGACCGTAAAGGCAGTATTGTCGCCTGCCTTTATGATGGAATGAAATACTAAATTGTAGTGCAGTGTTCATAAACAAAGTTGTGACTCTTTCCCTGTTCAGGTTTATGGATCACTTGCATTCTGTTGATAAATGCCCTAGAGGTCTGCGACCCCAAAAACCTTGGACCCATGTTCAGTGTCTCCAGCTAACGCGGTAGGAGTACATCGGAACAGACTTGGGCAGATTATAACAGGGTCCTCCCAGCTTCTTTTGTCTCTCTGGGATCTTCTCTCTCTCTGGACCAATTTTCACTTTTCCGGCCCCAGGAACTGGCCTTACCTGCCCTATTCCTAGGGGTCATGGTTGTAGACAATGACGGGCGTTGGCAAATAAAAATCACTGTTAGCTGAAAGAGACTCACATATCAGGGGCACAGGCAGGCTGTGGGATGCCTCTGTAAGAACTAGAAAATAGGCAGCAGCATCTGGCTCCTGGCTAGGTGAAGATTGGCCTGTATCTCAGTCCCCGATGGCTGGCTGCCTTGGCTACGTGCCCTGTCGCCTTGGCTGGTCACCTGAAGTGTGCATTTCAGCTGAAAGTTTTAAGTTCCCCTCCAACACTTTTTTCTCCAAATCAGAGCTGCTATAATGATTCACTTCCTTTCCCTGTCCATTTCCTGCTTATCAGGAAATGGCCTCAGTTCAGGCTAGGTAGATGGAGACCCAGGGGGAAAGGTCTGGGTCTGGAGAAGTGAATTCTTAAACTGATGAATAAGGCCATGAGTGATAGAAAGGAGACTGTGGTCATAGGAGTGTTTTCCAGACAGATGGCTCATACTGTCCTGTGTTACAGGAGAATGCCAGGATGTCCCCGATCGTGGAGATCACCATGTTTCTGTCTGTTCTATCTGGTGAAGTAGAACCTGCTTAATAGAAAAAGTTCTCCTAAGAAAGCCTTTGACTTTTCAGGAGGGAAGCAACATCTCAGAAAACATCCTGCTTATATGCAGGTAGAGTATTTGGGAACGAGGCAACCTCATTCTACATCAAACTTTGGCCTTAATCAGCATGATGTCTTTGGGCTGGTTAAGTTGACTGCCCTCTGCTCTACTTCCCCAGTAAACTGGAGGCTTTCTAGAGCCCCTTCCAGCTCTGTGGTCTCTAATGTCAAGGATGTGTCTGGCTTTGCTTTACTGATAATACTCCGTATGATGGCTTTCCTGTTGAGCTCGTTCAAGCTCACTTCTTTGCTTAGGCCCTCCAGCCCTGACATACCAGAGGACCAGTAATGATGGGCAGAGACTCCCCAGTCCTGAGGGTCTGTTGACCCCCAGAGCTCTTCCAGGAGCCCAGAATAAGAGGATGGTGGTGGTCGGCAGAGGGATTGATAGAGGGAACGACAGCTGACAGGTGAAAAGGGATAGAGTAGGCAAAGGGCAGAACCATTGGTAAGTTTCCTTGCAGCAGTAACTGTCACTCAGGAAAGTTGCAGGAAAGATGAAGGAGGGGCTCCTGAGGTTTGACTGTGTGCCTGTCTTCATAACTGTATGATGTGTCACTTGCTACTAAAAACTTCCAGGTTACTCGTTGTTGTATTGAGGACGATCCTCAGTAGGGTTCCATAGTTCCTTCCTCACCTGGTCCTGCCTGTCTCTTCCTCTGTCGCCTTCCTAGGTGCATCCTGCACTCTGGTGTATCTGAGCTGACGTGTTAGTACCGGGTAGTGCCACCGACTCGTCCCATTTCCTCTTTCCAACTCTGCATTCAGTGATATCACGTTGAGAGCTCAAAATCCTCCACGGTAGGATTATCGGCACCACAGAAACTCACAGACACTGCAAAGCAGGGCTTTTTTGATGCAGAGAATCTGTTGCTACATTTTACCAGCATACGACACTGCCCTGGCCCCACCAGGGACCTTGTGGTTGCTGCCACAGAACGTGCCTTTTCCTGTTCCTAACAGTTCACCTGACTGGGTCTCCCTCCTTTCCTCTCTTTTTCCTTTCTTCCGTCTCTCCCTTCCTTCTGTCTTTTCATCTACCCATCTATCCAGAGGTAGCCAGACTCGGTTCTAATTCCCCTTCTGCAACTGAATAGCAGAGTGAGTGACTCCGAGAATATTCCCTGACCTTTAATGTGCCTAAATATCCTCAGACATCCATTTTCTCTAGGTGAGATGAATGTAAGGATAGAGAGTTGTGAGGCTTACATGAGTTAATATGTATTAGGTGCTTTGAACCGCGTCTGGTACATGATAAGTACTACTTAATTCTTTGTTTTTAGTACGGATCAAAACATAGCTGATTGCTTACTATGTGCCCAACACTGAATATGCACACATGAAAAGACGTTTAATAAACACAAAAAGGGAGGCCTTGGTGCTCAGTCAGTTAAGCATCCGACTTTGGCTCAGGACATCATCTCACCATTCGTGGGTTCGAGCCCTGCATCGGGCTCGGTGCTGACAGCTCAGAGCCTGGAGCCTGCTTTGGACTCTGTGTCTCCCTCTCTCTCTGCCACTCCCCAGCTCGCACTCTGTCTCTGTGTCTCTCAAAAATAAATACACATTTAAAAAATGTTTAAATAAATAAAATAAACACAAAAAATATTCAAGAACAGAGGCTGGTTCGTTCTTCCAGGGATACCAAGAACTGACTTTTTGGAGCCAAGGGCATGCGAACTGGATCCTGAAAGACTGATCACATACACATACCAAACTGGCAAGACAGGCAGAGACGTCCCAGGAAGACAGAAGTCATGTGAGCACAGGCGTGGAAGTGGGAACAGCCTGAGCTGTTAGGGTTTTGTGTAGCTGAGCATGAGACCGTGGAAGGAGAGAGTCTTTGACTGTGTTTGGGTTCTGGGTTATCCATGGGAAAGCGGGCTACAGTCTCCTCTTAGCTCTGTTCTTTGGTTGCCCTGTGTGAGGACAGATCTGAGCTTTTTTTTCCCCCCAGAAGTCAGAAATCCAGGTTTTTATGTGAAACCTCCTGATGTTTGACGGTTGGACCAGCTCAATTAAAAACAGAACAAAACAAAATACAAAACACATCCGCAGGCTACGTCCAGCCTCCTGCAGAAGAATGGACTTCTAGGTTCCCAAGCCCATGTAAAGATGATAAAATCTGCCCTTGGAATTCCTGATTTTGAATAGGATTCTGCCATTAGCTGTGTGACCAGAGGTGAGAGTCCCTTCAACTTTCTGAGCCCCGGGTTTCTGCTAAATGGCTATCATATTTCTTGTCCTACATCAGTGGCTGTGAGGAGCCTTTAGTACTATGGAAATAAAAGCCCTTGCAACGAACGAGAGATGCCTTAGAATTATTCCCAGACCCTGTGTGCTGTGGCAGAACCATCCATCCAGCACAGCCCGATTTAAGTCACCCAACGATACCCGCTTTTTTAATTTTAACACGAGATGAGGGAAGAGACACGTAGGAGTGTCTTTTTCCCCTTCGTTCTGTTAGAAACAGGAAGGAGCTTGACCTTCCGTTTTGGAAGTCTGGATGTCAGAGATCCAGCTAAAAGTTCTCGATTGCTTCTGCATGGATCGAGGACCAGGGCGAAAGGTGCATTCAGCCTCTGTGACGTGTGCTGATTATTTCTTTGAGGTGGCAGAGGATGGTCTGAAAGGAAGTCCGCTGCCCTAAGTTTTAGAGTCAAAACCTGCTTCTGGATTTCTGTAATTTCTCCTCTGATCCCTTTGCGTGCCAGGCTGGCTTTGATCATCCGGGCTTTTAAGGAAATCAAACCTCGAAGAGTCAAATTACGTCTAGTGGAGGGGCTGAGCTTGGTGGGCGATGCCTTTAATGTATTGGGGGGTGGGGTGTGAATACCCACCTACCCTACTTCCTCAGGTCCGGCGAAAAGTGCTCTGTGATTGCAGTTTTGTGAAAACCTCACGATAACGCATTGAATCTTGCTGTTATTCTGAGTTTGTGTTATTTTTATTTGTTTTGCTGTACTGCCTGATTGAACTTGATCACGAGAACTTCAAAGAGGGAGGCAGGCCTTGGAGTATGGATACTGGATTTTAAAAAGCATATCGTTTCTGAATTTCGACCTCACTGCGGAGATCTTATCAGTTCTGCTTTAGATGCTGACCTGAGAGCCTCAGAGCCTGTTTTACTTTCTTCCAAACCCTAAACCACCTGCGTCCTTAGGACTGGGGGGGTCTGGTGCTCCTCTGGCTCTCATCCTCTGTTGGTGTCTAAGGCCCTCAGCCCTAACCACTACAGAAAGCCAAATGGCAGAGGAGCCAAAGTCCCATTCTTCTGAGATGGATTTGAAAGACTTAGGTCTATTGAATTAACATGACAGATGAAATAGCACATTTGATATTAAAGAGGTATTGAAGCCCTAACCCCTAATGTGATGGCGTTCGGAGATGGGGCCTTGGGGAGGTAATTAGGTGATGAGGGTGGGCCCCTCATTACGGGAGTAGCACCCTGATAAGAAGAGATATTAGAGAGTTTACATCCTCTCTTTCCAACCACACCCACTCAAGAACAGTCACGCGAGGATACGGCAAGGACGTGGCCATCTGCAACCCAAGGAGAGATCCCTCATAAGACATTGGCCATGCTGGCACCTTGGCTTTGGTATTTGGTTATGGCAGCCCGAGATGACTGATACAGGAGGTGACCGTAGGTTAGCCTGGGCACCCAGCCACCTTGTGAAACGTTCCTTTGAGCAAAGATGGGCCTGTGTTGGTACCAGTGTATGTGATGTTCACCACCAGCCTGGCACATAGTAGGCATTCACTCACAACTTGTCGAATGAATGAACACTAATGAATGAAGTGACAACCATCCAACTTATAAACAAATATTTGGAAAACCATTCAAGTATTGGGGATTTTCTGCAGGCACGGTTTGAGATGAAGGAAGAGTAAATTATTTTAGAATATACTGTGTGTGGGGGGGTGTGTGTACGTGTATGTATATACCAAGCTGTTAACAGCCTGCACTTTTTTTACTAGCCCACCCCACGGAGACATAATGATAGTAAAATAAATACAGTCAGCATGCTTTCCTATTTACCCAGCATGCAAGCAAGTGACTATTTCCAAGCATTTGCAATTTCATCAAGGTCTCCTAGAACCATTCTCCATAAAGAGATGCTGAGTTGGACTGCTGACCTACCAAAATGTAATTATCTGAAATTTAGTAAAAGGAAAAAGAAAAGTCATTTCTTCATAAGAGAATCACAGAACCTCTCAGTATTGGAACTTCTGAAGTTCCTTTGGACTTTAAATCCCTAGTGGGCACGTTGCCAGTGAAGGATGTGGTTTTTTTTTTTCTAACAAAATGGTGGCTTTAGGGTTCTTTCTTGTTCCTCTGAGAAATCCCTCAGACACCGTGACGTGTTTGCTTCATGGCTTTTGCCATTTGAGAATGGAGAAGCTATTTCCTCAAGATGCTATTCATCTTTATTCATATCTGAGTGCAGATGAGTTCAGAACATGTGGGTGTGGGATTTGAAGAGTGAAGTGCTTAGGTAACAGTTGGGGTGCCAGTTCTGTAATGAAGAAAATGTATTGACAATATTAAATTGTGGGCTGAATCTGGCTTTTGGTGTTACCAAAAAAAAAAAAGAAAAAGAACAAAATTTTCAAAAGCGACAGCATTGTTTTGATGCCGGGATGTTTCTAAATGTTGGGACAACAAGTGCCTAGGAATACCGGTCTTCAGTGTGCGTCACTTTCTTTCTGCCCTGCCTGGTTTTACCCTTCTAAGCCCAGCGTAGCTTTTTTTAAAACTGGAATGTGTTGCAGTGTTTCTAAATATACATTCATATTGTACTTAACTGAGGGAAATAGATTCAGTAATAACAGGCAAGGTTTTAATCCACTTTTCATATTGCAGGTGGAAGAGCCAAGTGGTTTCTAGAAAAACTGATCGTAACTTATTGAGTCACTAGGAAGTTACTGTTTGCTTCCCAAGCTCTAAAACCTCCACATCATCATCAACTTCTAAGGCTTTAACAGGTGAAAATGTGCACCATTACACCTCTCTCTTATTTTTTAAATGTAAAATTAACATTTCAAATTTGTCGAGATTAAGTCTAGAAATATTTTAAATGTAAAAATTAATGTACATAAAATTACAAAGAACAGCACCACCCCCACCACCTACAAAACGCCCTGATTCTCAGGGATTCTGGGAATCTCTGTCACACTGAACTTACAATATTATGCATGACCTATATCACTGCCTACTCCGTCATCAGTGTTTTAAAAAAATCACTTTAAATAACACACTTGGATAGTTAGCTTTACCATCAGATGTGTTTGAACTTGCCTGGTCTGGATTTGTAGTCCACAGACCTGTCATATTTCAAAAGCCAGTGCTAACTTATGAAGAATTAAACCTTCTCATTTAAGCTGTCCGGCTTTGCAGAACTATAACAAATAATTTAAGTGGTTGACTTCTTTCTATTTATCCACGAAGAATAAACAAATGTCGACAGGGGCAGCCATTAAGCAGCCTCAACGCCTGGATCCCTGGGTGAGAAGATGCACCCTTTCCCTTTTGTGGCTGAATGACTACCAGGTGAGAAGTTGACCAGTAATCCCCTCCCTACATTAGAAGGGGCTGTGGTCAGGAGGAATTAACTATCCTGATTTTAAAGTTGTGATATTCGTAAATGATATTTCAGGATTTCGTTATATATACATATATATATGTATATATATATATATATATACATATATATATACATTTTAGAGAGAGAGAGAGAGAGTAGGAGTTGGGGGAGAGGGGCAGATGGGAAGAGACTTTTAAGTAGGCTCCACACTCAGCGTGGATCCCGAGGAGGGGCTATTTCCCACAACCCTGGGATCGTGACCTGGGCCTAAATCAAGAGTCAGGTGCTCAATCGACTGAACCACCCAGGTGGTCCTATTTCAGGATTTCTAAACAACTGTGCTGCCATGTAAAAAAAAAAAAAAAAAAAAAAAAAAAACTGTGATTTTTTTGTTGTTGTTGTTGGTGATGTCACAGGTACTAATTAACAGTAGTGTAATCTGTTGCTTGTCTTTAAAATTAAAGAAAATGCCAGATTCCAGTTGTTGATGAGTGGGGGAAAAAAATCAGAAAAGACCTTCCATAGTTGTGGATCCCCTGCATTGTAACCATGGCCTCAGTGGGGGACCATGGAGCCCAAAAACCTCTGTCTCAAGGTGCGAGTCGATGCCTGATAATGTGGGAAATAACAATGAAAGCAGTTTTCAGACACATGAAACCCACAGAAGGGGTCAGAAAAAAATGTCACTGTCTGGTAATGTATTTTTTTTTTTTTTTTAATTTTTTTAAAACATTTATTTATTTTTGAGACAGAGAGAGACAGAGCATGAATGGGGGAGGGTCAGAGAGAGAGGGAGACACAAAATCCGAAACAGGCTCCAGGCTCTGAGCGGTCAGCACGGAGCCCGACACGGGGCTCGAACTCACAGACCGTGAGATCATGACCTGAGCCGAAGTCGGCCGCTTAACCGACTGAGCCACCCAGGTGCCCCTGGTAATGTATTTAACAAACATGCCAGAATTTGACCTAAAGAGTGTGGTTGGTTTAGTAACTAGTCTCTGGAGAGAGATGCTGTTGCCTGTATTCAATAGACATTTGGGGTCTTTGAGAGCCAGGGGTATATTGTTGTGAATAGTCTTGTCTGTTAATTCTTAAACTGTTTAGGGTTGGGTCTGGTGTTTTGAAATAAGCCAAAGTCATTTGAAGTAAGGCTGCTGAATATAGAGGGTGATCAGGTGTGCACACCAGATTGGGACTTGAAAATTCTAAGTCTTCTTTTCAGAAGGGACTCATCAGCTCTCCTGGAATCTGATCCATTGTGATGGAGGCAAAGTAATGATGAGGTCTGGAAAAGATTTGAGTTTCCAAAATGATAATATCCTTGGAATCAGCCTTCAGTCCTCTGGGGTGACTAATTCATAGAGGAACAGCCATTTCCCTCTATAAACTAATGTTCCAAGATGGTTTCAAAATATTTAATAACATTCAGTAGTCACATTCTATATAGTCTTGAATGGAACTGCGCTCTTCGGTAGAAATATAATGCTAGCTACTTAAGGAATTTAAAATTTTCCAGTAGCTGCATTAAACATGTAAAAAGAGGGGCGCCTGGGTGGCTCAGTGGGTTAAGCGTCCGACTTTGGCTCAGGTCATGATCTCACGGTTCGTGAGTTGGAGCCCTGCATCGGGCTCTCTGCTGACAACTCAGAGCCTGGAGCCTGCTTCGGATTCTATGTCTCCCTCTCTCTCTCTCTGCCCATCCGCTGCTCATGCTCTGTCTCTCTCTGTCTCTCAAAACTAAAGTGTTAAACAAAGAAATTTTAAACATGTAAAAAGAAAAAAGGTGAAATTAAGTTTAATAATTTTTTTTTACTTAACTCAGTATATCCAAAATTATCCTTTTCACATATAATCAAGTTAGAATTTATTGATTTTTTTTCCATACCAAATCTATGAAATCTAGTGTGTATTTTATACTCACAGCCCATTGCCCTTTGGACGCTGAGTTTTCATCAGAAACACTTGACCTGTGTTCAGATTTCAAAAAACTGTTGAGAAAGCAAATCCCCATAACCACGTTGCTTCAAATATGCTTGAGTGTTTTCCGGTGACTGGAGTATTAGGTTTTAAGTTTAATCACAAATAAAATTAAACATTTAGCTCCTCAGTCACATGAGCCACATTTCAAGTGCTCGGTATAGTGGTTACCTCATTGGGTGGTGAATGCTCTAGATTATACGGGGGAACATTGGGAATGGGATCCATAGGCACAGTGTGGACATTTAACCTCTGGAAAACTTGGGAGATTCTTGTCCTTCCAGTGTTTTGGCCTTTCTATGAAACAGTTCTTTTTGTTAATCCAGTATTTTTCCAAAAGCTTCCCATCTTCTCCTTCGAATCCATTTATATGCGCCCCCCCCCCCCCCCCCCCCCCCCCGCAAAGGGCCTTTCCTCGTGGGTATTTACCATTTACATCCAGGGGCACCATATGGCCTCTGCTTCATAGATGGAAGGTTCAGGGATGAGTAGAGATGATTAGACAAAGGACAGAATTAATACCCCTGCTCCAGGTTCTTATGACTAAGCACTTAAAACACAGGAGCAAAGTTTCCTGACGGTAAGCCCCACTGGACGCACCTCTGATTCTGATTCTGAAGAGCTGGGGTGGGGCTCAGGAAATTGCATTTTCATCAAGTCTTCTTTGTTGTCCCTACCTCCCCGCCCCAGGTGATTTGGCACAGCCTAATCTACTAACTACTACCCCTCGCCCCATTATATTCTTTTTGCCAGTGGTCCATAAAATGTGTTCTGTACCCTATGTCTTGTTGAACTGAAGAGTCCTGGGCCCTGCCCCAAACCAGCCAAGTCAGAATAGCTGCAACTGTGGAGCTGAGAATCTTCATTTTAACAAGCCCCTTCAATAATTCTTGTGCCTAGTGACTTTAAAAAGCACTGCTCTGTGCAGACCCCTCCCAAGTTGGACAGACAGAATTCTTTGATCCCACTCTTTCTCGTTCATTCTCTTTCCCCATGTCTGATGTTTAGAAACCCCCCTGTCCCGTTTATTCCACTTCCCCTGTGTTCAAGTCATTTAACAAATATGCATTTGTCCCAGGGATTGGGGATACAAAGATATAGATTGTGAGATTCTGTCTCTGACCTCTGAGAGCTTGCGGACACAGGAGGGAGGGATAGATCTATGGACAACTGAGCTCATAAAGCATCACAGGTGGAGTGCTATGTGTATGTTCTGGGTGCAGGGAGATCACAGAGAAAAGAGTCATACTTACCTGGGCTGCGAGTTGATGATGAGAATGGCTTGAAAGGGGCTTTAGAGACCCTGGATGCGTTGAGGGAAAGATAGAATTGGTTGGCCTGTAGAGAGAGGGGGGGAAGGATACGTGGAGACCCTAGTATGAATGAGGTGAACAGGGAAACAGAGCTATCATGAATGAAGGATTTACTGTATGAAGGATCCCAAACAGTTTTCGTTTAGGTGGGCAATATTATCCCTAATTCCCATTAGAAAATAAGGCTGAGAAATTTTAAAAAATGATTGCTGATTCATTAAAATGACGATAACAAACCCATTACCTATTAACATAAAGAACACATGTTTATGAAAACTTATTTTCCAGAACAAAAATTCAGTGAGAAGAGTGGCATCCTTTTATGTTTCTGCACGTCTCTAATACCCGACTTAAGACAAGACTGTGATTCTCAGATCTGCTTCTGGATTCACTCTGTTCCGATAGCCCATGTCAGAAAACCTTTGGAAAACTCCACAGTACACTCATGATAGAATAAGTGTAGAAAAGGCAAATCGCATCTTTAATATCATATCTGTATTGTTATGGAAATAGTCTATATCATGTTCACAGTCAAATCATGTCTACAGAATCATGGAAACAGTCTCATTCTCACGTAAGGGTCTCAGGGACCCCAGGAGTCCCTGGACCAAACTTTGAGAGCCATTGATGTAGAGGGTGGCTTGGTAGGCAGGCAGTAGGCAGGGATACCAGGGGGGAGACCTTGTAACAGTGTAGGGGAGGAACATGAGGGCCTGCACCAAGGTGTATCAGTAGGGAAGGAGAAGAGAGAATGGAGGGGACAAGTTCTAGGGAGACAGATGCCACAGAACTCAGTAACCAATCGGCTGTTGGGATGAAAGAGAGGGGAGAGCCCCTGAGAGCGTCCTGGGCCAATGGATAGCTGGGTGTCTACCAGCTGCCAGAACAGGTGTGGGGGGTTCGCCAACCCATGCCTGAGCTCCCCAGGCCTTCTGCTCCACAAGGCTTTGACCTGAGGTGTAAAGGAGGTGGGAGGTCTAGCCCTAAAATAATTTTATGGAGGTCCAAATGCTGAGTTTTTATAGTATGATTATACCCTGGCAGGAACTAGAATGGGTAGAGTTACTAGAACCATTTTCGCATGGGCTGGCCAGGGCTGCATGGTTCACAGAGCAAGGGACACAGGGAAAGATGATTGTTTGGTGAGCAGCGAAAATGACAATGGTGAGGTTCAGAGAATGAACCTCTGCCCCTTGCCTTTGGGGCTGAACACATTTGTGGTTGAAAAAGCATTTAGGAGGGATTCAGGAAGCCAGAATGTGGTTTTGCATATGTGTGTGTGTGTGTGTGTGTGTGTGTGTGTGTGTGTGTGTATAAATATGGCTTTATATGTGTAATGGTATATATATATGGTTTTATACATCAAAAACTGTATAGGCTCAGGCCTCAGCATGGGGTGTAGAATGAACTGTTCTCAGGGATCTGAGATTGTAGATGAAGTTTCTGGTTTGCCACCAATGAGCAGTGTGACCCCGGACAACCCACCCAGCGTCTCCGGGCCTCTGTCTCTTTCTGGCAAATGCAGAGGGGATGAAACCTCAGGAATTCTGTGATCCATATGCATATTTTATAGGCCACAAAGTGATCTTCTGGAGGACACAGTGATTCCTTCCATCAGTGTCAGAGTTTGCCCGAGTAGCATTTTCCTGAGCCTGTTTTCAATCTTGCCTGTTGAGGGCCTGGGAAATGAATAGACAAGCAATCAATCTGGCGTCAGGGGACTGGAGATAGCAGCTGTGCCTCTCAGGAAATGCAGGCCTTGTCATTTGTTTAGATGTTGTCCCTGACTTGGCCTGACAACCTGGGCACCTTCTTGTTTCCTTAATTCTTGAGAAGGCCTTTTATGCCAACTCGGTCTACACACACACGCGCACATGTGTGCCCACAGCAGGGCGACCCTACTGTACTCAGTGTTTCCCCCAGAACCCCACTGTGTTATGGGAGATGGTTTTAGATGTGCACAGATTTGTTTTCGGTATTTTTGTATACCAGATAGGTGTTAGAAAAATAGAGCAAGCCCAGCAGAACCGTTGTTATGGATATTATTTCTTAGGATAACAGTTTCAATAAGTTGAATTAAAATAAATGACTGCATCAATGCTAATGTAAGGAGAACTTGGGTGTAACAAAATTCTTGAAGATCATATGTGAGTGACTAATGTGTGGGAAGCACTAACCTGATTGCGTTGAGGAGGCTTTTAACAAATTGAGGAGACTTGTTTCTCAGGCAAGACCTGATGCCTGTGTCAGAAGTGTTCTTATCCTTCATTGATTCGCTATTTCAGCCTAAAAATTTCTTTTGGGAACCAGAGGGATTTCATATCTACTTTACATTGGTCATGTCAGGTACTTAGAATGATAGACTTCACCCTAGATATAATTAGAGGAAACAATCAGGTCAATTAAAATGGAAGGAAATTCCCTAAGAAGCTGGCCCAGGACACCACAAAAATGTCAGTGTCATACAGGGCCAAAAAGAAACAAACAAACACGGCTGGGGAACCATTCTAGATTAAAGGAGACTCAAGAAAGATGACAACTAAATATAATGGGTGATACGTGATTGGACCCTGGGCCGAAAATAAGAAGTTATCAAGGACATTTGGGGATGTTTAAGGGATGTGAAAACCAACTGCTTATTAGGGAACAGTAGAGTTATAAGTTTTACATTTTCTGAGTGTGATAATTGTAGTAGAGGTGACTATTCTTGGTCTAATGAGATTCCTGATGAAGTATTCAGGGATGAAGTACATCAATGTCTGCCACAAACTCTCAATTCAAGCCAAATATACACGTACACTCACATGTTCACCTAATGCCCTTACATACATGTACGTAGCTACACGTACCACATAGCACGCACGCGTGTGCATACACGCAGATGCACGTGCCCACATTCACACATGCATACTCACATGTACAAGAAGAGGGAAAGCAAATGTGACAGAATTTCTAACAGTCGCTGTCTATAGCGTCCTTCGTGCAATTCTCCCACCCTTTCTGAAGGCCGAGACCTCAAAATTTGGCAAAATAAAAAAGCATGGAAAAATATTAGACTTTTTGAGGTAGAGAAGTCTAAGATAATGCGAGATTTTCATCGTGTAGATCAGGAAGCAGGTGTTGAGGAGTTGGGTAACCTTTTCTTTGAGCTTACTCAGGGGCATGCTTACTTTGGTGCGGAGAACCCAAATTGCCCTGCCGCTCTTGGACACCTAGGATTCCCTCTGGCAACTGACTGTTAGACATAGAATCAGTCTCCGGTCAGCAGACAGTTCATGATGAGCGCCTAGATTCTAGCTTGCATAGGCTTCACTGTTAACAGCTGATGAAACAATACTCTTGCACACAGAATAGCCTCTGCTCTTGTCTAATGTGAAGTCGGAAGTCTTTCAGTTAAGATTTATTGAGTACCCACTGTGCTCCAGGCATTGTTCCTAGGGGCTGGTGGAGGGTGGTTAAAATTCTCCTTCTCAGGGAGGTTATGTTCTGGGATGGGAGGGATAGAATAGCCGGGCAAGTAATGAAAACTAATTGGGCGATTCCAGAAATTGTTTCGTCTTGTGAAGAAAAAGAAAATTCTGAGGGTAACATGACGGAGAGTGATGAGGCAGGGTGAGACAGGATGGTCGTGGAAGGTTTCTCTGAAGAGATGGCCCATCGTTAAGATCACAAGGAAGAGTATTTTATTTTCCACGTCTGTACTGCTTATTCCCAATTCTCCCAGCCTTTGAGTTTGACGTCAAGGTCAAGCGTCTTCTGAAACCTGACTGTTCTGTTGGTCTACCACGGGTCTGTGTTTCTGGTTTTGGTTCATGCCAGTTGGCCAGAATGGAGCCAACACTTGGATGTGTTCTTGTGTCCTCGTTCTCTCGTTGCTAAATGCAGATGTCTGGGCATTTTCATCTGTGTGGTGGACTTTTGAAAGAGTTGAATCCAAGAGCCACAGAAAGCCCATCATTTGCTTGTACTGATACATGGTGATGAAAGTGAGTTATTGTCCCCAAATAATGCTGCAGGAAGCCTTCCAGCCAGCAATTTTCAATAATGCCACATTGGCACCCCTCTGAATTACTATCTTCTTTTGCTAATTCGATATGACAGGTTTCTAAAGCAATTTGAGCTCATGTAAAAGCAGTGTCAGAGAGAGGATTCAAACTTGCTTAGAGAAGGAACTTATACTGCATTCTTCCCTCAACACCAATCCAGAGCCATTTGGATTCATTTCCTGGAGGCATTACATATGCTTTACTTCTTTTCCCGTCACCTTTTTAGTTTCATCTGATAACTATATTCTATGTTCAGTGCTTGAATTTGCCTCAGAGTGTAGAGACAGTCAGCTGATTCTTTAGACCAGAGGCCACCAAAGATAGGAAACGAAGACGATGTTGCTTCGCATTTAGAGAAATCGCAACTTTTAAAATTCAGGCTGAAATTACGTCCCTCATAAGCAAACGCTCACGACACAGGCCAGCAGGTAAAAAGGCTCCTGTGTGGGATTCAGAATATCATTTTTCCTTCTCTTTCCCGCTTCCACCTGGGTGAACCAAAGCTGGCCTTCCGGATGGCAGGGTGTGAGCCGGGCAGCACGGCATAGCACGAGACACACAGGATTTGGAGCCAGAGAGTCTGGTTTGAGTCCCAGCCCCACCACTTATGGCTGAACTTGGCTCCAAGTCTGGCCCACAGTAAACACTCGACAGATATGAGCCCCCTCCATCTTATTTCTTTACGCATGGTCTTGTACTTCCAAGCAGGAAGGCCCTTTCCACCTTTCCAGCCCATCTCTTTTCCCATTCTCTCCAAAGCCCCCATCAGTCACGCTGGCCTTCTTGCGGTTTGTAGGACATGCCAAGCAGGTCCCTGCTTCAGAGTGGCTGAACGTGGGGCGCCGGGGTCAACTTCAGCTCAGGTCGTGATCTCAAGGTTCGTGAGTTCGAACCCCTCCGGTCCTCTCTCTCCCTCCCCCCAGCCTCTCAAAACCAAAGTTGCTGAACGCGCCCTTCCTTCTGTTTGACATGCCCCTCCCTCAGATCACCCTTTGCTTGCCACTTACCCCTTGCCGTTCTCAGTTTGAGTATCACCCTCAAGAACAGCCTCCCCATCTCTGACATACTGCCCCGATGGATTTTCTTCATGGCGTCTCTCACTGTCTTAAGTTATCTCGATGATTCATTTGTGTTTGCCGTTCATTATCTGTCTCTCCCTCCCAGCCCGGAGCTCCGTGGGAGCAGAGGCCTTGACTCCAGTGGGTGTACCAACAACACCTGTAACACACACCGGTTACTCAGCACATTATTTATTGTATGGAAGTTACCGGAAACTCCCTGAGAGATGGGACAGCGTCACAGGGCTATTCTGAAGGTCAGATGGTTCGGGTTTCTGAGAGTCCTTTGGAAATTAAATCACATCACGCAGATGATGCTTAGTATTATGAAGAATTCCCAACCTCATCTATGAACCACCCCTTCTCAGTGCCTCCGCCTGAAGTATCCTTTTCACATTCGTACAGCATTTTCTGTAGATTGGGTGTTTGTGACACACGATTTCACTCCTGATATACTTCCCCGGCACGAGTTTCACATGAAACCTAGAGGAATTTGAAACAAAGGAAAACAGTTCCTGCTTGGAAATTGGTAGCCAGCAACCCAGTTTACAGGTGTAAAGCTTCAGTCCTCTAGAGGGCACAGAGCATGCAGCAAACAATGGCCGGCATCAGAGGGAGACTGTATTAAGAATTCAAGTTACACACAGCTTCCCTGTGCCAAGTTTGGCGTAAAGGATATGGCATCACACGCCTGGTTTGGGGGAGGCACGAATAAATGCAGAGGTTTCAGCTCGGAGGCAGGCACAATGGTGCAGCGGCCCTTCTTTGTTCCTTGCGTTCTTTCAAGACAGCAGCACAGTGATGAAGGAGAACAGTGTTGATAATGAGCGGCTGAGTACATCTTGCCCGTGTATGGTATAAGGCTTTTTTTTTTTTTTCTTCATCTACCTACCTTTGTGGAAAATTTTCAACCTTTACTATTTATAACCTTTTCAGGCTTCAATCAAGATGTAGTATGTTGGCTTTGAAAGAGCTTGATTTAAATTATGGAGGGAAAGGAAGGGGTTTCAGAAATCTCCATCCATTATTCATGATGTTTAGAAAGATGTGTTTTTGCAAGTGTGAAAATCATCCTGATAGAGACTGAATCAAGGAGCGAACGATGTTGATTTCGCGGTGAAAACCCCTCACTCGCTGCCACCTTGTAGACAGAGTCTGCAGGGATGCTTGCCTTTTCCCCTCCCCGTTCTCCCTCCAGTTCCCCAGGCAGTTCAAAGGGCTTCTTTAAGTTTCAGTGGAAATTGAAGCCTCTGGTTTAAAAAACTGAAACCAAATCTTGAAAAATGTTGGGAAAAATCACTTCACCTGTAGCTCTCAAAATGGATGTTCGCTCTGTTTCTCAAAGTGCAAGGATTTTGGTAAACTGAGTCAGAAAAGGAGACTGAATATCCAGTCTGTTTTCTCCTCCCCCCCTCCCCGGAAGATCCAAATCCTGCCCTCACTTCCTAGGATGTGGAGTCTTTTTCTCCCAAGAGAAACACACACAAATGCTCAGATCTACTGGAAAAAAAATGTATATAGCACGAGGGCTTTGATACTTGATGCAAAATATTTCAATTATACTGTTTTTAATTTGAGTGATTTGAAGAATGCATGGTTGCAACACAAAATTTATAATATGGATGAGACCTTAAAATCAGCAAATAATTGCTGATAAAGACAAATATACTGGCTGTCTAGACTCTCTTAAACTTGCATCTCTCCCTTGAGACAACTCACAAATGAGAGCGAAGCCTTTTTCTTTTTTGGAGCGCTGAAGATTTCTTGTAGGCAGCGTTATTTAAAGAGGAGAGGTGGGGCACCTGGGTGGCTCTGTTGGTTAAGCATCCAGCTTTTGATGTTGGCTCAGGTCGTGATCTCTTGGTTATAAGGATTCATTTTTATTCTTTGTTTTAGGGTTTACAATTGAAGCCACTTGCGTTTCCAGGAAAAGAATTAGAAATAGAAGGTAGATCTTAATTTCTAAAAGATTCTCAGGGTTTCATATTCTATTGTCTGACTTAAGGTCAGCTGTCCCAGGTAGGACCAACCACCAGACAGAAGTTTACTGGACCCTCATGTAAGTGATTCTTTTTTTTTTTTTTAACTTATTTTTGAGGATGGAAAGCTTCTCCTGGTTTTTGTGGAGAAACCAGCAGTTGAACTCTAGCATTCAAAGAGAAGTCTTTGTCCCTCTGACTTTTCTGTATTGTTTCTTTGGGAATCTAGCTCAGAATTTTTAGCTTAGAGTATTATGTCAGCAGATACAAGAGCATTTTACTAGATGCCAGTTGTGTGACTTTCTTCCCCAGTCTCATACTTCACATCCCCCAAGTTAAAAATTTAGCCCAGCCTCTGAGTTTTAATTTTGTGATGTTTGATCCTTTGTCTAATGTCACCCATTCCATTATATCTGAAGGAGAACTTCTTCAAATTCTTTTATCACTTTATGCCTGTATCCGCATTTGCTTCTCTTTACCTCCTTCCTTTACCCCAGTCCTTCATATGACTTCATATTTTCCTAAAATACCACTTTGATTTAGTTACCTCCTTGCTTAAAGCATTTGGTGACACTCAGCTGCCAGTAAAGTCAAACCCCTTAACCCGGCTTTCAAGGCCACCTATGGCCCCATTCTACTTCCCCTAATAGATTTCATGGTGCATCTCCATGCTCCTGTTGGACATCATCCAAACTGTTGCTTGACTGTTTAACACACTCTGCATTTTCTACACCCCTGAGGTCGTCTGCCCTGAAGATTTTCTCTTCTCCTCTTCCTTTTACTCATCCAATGCCATTGCATCCTTTTGAGACCTGGGTCAAACACTAATGCAGACATTTGCCTTGACCACCCCTGATTAAAGTAATCTCTCCTTTTTAATAAGATTCTATCTCTTGAATTTATTTGCACTATGGGTTGTTTGTTTGTTTGTTTTTTGCCTTTTATAATCTGTGCCCAAGCTATGTCTTAAGTTCCAAGACTGTGTCTCATAACTTTGTGAACCCCTAGCTTGCCCTCTCACACATTATAGATATTCGGTCAGTATCTGTTATTTGCTGTCAAGAATGAGGTAATGCTCTTTCTCATAAACATGAAGGTTGGGTGGCTCCATTTCTCTGCTCATCAAAAAGCTTTGTTTGTCATATCACTTTACTTCTGAGGGATGAGCTGTCGTATTCCGGGACCTGAAAGGCCCATGAAGAATACTCGATGGCATCACACCAGGTCTGGAAGTGAGGAGAGTGGGGACACTCACCTCATCCCATCAGTGGCTTGTCTAGGGTGGGACAGGGGGAGCAGCACACCCCGTGGGCAGGCAATAAGCAGGTGCACAGAGGATTTAAACCTGTCATAAACCTGCTGAGTAGTTCTTCTTATTATCACCAAACACTAGCACATCTAAACAACGTCAGTACTAAAATACTCTTTCCTCCCCAAAATATATGTTGCTGTGGTTACTGTTAAATTTTAATAATGTATGTAAACTACAGGGGCGCCTGCATGGCTCATTCGGTTGAGCATCTGACTTCGGCTCAGGTCATGATATCACGGTTTGTGAGTTTGAGCCTCTCATCGGTCTCACTCCTGTCTGTGCAGAGCCTGCTTTAGATCCTCTGTCCCCCTTTCTCTCTGCCCCTCCCCTGCTTGTCCTCTCTCTCTCTCTCTCTCTCTCTTAAATAACAAAATAAACATTAAAAAAATAATATATGTAAACTCCAAATTAGCACATTATTATTATTATCTAATAAATGCTGAATTATGCACGGGTGTTAATTTGGAGAGATCCCAATATGCCGCATGGGCCACATGGCCTCAGGTGTCCACTTACCAAAAGGGACTTAACGGATCCTGTATCCTTCCCTTGTTTCAGGCACAGCTTGTGCCCCCAGCCCCTGTGGGATCATGTATTCTTGCATTTAATTAGTAGATTTGGAATTAGCAGTGGAGGATGATGATTGTAAAAATGAATAGATCTTGAGTCTCATCTAATTCTCATCTAATTCTTTCATCCTCTGTGACCACTTGTGGTTTTTGTTTGTTAGTTTTTAACAATCGGATACTTCAAAGTACAGGGTTTTGTTTGATGAATGCATATTTTAGTTTGTACATGAAATAAATATATTTGTCCCATTTCATGATCATCACCACAAGTCATTTTTTTTCACGTAGAGAAGGGGTATGATAAAAATGACTTAGTCCAAAAGTCATATATACTAAGAATTCTTATGTATCAGATGCATTTGTTTTACTGAAGGACAGTCTCCTAGGAGGTCCCCATGGAAGGCTCTACTCAATGTCACCTTATTAGAGAAGTTCCACTGATCAACCACCTACAGTCTGTAGTCATTCCCCTGCCTCCACTCTCTATTCCCACTCCAGTTTGTTTATCTCCAGAGCACTGATATATTGTGTGTGTGTGTGTGTGTGTGTGTGTGTGTGTGTGTGTGTGTGTCTTCTGCTGCTCTCAAGTTCCACAGGGCCAGGAAATTTGCTTTATCAGTGTTGTATCCTAGACACCTGTACGATAGTCTGACATACAGTCAAGGCTTAGTAAATATTGGTGAATGAATGAATGAATGAATGAAGTGTCATAATACGTCCTACAGAGACCTTTCCTTTATGTTCTCTCCAGAGCTTATCTGAGTAGGGAGAATGAGCAGACTTTCACATGGGTCATAGATATAGTGCTTTTTTTTTTTTTTTTACCTAAACTGGAAGTTGATGGAAAATTGCCCCCAACTTTTCTACCCATTGTTCAGCCCTGTAGGCCTAACTCAGAAGATGGATGTGTAATCAGCAGGTAACATATATTGAAAATTTACCATGTTAGGCCATTTAATATGTATTATCTCAATGAATTCTCAAAAAAAAAAAAAAAAAAGGCAATTTTGGAAATGAGACCAGTACCCATGTGATCAGCTGGATCTGCCCTGTCCCCGGGACCAAGGAGGAAGGACAGCGGGGCCCTGGGAGGCACAGCCCAGCCCTTCATGGGGTCTTCTCCATTTCTCAGTCTCCACCGCTTTGGCACCGGCTCCTGCCAGCATATGCTGCCGGGAAGTGTTAGATGTCACCGCACAGCTGTGAAGTGGGGTGGAAGCCAGAAGCGGAGGGAATAGCACAGAAGAGCTAGGGAACTAAATGCAGGGCTTCAGAAGGTTAGGAGAACCACGTCAGCTCGAACCCTGCAAGAGTGAAAGAGATGGTCTTCAGGGAAAAGGATGCGTAGAAATCCGGGAGTTCGTAGAGTCAACTGCACACAAGGAAGGGGCCCGTTTCCTGTGTCCGTGCGCTAAGAATGCCTCCACAAAGATATTCATTCTGTCAATTACCCACCCCTCAACCCCACTTTTCCCCCAAGCCATTCATAGATGTTTTAGGGACTTGAAGGCAGCTTTTTAAAAAGTGTATATTTTTTTAATTACAAGTTTAAATTTCTGCTCTAAAACCCTGCCATAACAAAGTTATAACAACACTGCAGGAAATAAACAGAGCATCTCCTGAAATTTCACCATGCTAAAAAATATTTTTGAGTTTTTCTGGGCTCCTCCCTTTCTAGTTCTTGTCCATCTGCATGCATATTTTTATTTTGGCAGAAGCCTGTATCTGGAATGTGCTGGAATCTGTTTCTGGAGGGAGTTGTGGCTTCCACTGCCACCAGTGCAGGGCATGGCCAGGGTCAAGGAGGAGATTGAAGGGATGACAGCATCCCTCGTAGACTCACACATAGGGAGAGGTCACCCCAAAAGCAGAGGCTGAGCTTGTGAGATTTAAAAAAATGAGATTGGGGCTCCTGGGTGGCTCAGTCGGTTAAGCGTCCGACTTCGGCTTAGGTCATGATCTCACGGCTGGTGGGTTCGAGCCCCGCATCAGGCTCTGTGCTCACAGCTCAGGGAATAGAGTAAGGAAGAGAGAGCAAAAGTGCCTAAAAGAGTGAATTAAAAAAAAAAAAAAATAGAACAGACATAGGTGGGAAAGGGGAAAATGGGTAGGAAGAAGTTATTAGAGGGAATGAATGAAAGGAAAATGACTTGCAGCTCCCTGACATTCAGTTTGGCCAATTTGTGTTAGCCACAGCCTACATCGGGGCAGTTTCTCCATGAAATCTAGAATTTCTGTCATTTTTCTTCAGGCAGAGTAACAAATATGGTGGAAAGACTGATTTGAAATATTCTCAAAGATGGGCTTGGATATACATGTGAGTTCAGATGTTGCAGAAATTGGTCTGTCATTAATAATGTTTTAGGAGAAACTGACATGCCATTTCTCACTGACGTAAGCCTCTGGGAGGATGAGAGAGGTGGAGTATAAAACGAAACATGTAAACCGTCAGAAAGAAGAACTCACAGAGAAGAAAGCTGACAGTGTCCCTTAAGCAACAGGAAGATAACCTGAGTCTCGCAGAGATTTTGAGAACTCTTGACCATGCTGGGTGTATTAGGCCTTTAAATCAATCTGATTACTGCTCAGGGCCAGGTATTAGATTTTACTATGAATTATAATGTTACTCATATAAAGTCACTCTGAACTGTTTGTTTTTGAGAACAGACTGTGCCCATGTGTGTGTCAAGAAATAGTTATGCCCGGCCATACTGAAAGACGCCATCTTGAAAACAGCAGTTCATCTCATGGGTGGCGTTTGGTTTATTAAGAGGCAAATTACGTTCGCGTGGATATTGGAGAAGAAGTTTATAGTGTCCATACTTGGTGGCACCAGATGGCTACTTTTTCGATGTCTAATTAAGAACCTAAAATAGCCTGCACGATACATTTCCTAGATGCAGAAGCCATCCACAGCCTGGCTGAATTGTGATGCCTTCCTGTTCCTGGTGGTCTGTTTCTAATAACCTGCACAATAATGTTATAGAAGCAGACTGAAAATCCATCAGAAATGTAGGTGTCCTGGAACGAGACCAGGGTAGCCTTACCTTTTAGCAAGCCAAGGCCCAGATCCGTTCAGAAGGCTGAACCAGATGCTTGAGTCTTTTCCCACTGACATCCATCTGTACCAAGGGAGACAAACTTAAGAAGTTCACTGTCCAACAGCAGAGGCCTAGAGAGGATTGTAAGTATCTATAGCAATGGTTCTCAAGCTTCACTACATGCCAGAGTCTCCTGGGAGCTTCTAAAATCCGCCAAGTTCCAGGCTATGTTCTGCACACATTAAATCAGAATTTCTAAGGCTGGGGCTGAATGATCAGTAGCTTAACATATCTTCCAGGTGGTTCCGATACACAACTATAGATTAGTATAAGAAATGCTGATGGGAAATGTGGGCATACTCTAGATGTACCTCAGAGAAAAGAAAAATAGCGAAGGCTTCCTTGGCAGGCAGTAAGGAGGGTGTTCCCGGCAGTGGGAACAGCATAAGCAAACACAGAGATAAGAAAGCATGTAGTGGGACAGTGCAAACTTGGTTGCTTTTTTGCGGTTAGTTTTTATTTTTTGCTTTTGTTTTTGTTTGGTTTTGGCTATAGCGTGGAGGCGTAGGAACAGCGGGAGAAAATATCATGGAGTATCATGATATGCTATCGAGGGGGTTTGACTACCAGGCTGATGAACTCTTACGTGTAGTTTCCGAGGCAGAGGTAACTATCAGAGAGAAAAGGTGTTTGTTTGTTTATTTTTTTTTCATTCATTTTTGGACGCTTTATTGTATAGCCTCACCCCAAACACCAATTTTTCCCCTCAAGAACCACAAGTACCTATTTAAAGATTTAGTTTATTTTTAGAGGGAAAGAGAGCGGACAAGCAGGTGAGAGGGGCAGAGGGAGAGAGAGAAGCTCACGCAGGCTCCATGCTCCGCGCAGAGCCCGACGCGGGGCTCAGTCCCATGACCCTGAGATCGTGACCTGAGCCGAAATCAAGAGTGGGACACTCAACCGAATGAGCACCACTCAGGTGCCCTGAGAACCACAAGCACTTCAAAGATATCATATAAATGTTTCTTATAATATCCCTTTGATGTTGGGATCGGATAAAAGAACCCTGCTTTACGGGTGACAAAGTTGAGGTGATTCTCCAACACGTTTCCTAAACCATTGACAGATGGCATCTGGGTTACAAGCCTTCCGATGGCTGGCAGAATTAATTTTTGTTGACAAAATGGCACGATTTTGTTATATCTTAGCATCCCCTCAACTATGGCAAAGGAGAGCAGAAGCCTTTCTTTTCTTTCTCCGAGTCCTGCCGGGCACCTTGTCTCCTGTGTATTTGTCTGTGGACCCAATGCCTTCCTGATGACAGTGAGGTACGAGGCGGGGGGGTGGGGGGGAGGTGGGGGGGTGAGGCTGCAACTTGAGTGAGGACACAGAGGTAGACGTGAAGTTTTCATTCAAAACTTGAGTTGTACGTGCACATGCCATCCAGGGGGCCATTTTAGAGAGAAAAGAAAACCGCAAGAAGCAAACCTTAAAAAAAAAAAAAATGTTGCTCCACATTCAATAAAACCGAGAAAAATCACATTGTCCTTGGTAAAAGCAGCTGCCACTTCTTCCAGAAGGCCTTTGAAGACGGGCTGCCACCTCGGTGCCATGAGAGGCGGTGCACCGTGGAGCATGAGCCCGGGCAAATGCAGCTTGCTTTCCGGCCACTGTGTTTCAGCTGAGAAAGAAACGAAAGGGCACACTTCCGGGCACACTCATCTCCAAAAGGCTGCTTCCTAAAATTGCTCATTGTGCATGTTAAATAGAAACCAGAGGCTCCCGGCGGCCTCTCCGACTCCTCTTTGCAGATGTTTTGTTTTTGTTTGTTTGTTTGTTTGTTTGTTTTTAATGAACAAAGCCCCGGTGTATACAAAGTGCCTACGGGAAAGCAGAAACTCTAACCCTGCGTCACATCTGGAGGCTCGTGTGGCTTTTAAGCGACGTCTCCCAACTTTAGTCATTAGCTGGCATCTTCATGATTTTTGCGCACAATTTCCTAATACTTTTCTTTAAATGGACTTACTTTACTTAAATTATCTACAAAGAATATATACGTATGTGGATCTCCGTCGATACTTACACAACTCCCTTAATGGAAAACTAGTAGCACTTTTCATAAATGGAAGCTTAACCTTAGGAACTAAGACAGAACTAAAGGACTAAAACAAAGGCATTTCTTGATAGATACTCTCACCCACCGAGGAGTCCGACTTCGAGGCCCGGCCTCTTTGTGAAAAGGGAAGGTTTGCAAGGGGTGTGAAAGACAGAACGGCACCAAGCAGGGCAGTGGCCATGAGTCTGGAGAAGATGGAATGGAAACGAGACCGCTCAGAGGCAGACGCACCGGTCTTTGGCCAGTGGCCCCTGTTGGCTCTGCATGAGGGTGATGGGCATTTTGTCGGTGTTGCCCCCAGAGAATGCAGCTCCAGTCTGCCTGCCATGTGTCAGCTCGAATGCCAAAATACCTACAAGGGATGTGGCTGAGAAAGATGGTAAAGATCAGGACAGCGAATCTTCGAGAGTTCCTTCAGATCTAATCATCCCCTTTTATTTTGCCTGCAGAAAAGGCAGCTCCTGATGGTTTGATAATCCCAGGAAGAATGTACTTGCTCTCGGTGTGTATGAACCTAACTGGTAACACACACTGTAACTAAATACAGTTGGATTTAGTGATTGTCGTCTTTAAAACACAATACCAAATAAGAGAATCATGAGAATTTGGAGTGTCACGAAATTTGAAAATAGTGTGCTGCATGGCTGTAGTTGTATGTGGGCACATTTTATTTTGGTGAGGGGCTGATTAGATGTGAAGTCGAGAGAACACTGTGGTGTCCATATATGTGTCTGTGTTTTGTATTCACGAAGCACTGTAAATGGAAACTTTCCAAAGTAGATTCGAAACTGCTGGGCAAAGAAAGTAATGAGAGAACTAAGCCTGCACTCACAGAGCAAACATTACGACCCTATCTTTAAAGCCAGTGACCAATGGAGAAGGAAATGTAATTCTTACTAACCCTCTGGAGTTCTCATAAAGCCTTTGAGACACATAATAATGTCCTTATCTTGAGTTACATGCTGCTTTGTTTACGTAGACTATTAGTAAAATCCAATCTAGAGCCTGCTACAATTGCATGACTAAGGCATTCTGCTGATAAATAGATCTTACTCGACAGGTAGGACTAGGATTATGAGTAAAACCCAGTAGTGCTGGAGACAAACCCGCTTCTGTTCATTTCACTGATTCATCTGCCCTGTTTGCATCGACAGCACCTACCTGCATCTTTTTCGTTGTCAAGTAACTGTCCTTTGCGGCTGTCTCCTCCTTGGAAAGCCAAGTTGAAGGAGAGTTCATGTCTCTGATTTTCTATTACCAATTGCCCGTATTACCTTCAGCCACCATTCTAGTTGTGTTGTGGTGACAGAAAAGCCCACGGTGCACCTGCTAAAGATCGCTAATGCCTGCTGGTTTCTAGACGTCCTTTACGGGCCAGGGCCTGTGCCATGCCTGTCACTGACATTGTGACGTGGCTTAACATTCACCAGAACATTACTCTTGTTTATCATCACCATTTTATAGATGAGGAAACCAAGACTCCGAAACTAAGGGACCAGCCGGAGTTTGCGTAGCTGAGGAATGACGGAGCTAGACTCCAGACTGAGGTCTGTTCACAGAGTCAATCTCATCTGCTTCTCTACACTGCCTCCAGTTGGCTCAATGACTTGTGAGCACAGTGAACAATCACCACAGGGAGGGATTTGACAGTCTCTGTGAAACAGAGCAAGACTCACGTCGCTGCTGCTGTTGCCCCAAATGAGCTGGCAGGCGGGGAGGCTGGTTGTGTATCATAGCCAGGATCCTCTAACTGCTTAAACAAATTGACCCAATCATGTCATGACTCAACACAACAAAAGTTTTATTTCTTTTTTTTAAAATTTTTAATGTTTATTTATTTTTGACAGAGAGAGAGAGAGAGAGGGAGGGGCAGAGATAGAGAGAGGGAGACACAGAATCTGAAACAGGCTCCAGGCTGTCAGCATAGAGCCCAACGTGGGGCTCAAACCCACGGACTGTGAGATCATGACCTGGACCGAAGTCGGATGCTTGACCGACCGAACCACCCAGGTGCCCCCAAAAGTTTTATTTCTTAGTCAAATAGTTTCCAGGGCAGTTTGAAGTTGATGGTAAGGTGGGAGGGAAAGGTGACTTTGCTCCATGTAGCCATTCAGGGACCTCAGCTGTCCGCGGCTCTGTTATCACCATGCGTGGCTTCCATGGCTGTCGTTGTTTGCCATTCCAGTCAGCCAGGAGCCAAGAGGTTTAGAGGCATGTACATGGGATACTTTCATAGGCCAGGCCTTACAAGAGGTGTATGTTCCTTGCACACCCATTCCATTGGCCAGAATTCAGTCACACGGATACCCTAATGGCAGGGAAGCCTGTGAAATATCGTCAAGCTAGGTTTCCAAGAAGAGGAGGAAATGAATTGTCCCGAATACTCACATCAGGGGAGCAGAGGAAAGCTTCCCCAGTCTAGGAACCCAGACATTTCCTGACGACCCATTACTAACAGCCACTTGGCAAGTTTCTCATTTGAAAAATCAGAATCAATCACCCTTGCAGCTTTGCACTCCACAGGGTAATTTAAGATCAAAATTAAAGCGAAATAAGGTATGTGCGTATGTATGCTTTGTATGCAACTTAGCGTGGAATAGTAGGCAAAGACCTAGACTGAGATATGGAATCCAAGTTCACATTCTTTTTTCTGCCACTTCCTAGCTATGTAAGCATGACTCACTCATTTGAGCTGTGAGCTGCAAGGCCTTTTCTCTTAAGTTAGGAGGAAAAGCACCTCCTTACCTTCTTTGTAGGCTTCCCGAACATATACAAATGAATCGGCTATGAAAAAGTGTTTGAGAAACCATTCAATGTCAAGGAGATAGTTAAAGCATTTAATGTTTTGTCTTTTGGTATCATCAGGGACTTCTGCTTAAGGGCCTATTACCTGGGGAGTTGCTTTCTGAACCCCATGCTCCGTGCTTTGCCCTTCCCCCTTGGCTGAAGTAGAGCCTTTACGCGTGAAAATATTTTTTGTTTCTAAAGATTGAAATAGATGTTCATTCTCCACACACACCGTGAGTAACTAACTGTAGGCTCCTGAGCGAACACCCTGCATCACCTCCATGTTTGGAATCCCCACCAGGTATTCATACGTCCCAGGTATGCAGTTGCTGTCCAACTGTTGCTTGCCGAATTACTTTCAAGTTTAATTTTTTTCAAGTTATTTATTTACTTACTTATTTATTTTGAGGGAGACAGAGACAGCATGAGAAAGGGAGGGGGAGAGAGAGAGGGAGAGAAAGAGAGAATCCCAAGCAGGCCCCACCCTGTCAGCACAGAGCCCGATGCGGGGCTCGAACTCACAAAACCATGAGGTCATGACCAGAGCTGAAACTCAGAGTTGGACGCTTAACCGACTGAGACACCGAGGCACCCCTGAATTACCTTCAATTTTAAAATATACTTGCTGGCCAAAGACAGAGTGACTAGGGGGCTGGTACAAGAGGAGTTCGTGACTGACCCCCCTGGGATTTAACGGGGGGCTCATTCAGGTCCCATTTCTCTCTTTGAGGGTGTTTTATCCTAAGTGATCACATTCCAACTTTCTTATTTGCTAAATCATTTTTCTGAATTGATGGTGTTAGTCACTTAAACAGACTCAGACTTTCTTTCCTACATTGAGTATTGCCAAAATCAGAGTGATTCATTACGTTATTTTCCTTTTCCAGTTCTTTTTCCTTGTTGGAATCTCTTGAAACTTCTTAATTCCAGCCACCGAGTTCATTCTGTGAGAGGTTGCTTTCTGAGCTGAGTCTTGAAGAGGGATGGTTCGCCTGGCCTTTCATTCATTCCTGGGCTCACCCAGCTATGAGTTGTGAAAGTGGGATGACTCACTCTTTTGTGGTTCTGGGTGGTTGCAGGTGAGGCCGCATCTGCTTTGTCAAGCTTTCATGAGTAAATAACAAGGGACATTAGAGAAAATCTGGGAGATTGGCTGCCTTTAGTTCTAGAATGGTTGCTGAGGTGGATCGTAGTACTGACTATCAAATTTAGGCTAATCTTGACTTTACATGCCCACTGAACAGCTACCAAAGTGTCATTCCTTGAATGGGCCCTCCAGTAAGAGAGACAATTGCAAATAAAGGTCCTGCAGAGAGGTAGCCCCGTGCTTCTCAGACTTTCACGTGCACGGGAACCAGCTGGGATCATCCTTTTTTTTTTTTAAGCTTATTTATTTATTTTGAGAGAGAAAGAGAGAGTACATGGGGGTGGAGGTGGGGGGCAGAAAGAAGAAACAGAATCCCGAGCAGGCTCCATGTTGTCAGCACAGAGCCCAACACGGGGCTCGATCTGATCTCACGAACCATGAGATCATGACCTGAGACGAAACCAAGAGTCGGACGCTTCACCAACGGAGCCCCTCGCCTGGGATCACCTTACGCTGCAGATTCTGATGCAGTGGGTGTGAAATGGGGCCTGGGATTTGGCATTTCTAGAAAGCTCCCCAGGAATGCTGCTGGTTGAGCTACCACATTTTAAGGAGCGTGGGGGAGTTGATGAGGCTGAGACCATTCTTCCCAAGCCTTTTTTTTTTTTTTTTTTTTTTTGGATGGGGGCAGTGAAGGGGAAGGAATGAACATTTATGGAGCATTTTCACTGACCAGCTGTAAGCTAGGAACATCCCATAGCATCTCATTAATATTTAATGCATACAACTGTTATTATCTGTTTCTTAAACCTCTGTCAAATTAAGTTATGATAATTCCAAAAGCAAACTCCAAGCGTCAGCTTTTTCAAAGTATGTTCCTCATGTAGTACATTTCATTAGCCCATACAATATGGTTATTTCCTCTGAATGTATTAAAATTTAAAGGGAATAATGGGCATTCATCAGAAATAGCAAATGACAATGAGCTCTCCAAGAATTTTTTTCTCCAACACTCAATTTCTGGGAGTTGAAATTTAGGGTGATTAAGATGGCCAAACCGGTAGGTGCTGCAAGGCCTCGTTCTTTATACAAAATATTTTCAGATGAGGTGGTCTCTGTGATAAGGAGTAATAACCAGGCTGCGATTGTGAAAGTAGCTAAAAAAATTGCAATCAGGAGGCAAGTGGGATCTTTTACGTTTTTTTAATCTACAGTATTTTATAAAGTGCCTCTTCTGGGTCCGAACGAGTTTGTGCCATTCAGGCCACTCCAGTGCTAAGGTTGCATCTACGCGGACCGTGAACAGGAAGATAACAGATCCCATTCCATCTGAGAAGTGCTATGAGCTGACTGCAACCGATTACCCAACAGAAGGGATGGTGAACTATGAGAGCAGGGGTGAATATCGGGATCATAGAAAATTAGGCATCTGGCTTGGGATCAGATGCTAACTTGCTAATGATTTTGCATAGTACATTGGGAGTTTGGAGATACCCAGATATAAATATTGGAGGCATACCTTCATAAGTACGTTTTTATGTCTAAAAGGGGAGGTGGGACCAAATATCTGCACATAGTTAATGATAACAGCCACAAGTATAGTGCTTACGGGGTCCAGGCGCTTTGCTCATATTAACTCATTTTATCCTCACAACAGTCCTGTCCTTGTCTCCCTTTTATAGATAAAGAAATTGAGTCACAGAGAGATTAAGCACACTCTCCAGTTCAACAGAGCTCAGATTTTGAATCTGAGCAGGCTGGCTGCCGAGCGTACTCTCTCATCATGCTCGTCCTGGGCTCACATACACCAAGGATGTGGGGGTTCAAGTTCAGATTCTGCCATTTGCATCTGTCCTTTGAGAAGTCCTCTAGTCTCTCTGTGTCAGTTTCATCACCTGTGAAATGAGCCCAGTGCTGTCCTGCAACCTCCCGGGGTTCTTGGGACGTTGAGATAAGATAATGCACTGAAATTATATACATTATATACTGCTGTATAGACAGATTCAAAGGTTAGATGGACACATTCAGTTATCATTGGTATATATTTTAAATAGCATCGGGTAAAGACCCAACTTATGTTTCCTGAGTCTCTATTTTTATATTTTTGCTGCTTCCTCAGAAAGAACTAGTTTTGCCTGGACACTTAAACAGAAAACAACAAAAAAAGTCTTTTTGGATTTGCTTTCTTTAGGTTTTCTGAAAATAGAATGTTCTGCAGAGGCTAAAAACCAGTAGAAGCCCCATCAGCTGATTTCATTCATTCCTATTTTGTGAAATATTCCCTACAGGTTCTTCTCTGAAGTGTTAGCCCATCTGGATTGAAATGATTCTCTGAGGCCTCTAGCATTTAGCTCTTCATTTGGAAAGGTGTTTTGTGATGAAATCCACTTCACCAGAGATTTTTGCACTCCGATTCAGCCCGTGATTTGTCTTGTTGCCTTGTCTCGCGCCAGCATATTTCTCATTCTGCAAAAGCCGTCACTTAGAGTTTTAACGTTCCAGCTGCACACAGTTCTGTCCCTCTAAGTTTTAGTGAGAGGTAAGATAGGACTTGGGTCATAATTGTATTACTACATCTCTCCTCTGCCCAAGAATTTAGGGGACTTGAGAATATGAATTGTCAGGAGGAAAGATCACAGGGGCTTTGCTTGTTTGCTGGGACCAGGATTTTGATGTCTCTGGTTCCTGGATGAGTGTGATGGAGGTGCCTCCTGATCATTAAACTATACAAATTATGATTAGAGATTAGCTTTTTCTTTGTTTTTTGTTTATTTGTTTGTTTGTTTTGGTCAGAAAGTCAGGGAATTGAAGCAAGTGAATTTTAAACCAGAATGTTATTCTATTTCATTCAATTTCTCCAGATCAGAATTGTTTTCTTTTGGGCAGCAGCTCATGATAAGTCTTTCAGAGTAAATGTTAGTGTTAGATACGATTAGTTCTCTTAAATAAATTAGCAAATTCGAAACAGAACAAATTCACAGAGTGAATTTTATGTGTGCAAGGAGGTAACATTTTGAAGCTGATTTCATCAAAGGAGAACCATCAGACAATGACATCATCATTTTCCTTTAAGTGTAGCTTCTAAGATAGGGTTCGTTTAGATTTCGGAAGTGGCCCGTGGTTACTGAACTCCAGTAGTTAGTGTGTGTATGTCTGCTCCCGAACATGGCTTGCTTTCTCTGGTATTGTTTTAGAGCAAACAGTGACAAAGAAAGACGGTCTGTGAGGACTGTTGGCTTCCAAGCTATCTATGTATTTCTGGAGTCAAAAAATACAGACAGTATAGGATATGGTCAAAGATATAGGGCTTGAGGTCAGAGAGCACCCAGTTTAGATCCTGCTTTTTTCCTTTCCTAGCTGCATGGCCCTGAGTGAGTTAACTCATCTTGCCTAAGCCTCTGCCTCCCCCTTATGTGGAGTGGTAATAGTTTCCACCTCAGGGGTTGTGGTGGCGACCACACTAATGTGTTGTGTGGAATATCATGTATTTCTTTAAAAGATGATAAAACTTGTTAAGACAAGTCTTGAGATAATTTTATCTTTGACTTAACTATTAATCCACGTGGGACCCTAATGGCTACAATAATTTGTGTTAGACATTTGAACGATTTCAAAAACACCCTGAATGAATTAGGAATGCCTTTCAAACCAGTCCATAGAAATGCCATCCCAGAAATGTGTGCATCTTTAAGAGAAACCCCTTCACTTCAGCTCAGGTCATGATCTCACGGTTCATGGGTTCAAGCCCCTCATTGGGCTCTGTGCTGGCAGCTCAGAGGATGAAGAAATGCCACTCAAAATCTCAATCCCCAACCCAAAGATTATTAATATTTGGGGTTTTTTTTAATGACTTTAGGTGTTTGTTGTTAGTTGCAATCATACTGTACAGGTAATTTTATATCCTCCCTTTTCATTATGTATGTTAAAAAACATTATTATTACAATGTCTTTATAAAGATCATTTTAATGACTGTGTACCATCATATTGAATGGATGTGTTGTCAGTTTTCAGGCCAAGTTTGTAGAGTAAAACACATGCTTTCCCAGTTCTTAGCTGTCATACTGATGTTGCAGCATTTGTGACAATGGTCACATGTCTCCCGCATATGCCAAATATGTCAAGTCATTAGAGTTGGAAGTTGGTTCATGCAACTGCCATCAATTTCTCCCACTGTATTTCCTGATGTTTTGTAGAGTCCCCCAGCTCAAGATCAAAGACCAAGTCAGTCTCTGACATCTCCATGTCTTTTAAAGGCTGGAAGGTCAGGAAGGTACAGAAAGGTCTGGAATGGATCGGGGTCACTCATCTTGCTCAGCTAACCGTGTTCTCAGGGTTATAGGTTCTGAACTCTGTGACCCCTCAGAGCCTTCTAGTAATTACCCGAGGCTCCTGAGGCTCCTTTGAGAAATGCTGCTGTCCTTAACCTATCACCCCAGCATTCCCTTATCTATCCCAGAAAACCAATCACATTAACTTCACCTTTAAAGGAATATGCATTTCAGATCTTTTCGTCAAAGCCCTTCTTTATCTTTCCCTTGAGTTAGATAATTTAAGTCATTTCTTCTAACTATTAAAGCTACCCTGCCTTATCTTTTTTCCCCCTTGATCATTATAGTTAATTCAATTTGTTACTGTCCTTAAACTCTCTGCCATACCCTACCTGTGCTTCACATTTGGGGATTTAGAGAGTTTAATAAAAGAACAATATTCTTGTTTGTTAGGACTGATACTCTTCTGATCCACATGGTACCAGCACACCAGTCATTGAAATAGTGACATGCATTAGTACTGAGTAATAGTTTCTACCACTATGTCCCCTTAAAAGGCCCCCCTTCACCCCTAACTTTCTCCTACTGTTCTGGCAACCCCAGCCCCTCCTCTGAAATCTCTGTGCCATGCAGCTTCTCAATTCTGCCGTAGCTGCTGTTTCCTGCTTGCCTTAAGACAGACAGATAGACAGATATCTCCGCTCTATTCAAATTGGGATTGGGGTCTTTGCCTATAAATTTCTTGGAAAGAAGGCAGCTATTTTGGTTGTACGAATATCACTTGATTCCCACCATTGCCTCTTGCTTTCCCCGACCCAGACGCTTCTTTAAAGGAGGTCTATTCTCAGATTGATGGTGGGATGATGAGGCCAATTGACATCGCCATTATTTTCAGGGAAACCTGACACTGGTCTTTCCTATTGCTATTTCTCCTCATTTTGGATACCAAGGAGTTTAAGTCAAAGAGAGCCGAAAGGAAGGAGAGATGTGAATACGTGCATGTGTATTACTCAGGGGGCCTTTCTAAGAGCTGGAACACTTGGACAGAAGGGGAGCCAAGGTCTTGTGCTGGCTTTGCCATTCGGTCACTTTTGCTCCCAGTGCATCGTGTGCAAGAGGATGGAGCTAGACTGGGTTGTATTGTAGGCACCAGTAAACCCTCCTCCAAGTCATTTCTACATATTCCTCCCTTTATGCAGGTGGTAAGCTCTGGCTTTGAGAAAAGAGGCACACTTAATGGTAATATTTATGTACCAGAGTCAGGTGCTGTGCTCGCTCCTGTCCAAATAGTAATTCGAGGGTTTCATTTTGCAGGTTGCCTTGCTGACCGCTTACAGTGACTACGTATTTGCTCCCTGCACCCCAACACAAACATCTTTACTTCACTGTTCGTTCTCTAGTAAACTTGTACATGGCTCTACGTCTGATTCTCTCAAGGCTTAGAATTTTATTAATTACTGACGAAATACTGGATAATTTCATAAGCGTTCCATTTAAGTAATCATGCCTAAATTGCATTTAACTGAAAGGGCCTGTGTATTAATTGTGCCTGGTGTTTTTGTTGATTAGGCAATTCTGTATCTGTGCTAATCAGAGCCGCCTTGTGTCTGTCGGCACCGATGAAGTTTTCGGTCAACTGTGTTGATGTAGAATATCAGTTGTGCCTTGCTTTCCTAAGGTGGGGGAGCAGTTCTCAGCAGGACTGTTTTAGTCCTTATTCTGAACTGACAAAATGGAAATGATGAGGACTCTAAGTTAATTGCATCACTTAAGCCAGAAACCTGGATTTGTCCTTGCCTCGTTCTTCCCTGTCATTCAGTACATTTATGCAGTCAAACTCTTGTCACTTTCACCCCCCTAAATATTTCGTGTGTTAACAGATCCTCCTCTAGCTCGGGCCCCTGGTATGTCTTGCCTGAACTATCCCTGGAGTCTTTGACTTGGTCTGCCTGATGGTAGGATCATCCCTCTTAATTCAGCCAGAAGGATCTCCCTATGCACTTCTGACAGAGTTACTCTCATGCTTAAGAGCCATCAGCAGATACAGAAAAAGGCCATGCTACTTTACAGGGCACGGACGTCTTCCTGTGCTTCCAGTGCTTTCCTATTTTTTTCAGCATCATCACCTGCCCCTTTCCAATTTGAACTTGACACCACACGAACACCAAATCATGACTTTTTTCTCTGTTGCTCGCTTTCATGTTGTGGTCCGTGGTTTGGGCTGGAATATTTTGTTCACTTTCCCTATCCTGACTCGCTAAACCTCATCCACACTTGAGCAGCTAGCTTGGCTTATTGCCCCTTTCAGGAATTTGGGGGGAAATGTTTTCCTAGCACTGTTGAGAATTTCACTATTGTTATACTGACAATATCCATTCATGTGTCTGCTTCCCACCACTATTGGCGCTAGCCCTAAGTTCTCTAAGGGCAGAAAGACTCCTGTTGTTCGTGTTGTCCCCATTCTGTAATACGGTGCCCGGAGTCTAGTAACAATTGATAATGTAATGCTAGGTCACCAGGCTATAACCAATGAAGGTGGATTTTCTTTTTTTTCCCTGAAGGACATATTTCTTGTGTAGTTCCCTAGGAGCAGACTCTGAGCTGAAGGCTCATGTGAAAATGATTTATTAGGTACTGGTCCCAGGAAAAAGTAGTAAAGGAGTAGGGCAGTGAGGCAGGGATATAAAGGTAAAGAGGTCAAGTATGGGCTGCTCTCGGGAGAGTCCCACAGAAGGTAATTTTGGCTCAGTTCTACAAGAGAGTTCTGGAGACAGTTTAGGTCCCACCTGTGATTTGTCCCCACCAGAAGTGGGGCACCTGGGGTTTCGATACACTCGCGTCTATCAACGTTGGCCGGGTACTGCCTCTCCCCAAAAAAATAAAGTCCCAGTCACTTGACTTTCTATGTATATAAGTCAGTGGAGCTCAAAACTGCTCATGTGTCAGAATCCCCTAAAGGGCTTATTAAAATACAGATTGTTGAGCCCTACCCCTAGAGTTGCTGATTCGGTGGGTCTGCAGTTGGGCTCAAGAATTTGCAGTTTCAACAAGTTCCCAGGTGGTGCCGATGCTTCTGATTTGCAGACCGTATTTTGAGAAGCACTGGTTTAAGCAAAGCAAGTTACAGCAGCGTGAGGGTCATCCTACAATAAGGGCGTGGATATATAGGCTTCTAGGAATGAAGACATACCAGAATCATCAAGGGATCCAAGGGAATAAGGATATTGCTTCCACAGCATCTCCTTTCAGGGATTGAGCCCAGACTAATGCCCAAGACGATTTGAGCCGTCCAGGGCAGAGTGCTGCTGGCCCCATTTGTACTCCAAGGGCAGATCCCAATTTGAAGGATGACTTATGTGAGTAACTTCTAAATCAAATTTCACTTTGCGGTAATTGACGATCACACTTTCACTAAACTATTTCTTCTTCTTATCGTTGATTCTCTTCTTGTCCTCATTAAGTTCTGCCAAAAGTACTTCCTGGAAGCACCATTGGATGTTGTCTTGCTATGTTTTTCTTCCCAGCTGACTTCTTTGTATGTTCTCTTTTATCTTAATGTACCAAAACAAACTTCAAAATGTCATTATCTAATCAGAAAAGAGTAGAGTGTAGTAATAAAGAAAAGAGTTGAGGCAACAAACTAAAAATATAGTGTAAGAAAAAAGTGTAGCATTAAGAAATAAACAACCAGACAGTAAAATAGGCTAACTCAACAAGAAAGGACCTAGAATTAAACAAAAACAAAAATTAGAGCTTAGTTTGTGGATTTTCTAGATGCTCTTTGGAAATAAGTGAGGAATCTTGGCAATTGTGAGAATTTTGGTCAAACCTTAGGTATGATTTTATTTTACTAAAAGAGGATTTCCTTCCACAGTTTTTATCCTGGGTTGTTAGAAAAAGTTCATGGAGCTCCCAGAGGCATCTGATGTTCACAAGAGTAGCTCATGATGTAGTGGAAAATCTATCTAACCTGGTGCTTTGAAATAAATATGCGAGAGCTAAAAGTTTAGTGTTGTGATTAAATCTGACATCATGCTAGAATCTTTGCAAAGGTGATAAGTCACTCAAGAATCATGAAATGGTTCTTTCACTATACTCCTTGTTCATTACTTTAAGTCAACTTAATAGAAACATAATGAGAACCTACTCTGTGTAAAGGGAAGAGATGGAACCACAGAGAAGGAGGACTTTCGCCCTTAGAAAGCTTACTGTCAGCATGCCTTTGTGAGAGCACTTAGTATGATCTGAATCTGAAATTTAGTCATATGTGGAAAACTTAGAAAGACCAGGAAAATGACTTCATGGAAGAAAGAAGTGTAAGAGGAAAAGCTGATGACAAATAGTTAATTGATGGTGAAGAAAAGGACAAAAAACCCCATAACCATCTTCAAATTTGTGTAAGTTCATAATAAGAGAATAGATTGTTCAGTTGTGCCATGACAGAAGTACACATCAAAGAATTTGTCTGATAATGAAGCGGTTGATAAGGGTTTTATTAAGGGTTTACTTGGAAGGAAGGATATTACCACTTGCTGGATCCCTTCTACAAGCCCATGGTTTTATAACCTATTAACACAACAAATCTACCAAAGATATTACCATTTTTTAAATAACATTTTAAAATTTTGTTTACAAAAAAAGTAAAGCTAGAACAGAGAGTTCTTTGTATGCCCTCAGTCACTTTCCTCTATTGTTTACATCTTATGTTAGTCTGCTTTGTCACAATGAAAACTCTTAATATCGGCACATCACGATCAACCAAACTCCAGACTTTAGTTGGATGTCACCACAGTGCTTTTCTTTTCCAGGATCCAATTCAGTATCCAAACTACCCTTATCATCTCCTCTGGTCCATGACAGTTTCTCAATCTTCCTTGTCTTTCGTGATCTTGGCAGTTTTGCAGAGTACTGGTTAGGTATTTGTAGAATTGAAATTGCTATTTTTAATAGACATGTATCAACTGTAACACTTACATCAAAGATAGAGATTTCGGCTGAAAAGGGGGGTATTAGTACGAACTTTTGCCAGCAACAACATTGAAAACTAAGAATGAACTGTTTTGTACCAATACCTGGGCTCCTTGAGTTCTAGAAATGTTGCCTCTGTGATTTTGTTTTCACTGTTTCTAAAGGCCCCCTTTTGAGAGAAAGAAACAAGCCTTAGGTTATACCAGAATATCCGTTCCCATGACCCTTCAGCCTCTGGGAGATTTGATGAGGATGCTAACCTTATGAGTGAATTCTTAAGGATCACTAACACTTGATATTCACTACTGAACATAGTGCCTAACTTAAGTTTATTAAGTGTTCTAATTCTGCATTCTGTTAAAATGTCTGCTTGTCATACAAAACTTCATATAGCCTTCAAGATAAGGTTTGGCTGCAAGTACAGAGATTTGAAAAAAAAAAAAAAAAAAAAAACCAAAGCCCAGTAAATATAGCGACTTAGGGGCGCCTGGGTGGCGCAGTCGGTTGAGCGTCCGACTTCAGCCAGGTCACGATCTCACGGTCCGTGAGTTCGAGCCCCGCGTCAGGCTCTGGGCTGACAGCTCGGAGCCTGGAGCCTCTTTCCGATTCTGTGTCTCCCTCTCTCTCTGCCCCTCCCCCGTTCATGCTCTGTCTCTCTCTGTCCCAAAAATAAAAAAAAATTAAAAAAAAAATATAGCGACTTAAAGAAGGCAAACATTTATTATCTTCTCACCTAGAAACAATTCAGAGTAGGCAATACAGAACTGGAATCAAAGCTAAAGAAATTATTCACTCAGGGATATAACCCCCCCTTCAGCTCACTATTCTATCATCCCGAGAGTGTGGCCTGATTCTCCTGGTCCAGAAAGGCTGGTAAAACTCTACTCATCACATCCACATTGCATGTAGTAGGATGGAGCAAGAAAAGGGTGTGCCTTCTCCCTTATAAGAAGATTTCTGGAAGTGCAGCACAACACTTTCTCTTCATATCTTCTTGCCCAAAACTTAGTCCCATGAACGGTCCTAAATACAAGGGAGGCTGGGTGTATGATTTTTATTGCGGGTGGTCACGTACCTGCAAAACTTGAGTATCTCTTACCAAAGAAGAAGGTGATACTGGGAGTTGGGAGATAAATAGTGGTCTCCACCACACTTAGCAATGTTGTATGATCCCTCCTGTAGATGCAGACACAGATCATTGGGTTACTAACAATTTTCAGTGCACCATCAATGGTTGAGTCTTTTGACTCAACATGGCTTTGGACCTATCATTAATCGTTGCATAAACAGTGTTTTGACGTATCATTTTCAAATAACTAGATGATGGAGACATATCTGGGTTGCAGTTAAATCCTAAAGAAAATGGATTTGCTGTCTTTATAATCTACCTTGGGAATGCATAGAATAGGGGAGCTCTCTTTTTCCCTCCATAAGTGAATTGGAGAGCTTTTGTTCCAGAGGATGTGTCCTGGGAAATACCTAGACTCTTTGAAGAACTAGTAAGCAAGATGGCTTTGAAATGCCATGACAGAGCCAGAGTTGGTTACTCAACATCATGGTTAAGCATTAAGCTAGAGAGGTTAGGGGGAGGCAGTATCAGAAAGCTTTGAAGGCTGTGCAATTTTCCTCCAAGTCAAACAGAAGCAGAACAGGATTTCTTTTGTGCTGAAGATGTAGTTGTTCTTGCCAGAAACCTAGTTTTTGTGGGATACGTCATGGTTGTAGAATGCACATTTACATTCTCATAGTTTCCCACATTGCTTTGCAGGAATGGGTCCTCAGGAGAGAGTAGAAGCAGCTATTAGGGACATTTTCCAAGAGTCTGGGTGTTTAACTTTACAGTGAACTGCTAGGTAGGGCCTTCCTGATAATCATGGCATGGGGACCTTTTGTTAAGTTTTTGTTTAGCTTTTTTGTTGTTTGTTTTTACTACAAAGGGAATAAATAATTACTGTTGAAAATTTGGAAAATACAGAAAAGCAAATAAACCTCCCTAAACTATTCTAGCCAGCAATGAATACTGTTACCATTTTAGTGTTTGATACTCTGGCTCTTTTTCAATGCAGATAGACTGCAAATTTTTGCAGGATAACGTGCTGGAATGCCTTCTAAAAGCCTATTTTTAGTTCATAGAGTCTTTAGTAGAAGAGAAAGGGCTTAGTAGTTCCCATCTGGCAGCTGAAAAATCCTGGGGAGCCACGAATTACTTATAAGGGTCCTCAAATCCGCATGCTTATCAAACATTATCAATAGATTGAACAAATTAATTTGTCACACACACACACATACACACACACACACACACACACACACACACATGTTCGACTATAGGGTAAACATACAAAGATGCTATTCATTGAGATTAATAAATGCAAATTCATTCAAAAGCACTACTGAATTTAGAGTAGCTTGCTGTCGTTATTTTTTCAGTCAATGAATATTAAATAAGTTCAACTACCTTATTTTTTTTTCAACGTTTTTTTTTTAATTTTTATTTTTGGGACAGAGAGAGACAGAGCATGAACGGGGGAGGGGCAGAGAGAGGGAGACACAGAATCGGAAACAGGCTCCAGGCTCCGAGCCATCAGCCCAGAGCCTGACGCGGGGCTCGAACTCACGGACCACGAGATCGTGACCTGGCTGAAGTCGGACGCTTAACCGACTGCGCCACCCAGGCGCCCCGAGTTCAACTACCTTATAGTAGGCCCCCCGATGTACTGATGTTCCAAAGGGGTCCCTGTGTTTGTGATGAGGGATGACTGACTTATGGAGCCATCACTGTTTAGACCATGTCATACTTCAGTCCATGCCAGCCACATGCTTCCAGAATACCTCCTTTGCCTTCACTCTTCTTACTTTGCTCCTTTCAATGAGAAGCAGCAAATCGCTCACATAGTTTGGAAGGTCCTTCTTCCACAGTTACATTAATAAACCTGATTGCTTACTATTCTTTCAAAAAGTCTAGTCATTTCCCAGAACACATCCTCTGGAACAAAGGCTCTCCAATTCACTTATGGAGGGAAAAAGAGAGCTCCCCTATTCTATGCATTCCCAAGATAGATTATAAAGACAGCAAATCCATTTTCTTTAGGATTTAACTGCAACCCAGATATGTCTCCATCGTCTAGTTATTTGAAAATGATAGGTCCAAAACACTGTTTATGCAACACTTAATGATAGGTTCAAAGCCATGTTGAGTCGAAAGACTCATCCATTGATGGTACACTGAAAATTTTTAGTGACCCAACATTTGTAAAATAAGGAGATGACTTTTGCCATTTTACCCTTGATAACCCCGAGAGTCATGAACCTTCTTTCACTAATTGCTTGATTCCTATTCTTTAAGATTTACTCTTAGTGAAATCTGCCCTATTTGAAGAGAGCAACCCAGTAATTTGGAAAATAAAGATTTCCTATTTGCCATTCTGAAGAAAACACTATTTCACACTTCATTACTTTTCTTTCCCCAAAGTTGAATCTTACTTAAAGCCATACAGTCTCTAGCAAAAGGTGATTTCTTGGATTTTCCATGAGTAGGGTGTGCTCACAGATGCCCCTTCCAGGCCCATTAGTTTCGCTTAGTGTTGTTCGTTTGGGTTCAGTTCTGTTACTTGGGGGTGCTCACCCCAGGAGAAGAATCAAGTCCTCCTCATCCACTCTAGCACATTCCAAATATACTCACATTTCCCTGAGCTTCATAAAATGCTCTTTCTCCCTCTCCACCCTGCTTAGCCTTCTCCTTTTAGGTGATTAGAATTAATACTTCTGTCCTTTCTATACCTGATGGAGTTTTGCCATCAGCTTAGCACCTCATTCTCATCATTTATCTCCTTTGTCCTGTTTGTTTTTATCCTATGGGTGCTGTTAATTAGTCTGTTTCTTTCATCACTGGAGAAGTGAGGGTGTTTAGGAAAGGAGGTACATTTCCTGGTGGATGCTCTGTTCTAAAGAGAAATCACTTCATCACTTTGACTTTCACAAGTGAGAGATGCAAAGCAGTTTTCTAGAATATGGAGAGACATGTTAGTACTGTGTTTCCCAAAATAACTGAAGGGATTTAGTTCGCAGTCCTGTGCCCTCCCTTCTACCCCATTTTTTGATAGAAGGTCATGGTGAACTATCCAGGGGAATGTCGTCATATTAGTATTCTGAAGGCTCGAATTCTTGTTCACTGCTCCACTTAGATCCTTGGGCAAATTATTTCTTCTTCCTGAGTTTTGGGCCTTTTAAGCTATCAAATAAAGCTCATGATATTCCAGGATTGTCTGGGAATCTCAAGAAATACCACAAGTGCTATAAAAATATCAGGAATCAAAAGTTTTATTAACAAAGCTGAAGGCACAGTCATTAGTTTCTTATTTGTTTCCTTATTATTCAAAGAGATAACAAGCCTGGGTATTGAATTCCCAAGCCTACTAATGTATCACCTTGAGCAAGTTACTTGACCTCTTTGTGTCTCAGTTTCCCCAAGCATAAAATAGAGATAATCATAGCTACTACCTCATTAGATTAGGCAAATAGAAAGCAATAATTCACATAAAGAGCTCAGTGTGGTACTTGGAGCATAGTAAAAGTTGAGTAACCATTAATGTCTTTATCAGCACATATAAAGAACTAGCAAGGAGAATTCTGACATTTCAATCCTTTCAGGCTATGTTCATTGCATCCTATGGCAGGTGCATCATAGTGGAACCTGCATTGGGAGAAGTGAACACAGTCCTTTTCTCCTGTATCTTACGAAAAGAATGTCTATATTTAAAGGATCAAAACTAGCCCCATTTTACCGATAAAGGAAACTGAAGTTCAGGGACATGAAGCAGATTATTTTAACCAGGACCACATTCTAGGTGTTCAAATTCTGTCCTAGAGTTCCTTCTTCTGTATTTGCAAACTTGAGCTTGACATCCTTCCCTAACAGAAAACTCTCCCAGAAAGGACAAGATATAAACGTTGTGGATTTTAAACACAAGATCTGTTTTGTTGCTAGAAAATTGAAAAGCCCCTACAGTAACAATGGTTCATTGTGAAACTCATTTTATAGACTTTTCAAACATATGGTGTTCTGGGCACACCCCTTCCCCCCAGCTCTAGGTTTCAACCACTTGAAATAAATTGCTATCCAGTAATTGAGATGTTCATCCCCTGAAAACACCCTGCTTTCTGGGTAAACAACTGTGTCACTCTGCATATATTTTTTGGATTTATAAGAAAAATATTGAATATAAAAAGATCTAATACATACATACACATTGATATGGCAATGCCAGTCTTTTTAAATGGAACCCTTATATTTAAAATTGAGTACATTTTTTGGAAGACAAAATACATTTTGAAGAGAATAATCTCGATTTGTCAAAAGGCAAAGCCAAAGACATATCAAGAAAGAGGGAACACAGCTTTTAATGATATGCTATCCTAGCAATCACAGTCAGCAATTCTGGAGGAGAGAGGTGGTGATAAGTTGGTTGCAACACGCCATGCAGTTCTCAGCCTGATTTCTTAGTATTTTCATTGTTCAATTGCTAGGTCAGTTCTTAACTGTTTGATAAAAGTTAGTTGTGATTACAGGTATATGGAAATATCTTCCCACAATGTTCAGCTAATTGTAAACAATTAAAAAAAAAAAGAAGAAGACCCTTCACTTGGGTGGTTACCCTGGGAAGATCACCTGCCTTTTGAAAAAGAACGTTAGATTTAGCGTGCATTTCCTGGACTGGCAGTTCATACTGAGTCCCTGCTCCCAACCTCCAACCCGGTCAGGCTGTTGATATTCACATTTTTATCCTTAGACATAAAATCTCAAATTGGTTATCCAGTTTCCATCAGAGACTGAAACCTCAGCCTCAAATCTGGGGCTCAAATTACAGTAGCAGCTATTCTAGTAGCTACTTAAGATTTTTGCACTCACCATATTTGATAGTCCCTCCTTGTCTCTGAAATCAATCCATTTTGGATAGAATGCATCCAGGTCTTTTTTGAACATCTTAATTCAGAAACAACTTCATAGCGTACCTTTTGTAGGGGCCACTTTTTGGAAGGTTAACGATACTTGTTACCATCTTTCACCAAGGCGACTACACCACATGACTGTGAGTTAGAGCAAGGCTGCCCACGATATAAGAATGCTGGATGGCAGACTAGGTTTACTCACTGTTCTAAAGTCCCGCACCACACCCAACTTCATAGCATTTGAGATTCCAGTTCTGGCCTCGGCGAATGTAAACGTTGCCTCATAAAGTGAATCTTAGAGATCGCACTTGCGTAGCCCCCAAGAAGGTCCGTTGCAGTGGTGAGCAGTATTTTCTGCACAAATGTCAAACCAAGAAAAATTAAAGTGTTCATAGATTGCTTTCTTTTTTTCTTGGTACAAATCATAATCCTTAAAAAATGGGAACATGAAGTATCTAAAAGTTAGCTTCTGCAGTCTTTTATTTCTCTTATGCTAAGGTTTTCATTTCAAGCAGTAACTGTACTGCTGTGTCTTTAGATACACTTTGTGCGAGATGAAAACCCAACGATATTCAAGGGGTTATTGCAAACTATGTAGATAGTGGAAAAAAAAATGGCACCACAGTTGAGCCACGGTACTATGAAAATGTGTTCTATTAAGGTTTTCTCAGCTGTGTAGGGAGAATTTTAGGGACATGTAGTAAATGGGACAGTGCAACGGGGCCTGTGGATTGGATACAGACACTTACCAGTGAGTCCTTGCCTGTTCCACATCTATTCCCAGCCTACAAACAGGATAGAATTCCAGGGGAGCTGTTCTCTGGCACAGGATGGAGTAAAAGCTGTCCTCTCTATCTTGCTTCCTCTCTGGCTACTTTGCCCTCTACTATGTCTATGTCATGTAAGAAGATACCGGTGTAGGTAGTTAGATACCATATGGGTGGGAACTTAGGTCGTTTTCTTAAACTAAAATAGAGACATCTCAAATGTTCTAGAAGATGACCCCTGGATTGTGCACCACATTGGAAAGCTGGCAAGCTACAGGAGACCCAATCTTCGGGCCTCGTGGAGATTGTAAATAACAAATAATAATAAAACAATAGCAAAGAAATAAATAGGTTTGCTGATGATGAGATTTGGGGCTAAGTCAATTCAATGATTTAATAGTAGTCATTGAAACATTTAAACCTCCTGAATTTTTGAAGCAAGCACACTCTGCAGTTTACAAGAGAGGTTTATGTTGGGTTAGTTTGTGGATTCATGATGTGGCACTCTCAGAAATGTGGCTGTGACTTTCATCATCTCCCAAAGTTAATTAATAGAGATCTTTCTGAAGTCTGTGGGAGGTTGTGCTATCCAATTCAACAGGTTAATTATGAATATTTGGTAACTATATTTTGTCATATTGTCATAGGACAAAAGCAAACACATTTACTCGTGAAGGCGAAAAATATTAAGGTGAAATTAAATGGACTGAAATAAAATGTAGGCTCTTGACTAATTTAGCCAGATCAAAATAACAAAAGTAAAATGTTGGAATTATGTAAATGTGACAACACTTGACTTCTATTCCTGTTTTCTTATTTAAAAAAAGATGAGGTGCCTGGCTGGCTCAGTCAGTAGAGCATGCAACTCAGTCTTGGGATTGTGAGTTTGAGCCCCACATTGGGTGGGGTGATGACTTAAAAAAGAAAAAGAAGGATGCTCTTTAAAATTTGCAAATGAATTACATATTTAAAAACAAGTTTTCTCAAAGAATAAAAGCATTTTATTAGCTACCACAGAAATGGTTGCTATTAAAATGTAGGTTCTCTGTGGAAGCGGGGCTCGTATTCTTTTTTTAATCCCTAGAACCTAATGCTGGGGTTGTCAGTCATTAAATATACAGTTGACCCTTGAACAAGATGGGTTTGAACTGCATGGGTCCACTTATACATGGGTTTTTTTTTTTTTTCAATAAATACCATACAGTACTGTAGATGTACTTTTTCTTATGATTTTCTTACCATTTTTTCCTCTAGCTTACTTTACCATAAGAATAAAGTATATAATACATAAAACATACAAAATATATCTTAATCAACTGTTTATATTTTCAGTGGGGGTTGTGGTCAACAGTAGGCTATTCATAAAGTTTTTGAAGAGTCCAAGTTATACACAGATTTTCAACTGTGGGGGCGGGAGAGGGTTGGTACCCTTAGCTAACCCTGTGTTGTTCAAGGGTCACCTGTAATAATAAATAGTTTTAGATGATTAAATGGTTTATAAGCTACCTACGAGACCTCATAACCTCAAAGTCCCACAAGTACATCAAACGATCATTTCTAGAAAGGAGCTCAAACTTGACCGTTCCTTATGTGCTTCAACCCACAACCTACTCCTCTCATTTTCTTCCTCAGTGAAGAGAAAAGGGTTTGACCTGAGTGTCAACATGTTTCAAGTTCTGTCCATCAGGATTGTCTGTCAAAGAGCATGAGCTTATAAATATAATCTAAAATGGATTTAGCATCATTTTATATTGGGCTATTGTGTTGACATTCAATGACTTGATCTGAAATAATTGTAAACACCCTGGGGTATCGCAAGCAGAAAGACCAAGAAATCCTTCTCTTAATGTTTTCTAGTCTTTAAAAAAAATTGTTTTTAATGTTGATTTGTTTTTGAGAGAGAGACAGAGACAGAGATAGAGCATGGGTCGGGGAGAGGCAGAGAGAGACAGGGAGACACAGAATCCCAAGCAGGCTCCAGGCTCTGAGCTGCCAGCACGGAGCCCGGTGCAGGGCTCGAACTCCAGAACCATGAGATCATGACCTGAGCTGAAGTCGGACACCTAACCGACTGAGCCACCCAGGCACCCCTGTCGTCTAGTCTTTGATATATGTTTTCTCTGTACTTTAGTAGAATGTCTTCCCTATGGAGTCCTTCCCCACCTAATTTCTGTTGCATATAAGAAGATACCTGTGTAGGTAGATAGATGCCATACAGGTAGGGACTTAACGTTATTTTCTTAAAATAAAATGGAGACATTCAAGTATAGCATGTAAATAAAGGCAGTGATTCTTCAAATCAGATCTGTAACACAAGTGCCTGTGATACCCCAATCAGATAATTTGCAAGTGGCAGGGTTCTGAATCAGGCCCAGGCCATCAGCTCTGGGTCTCAGCAGAGGCTCTAGGTGCTGCAGTCCCCTTCCTACAGCACCTGCTACCTTCAGCCAGATGCACACCCTGCCAACGATCCACTGTCCTCCTAGAGTTCCAGGGAGAGACAGAGGCAGAAAAGAAACCAGTGGCATAGAAACAGTTGATTCCCCACTTCTTTCAGTTGGCCTAGAATATTCTAAGCTATGTGAAGAAGCCCTAGTGAGTGTTATTTCCATTTTTATCAAATAGCATGTGAAACTGGGGGGTTTGGTAATATTGACAGAAATGAAGTTAATTGAAATAACTGTTTTTCTTTGCATTGGTGAATATATATATGTATGTATATAATATATATACACATATGTACACACACTCAGATTGACAAACTGTCAATTATTAATATATATAAAGCATAGTTAAAGGAAAATTGTTTTCATTTTTCTAATTTTAGATTTGAAAAAATAATTTTATACATATGTATTTATTTATTTATTATTTTTTTAATATATATATTTTTTAACATTTATTCATTTTTGAGAGACAGAGTGCGAGCAGGGGAGGGACAGAGCGCGGTGGGGAGACACAGAATCCGAAGCAGGCTCCAGGCTCTGAGCTGTCAGCCCAGAGCCTGACGTGGGGCTCAAACCCACGAACTGTGAGATCATGACCTGAGCTAAAGTCGGACTCTCAACTGACTGAGCCACCCAGGTGCCCCCAAAAATATAATTATATCTTTAAAAATAGAGTGGTGCAAATGGTTTAATGGTTGTTTCTTAGGAAAGACTAGCTCTTATTCTAAAATGTTTTACTTTCTATTTTGGTGGTGGCCATGTTACTTTTATGAAATAATGGTGGTAGCTGACACAATAAAATGTGACCGTACTATATCGGTCCTTGGTTTATTTCATCTTTAAATTTCGCACGTCCATGAACACTGGTGTGGAAGCTTGGTTTTGGAGGCTGGGAGTCTAGGCTTCCCTGCAGTCTCTGACTGGATGGGCACGTAGATCGGAGATGTTTGTGCTTCCGAGTTGCAGCATAAAGTTGGACTTGGGTGAGGTGTCACGGTGGAATAAAAAGGGCGCTAGTCTTGGGGTCAGAGAGCAGGCTTCACAGTCTCGCTCCATCACTGACTGGTCATGAAGATGAGTCATTAACCTCATCTGCAAAATGAAGATAAAAACCGTGTCTGTCTTCCCCGCAGGGATGGTGAACAATCAAAGAAAAGAAATGTGCAGGAAGCACTTTGAAAATTGTACAGTACTATGCAGAAATAAGTCATTCATTATATAAGGAAGCCATAGTTTCCTCTGAGGAAGTGGGGATGTGTATAGGTTGATTTCGAGAATATTCAACCACCAGTGCTGTGTGCTGCAGAGATTGCACTTCCCATAGGCTTCCACGTGAGGGCAGATATGAGGGAGGTTTGGCTAGTGTTGGGCTATGATCACAATGGTGGGTGGTGGTTGGAGTCAGGTAATGGACCTTTCGTGGAGCTAGCACTGCTGTCTGTCAGGAGACAGGCTCGTCCACCATGGTCCTGACCCACTCTGGAGGGGCTAGGGGTTTGTATGTGAAGAAGGGATCGTCTGTGTGAGTCAGAGCAGATTGACTAGGGGGCCAGTTGGCTGAGGGACACCGGAAGCACCTCTGTGCTAATGCTATACAAATGTGAAGGTTATTTAGAGCATGTAAGGACAATAACGCTGTAATTCCAAAGAAACACAGGTACACATGTCATGCATTCTCACTGCCAGCCAAAATTGAGCTACCAATATGGCCAGATTAGAATTTTTAAAAGTTGTTTTAGATACGTACAAAAGCACAAGAGAGGGCTTCTTGGTGAAACCTGTGAACATCTGGCAGAAGTAGAGATTGTTGATCAGTGTTGGTGTCTAAGGAACCAGATTTTGCACCTAACCCTCAAAGCCATATGCTAATCATGATCAGCGTTCTTGATGCTTATTCCGGAAGAAAGGTTGGAAAAGCACCACAGTCAAGATTCACCAAAATCGTAGATTCATAGAACCAGAGATAAAAGTGACTTCGAAGGTCGTCCAATACGCAATTCACATTCTATTGAGGGTTATTATAAAAGTCTTTGAGAGTAAGGGGGGGAGACGAGCTTCCTAAGAGGAATGGTTATGAATTTCCTTCTTAAGTCTGCCTATGAGAGAAATGTGTATTTTCCATGGTTTCCCATTAGAAACAAAGTGAAATCCGGAATTCTCTAAAAACCTCAGATCTTGAAGGAATATTTGGGTGGACTTCCTGTTGACAATGTGTCTGTTATCCTATAGCAAATCCAAATAGATATGGTGAGAAAAGATCAATACTGCATAGCATAGGATTATTTGCTTCAGGTAGCCAAAATACGGGCAATCGGAACCATTCCTTCAATCATTCATTCAGTTTTTGACTCAGTCATCAAATATTTGAACAAGGGGGTACAAACCCTTAGAGATGGACAATCTGTGGCATTGTAGATGCTTCTTTAGAAGAGGTGATGGCTGGTGGCCTTGGTGTGAACACAAGAGCTGGAGTAATCTTCCCTTTCCTCCTCTCCCTCCCCTTCCCTGTTTATGTATTCATTTTGAGAGAGAGAGCCCAATAGAGGAGGGGGGGGGGGAGAGAGAATCCCAAGCAGGCTCCACGCTGTCAGTGCAGAGCCCCATGTGGGGCTTGATCTCACAAACCGTGAGATCATGACCTGAGCCAAAGTCAACAGTCAGACACTTAACTGACTGAGCCACCCAGGTGCCCCCAGAGTAATCTTTTCAATATATAAATCAGACAGTCTTGCTTCTCTACTCACAGTCTTCCAGTGGCTTGTCATTGTGCATAAATTAAAATCCAACCCCCTCCCCCCACTATGGTCTTTGAAGACCTGCTGACCTCTAGCCCCTGCTGACCTCTCCAAACCTATTTCTGCCACTGTACCACTTCACTTCAGCCAAGCTAGACTTTTCACTCTTCCCCAAAGAAGTTGCAGATGTCTCAGGGTCTTGGCACATGCTGTTCCTTCTGCCTGGAACACTGTTCCCCAACTACCTTCAGAATGGTTTCCTCACTCAGTTCTCTGCTCAACAGGTACCTCCTTGGAGAGGCGTCCCCCAACCCCTGTCTGAAACAGCACCATCCCACCACAACAGGCTTTTCTTGTCCTACTTTATTATGACTCATAGCTACTCCCTGACATTAAATGGTTTCTTTATGTGTTTGCCTCCTGTCCATCTCACTCCTCCTCCTCCTCCTCCTCCACCCTCCTCCCTCCCAAGCTTTGTTTGGGCAGGGACCTGGTCTGCTGAGTGCACTGCCGTACCCTCAACGCAGCGGGGGACAGTGCCTAGCACAGAGGAGGCTTCTAAGAAAATATTTGTTGAGTGGCCAGATGAACGAATGAAAGCGAGTGATGCGGGATTGGAGGTGGGGAAAAAGCCAAGAAACGCCACATTCAGGGGAGAAGGGGTCCCTGAGCTTCATTTCCTCCATGGGTCACTACCTCTGCCATGCTCACTTGCTTTCCTCCTTCAGCCTACAGAGGAGGCTGAGGCCGAGCGAATCAAACCTTCAAGTGCGAGAAAATCACCTGGACCTTGTGAAAGTGCAGCTCTTTATGTAGGAGGTCTGGGGTGGGACCTGAGATTCTGCATTTCGAAGAATCTGGAAGGTGCCGCCATTACTGCTGCTCCGTGGGCCAGGGGAGGACAAGGGTAACAAAGCTGCCTGCCACACCGGGGCCCTTCCCCCCCCCTCCTGGCCCCACCCACCCCTTTCCCTACCTGTGGGCCTCAGGTGGGTGGGGCCTTGAGCAAAAGGCAAAAGGGAAAACCTGAGGAAGTTGCCAATGGAATCGGCTTCTCCCCCAGGGCCCTTAAGGTAAATTCCCTCTGAATGAGTCCTCCTGAGGATCTAATTCCATGGGATTTTTGATTTTTTTAAAAAAATTATTAAAGGTCAAGGAAACTATAAAATGACAAAACCCAGACTACCTGAAATTCTGGGATTTACATTTTCTTGACTTTATTTATTTACAAAAATAAACTGTGTTTTCCCAGAGGTCGTTTTGAATTTCAAGGAGGGGAAAAAAGCTCTTTTGCTTGTCTGAGGACCTCCTCGCCCCTTAAAAGTTATGTAATTTTGGGGGGCGTGCCTGGATGGCTCAGTCAGTTAAGCTTCTGACTCTTGGTTTCCGCTCAGGTCATGATCTTGTGTGGTTTGTGGGTTTGAGCCCCCCATGGGGGTCCTTCCTCTCTCTCTACCCCGCTCGCTCTCTTTCTCGGTGAAAAATAATCAAATAAACATTTTTTTTTCAAGTTCTGTAATTTCAATTTCCATGTGTCTCATCCTGACTGAAGAGTCAAAATAACATAAGAGCTTTTTATTTGGGTGGATCTTTAATGCATTTTGATATCAATTTATAAAGAGTTATTTATCCTTTTCACTCTGTTTCTACTGATAAGTGGAAATGATACCCACTGTGACAGTCTGGTTAGACATTTGGTGCAGTGCTAGCGTGACTGGATAATTTCTCGAAAATCTCAGAGTCCTGGGGTAGCCAGTGAGGTGTGCTGGTGGGTAATCCCCTCTAGGAAATGATGATTATGTGCTAGATAGTGTTAAGGATCCTATGTCTGTAAACATTCTGTATCGAGAGTCCTCCCGAAGATTTTCCTGCCAGAACAAGAAAGTAGCTTCTCTCTGCATTTCATTTATAATTAACAGGTAAAGATTAAGGAAGATGCACTAGAGACCATATGGTTTTGCTTTCATTTGAAAATACATTCACAGAAATTTAAACAGGTTAAGTCATCCTCCCAGAATCACACTGCCAAGCCTGGACTCAAATTCTTTCTTCTTCCCCGTGGCACCTGTTGTCGCTCAGATTTAGACACAGGAACTCATGGTCAGACAACGAGGCGGTGCCCATCTCGCTTACGTGCTGTCTGGAGTCCTTGTTGTGAAGGCGGAGGCTCACTCTGTTGTCTTTATTTCTGCATCCACGGCTCCTTAGTCAGTGCCTGGCACATAGTAGGCCCTCAGTAAAGAGCTGTTGAGTGAATGAATGTCATTACCATCTGCCAAAGCGAGCATTTCATTTTCTGGAGAATAGTCTAGACTCCCAGGACGCAGGGACTTCTGTGCTAACAAGAGAGTGGATGTCACATTCTTTCCCTCCAGGAGGGTTTTACAGCCTCCTTGTCCCCTCCAGAGGTTTATTCTCTTCTTCACCCCCAACTCAAGAGGCACAAAGTCATGCCTGGCATCCTTATCCTGGACTCCTTACTTGAAATTTCCAGCCCTTCCTTGACCACTCCCTCTCCCAAACCAGATATGCAAGAAAGAAGCAAGGCCCAGCCCAGAGGCATACTTTATGAATAATTTAAAAACTGGAATTTAGAAAGCAGACATCAGTTTACTACCTACCCATCCCAATCAATCCAGCATAAAAGTCCATAACTTGTATAACTTGCATTACTAGATTAGTACAAGTAACAACCACGTTATATTGGGCAGGCTACAAAGATCCATTTCATTGCACATTATTTTTTTATTCTGAGAGAGGGGTATTCTGAGCACTCCCTTTGCAAAAGTATCAGAGGTTACTTGGCCAGTATGAGATTCTCTTCCATTTCACCTGCAGGCTTGGATCACCTACCTTTACTACTCTACCTAAGAGTCAAATTGAGAATTAGTAGAATGAGACTGTGGAAGTTGATGAGCCAATCCTGAAGTAGGAATAATCAATGTCCCCATTTAATTAGATGAGGAAACTGAGGTACAGAGAGGATAAGGTAACTTGCTGAAAATTATAGATGATCACTAGCAGATTCAAGGGTAGGATGACAACTTTGTTTTTATGGAAGAAATGTCAAATGTACTCGATACTTAGGCCTGGCCTATGTTTTTTCCTTTTTTTATTGAGAAAGGAATGCACAGAGCTTTAGTATTCACTGAAATTGATGGGAGATCCTTGGGAAAATTTCCATTAAAAAGCTGAATCTCCTGTTTCTTGCCATATCAAAGATTTTCCTTTTTATATTAATCCAAACAGATCAATAAATTGTGGTTACTGTCCCAAAGTTCCAAGAACTTTCCCAAGGGAAAAAAAATTATATGCATAAATTCTCTTGAAGTTCCTATGTTTAAGAATTGTACTAAGTTGTACTTGTTAAATATATGCCTTGTTAATCTACTTAGGAGTTGACCATTCCTTCTTTCACACATGAAATAAAAGGAGATTCTGCTAGGATTTCTCTGGATGAGGTCTAATGCCATGGACAGAGACTGCAAATTTCCCAATGCCTACGAAATAGGATTTTGTATCCTATCCATTTGCTGGAGGATCATTCCAGAAATGTCACATATAAGGCACTTCTGAAGTTTCTCTGTCACCCCAAATCACAAACATGCAGTTCCTACCCTATAGCCCAGCACTGCTCAAAACAACTGACTTCTCAGACCTTTAAACAGAATGCAGAGAGCCTATGGGTAATATGCAGAGATTGTTTGGGCATTGGGATTGGTAGAGGAAACCGTAGCTAGTTTCCCCTCTTGGGCTCAACATCTTTTGTTTCACTGTGGTTAAAAGAATCAAAATATAGTTCAGCTCAGAGAGGGGACTTACCTTGGTGTATCTTAAAACACAGATTTCCAAATATTTCAGACAAGTATCCTAATCCAGAAAGATGGCTTTATCGTTCCTATTTCATTAGTAATCATCAAATTTTGTTTTGGAAGCTAAAACCCAAAGGCACCATTAGACAGAGAAAGGAAAAATGACTCTTTTGTTCTCCCAAATGTGTTTTTTTGTCATGTACGTACTACCCAAGACAGTTTAAATACGGTGGTCTGGGTCAGGCTTTTAAAACAATAGCTGTTGAGGGAGCAAGAAAGCAGTTAGGGAAAGGTTGGAAAGTGAAATAATTAATATATGGTTTCTGTTCTCATTGGCATTTACTTGTCCTTTTGTTGTTGTTGTTCTTTTGTGTTCGTGGAAGTTTGTTTAGATTTAGGTAATCTAACATCAATCCTTTGGGATCCCACTAAGCTGTGTTAACACAATGATAGGTGTTGATTTTGTGGTTTAAGAGAGGGTAATATTGAATACGTAGTTGTAACAGGGAACATATTTGAAAACTGAAGCTGAATTAAATATATTTATGAGAACATATTTGTAGCACACGAAACTCTTTCTCACAGCCCAGTAGGGAGGAATAGATACAAACCCCATCAGTTCTGCCCACCAAGAGATGATATTCCATAATGTTTATGAGCTCAGGCTCTTGAGTTGGCAGATCTGGGTCAAAATCCAGGCTGTGTACCTGACTCAAGCAAGCTTCTCTGAGCCTTGATTTCCTCATCTATAAAAGGAGCTACAGTTGCTCACACATTTCTGGGTAGCTCTGCGTGTGAAATAAAATGATACGATGTGTATAAAGCATATAGTCCAAAGTAAAGGCTAAATAAATGTCAGCCACTACAGTTATAATCATCATTCTTATCACCATACGATCATTAATGTCAATCACTGTCTGGCACGAGATTAGCAACCAGATGGTTTGATGAACTTGGTATGAGTAAAAGTGTTTCTGAAATGGGCAAAGCCTCTTCTGAGCTGAAAACTTACAAACACAAAATACTTCACGTAATAAATCAGGATGTGCAGTGTGTTTGCCAGATTTAGCCATTAACCAGATCCATTTTATGGTACAGCCAAGTCCTACGGTGAACCCCAAGCCCTTCCTACTCAGGACTTGGCAAAGACTGTGTAGCTGGCATCTCCTCTCTGTCCAGCCCGTTTATTTCACACTTATTTTGTTCTCCTTACACGTTGCCCAGGATTGAGACCCCTCTACACATAATGTGTGTCCCATTATTGCCACCTCTCCCTCGCAGACTCTCAAGTTCACTCGCCCTTTCTCTTTGTGCCACACCTGCCGTGCACACACACATGATCAGCTGAAGAAGAGAACTTCTTTGGTTGCTCTCTTGTCACCTGGTTTACCGCGTAACATTTCCTTTTGTTTTTGTTCTTGGTGGGAAGAGCTATTTATTTACCCCCAGGAAGTCCTGTCATGGAGACGGGAAAATGTGTTTCCTGGCTGTGTGCCACTGGAAAGACCATCCCCCGTCTAGAGAAAAATTAAACATTCCTTTTGGTAGTGACGTTGTTCACTTTAAAGCATCATTAGACATCTATGCAGTCCCGCACAAGGCTCTCACACCAGGGCCATTATTACCCCAGTGGGATGGTGCGTCCCCTTCCCCTTGCGCATTGTATGTGGCATTCACCCACAGAACATTAGCATCAAAAGATTGCTGTTTTTCCTTCCTCTACATCAATTAGCTCTGTATTTCCTATTTCACTTTTCCATGGTGTTTACCCAAAACAATGCAACATCTGAGATTTCCTAATTTACACCCTGTGTTTCTCTGCACAGGCATTCTGCAGCTTGTATTAAGAATGACACACAAAAACAATTCTGTCTGCATTTTTTTTTTTTTATATACCAGTTAAACCCAAGCAACTCACTTCTGAGGTCTTTTGTATTCTAGTCATGCTTAGTTACCAGGCATGCGGGAACTTCAGAAGCACCTTCTGGAAATAAGAGGAGATTAGGAAAGGTCAGGATCTAGGAAAGGGAAGCTAATGAAGATATGGGGCTTCCCTCACCCCATCTGGGGAGGGGACAGCAGTTCTGATCATACCTCTAGAGGCCTGGTAAAAACTGGCTCGATAGAGGATGCATCGACACCCAGCTGGAATCCCCACATTGAAGAGGGACTTGGCAGGAATATGTAGGGAGTTGGATTTCAAGGAGCAGAGAAGTTGATGGCAGGGCCCCACCAGGTGTTATATGCTGCAGGTCAGGAATTTTCAAAGGCCTGATCCAACACGGAAGGGCAGAGACTAGGTGGATCCGAGAGTGACTGAGACTCTACACTATTGAAGCGGTGAAACAAATCCCACATTCCATCCCTGAAATACTGCCTACTCAAAGCAGGACAACTTCCACTAGTCTGCTAACCCAGAAGTTATCCATTCTTCTGAGTCAAGAGGGCAGGCTCGCTAGATTTCCACTTTGTATCCCCTTGTATTTTCTTCTCTCTTTTTTTTTTTAGTTTATTTATTTTGAGAGAGAGAGAGAGACTGAGAGAGCAGGGGAGGGGCAGAGAGAGAGGGAGACAGAATCCCAAGCAGGCTCCACCCTGTCAGCGCAGAGCCTGATGCGGGGCACCGACTCATGAACCGTGAGATCATGGCCTGAACCAAAATCAGGAGTCACCCACTTAACCAACTGAGCCACCCGGGCACCCCTGGCTTTGCGTTTTCTGACGGCAGCGAAGGAACCAAAGGTGAAAGCCATTTGCATGGAACTGGTCAGTCCAGCTGCTTCCCATGCAATCAAGTCAGAGTCTCAATCTACGTGGCATTGAACAACGGACCATGCAGTGTTAGGAACTGGGCAGGTTGTAGCAAAATCTTGATAATGTCCTGGCCTTGACGATGGTGTAAGCTCCGTCCGTGCTTTACACTTTTCTCTCTCTCCTCTGACAGTTTCTGGTCCTTTGCTCCAGCTCTCTTGCTGACTTCCTGTAAACATATCCAATGAGTTCCGAATGAACCTGATATTCACTTGGCATTCAGAACTCTGAGTTTTGCTCTGAGCTCTCTGTCCCCCCACACTGGAAGGGATATTTGCGGATGCTCAAGTATACTTTTTTACCTTCTCGACGCTGCTAAAGTTGGTCTTCCTTCCCGAAATGATACTGCCCCTCACTCTCTGCCAGTCAAACTGCTTCCCATCTTACTAGTACCTGAACCTCAATTTCTTTGTCTGTGGAAGGACGGTAAAAGCAACTGTAATCATCCTCAGATGTCAGTGGCATAAAGGGACAACAGCCTCTTTTTCATTCACACCACATAACATGGGTCAGGGAGGGGATCTGCTTTTCCTAGTTATTCACTGACCCAGGAAGATGGAGACGGAGGTAGGGGAGCCTAAGTTCTGCCCAGAATTCACTAGCCAAAGTGATCACATGGCACAGCTAACCTCAAAGAAGGAGGAGAAGTGCAATCCTACCACCTTCCAGAAGGAGCACTGAGAATTTTGTGAGGCCCTGAAATGGCAGCCCAGCCTCTCTAAAGCACATGATAAACCCATACAGATGGCACTATACTTCCTCTTGGCAAGGTCCAGCTTCAGTTTGGTGATGAGAAAGAGATTTTAAATTAACCCCTCTCTGTTCTTTATTTGCACAGGCATGATAAAAGAAAGCCCAACATGGCGGTCAACGTAGATTCTGCATTGGTGCAAATCCTGGCTTAATGACTTACTCACTCTGTGACCTTGGGCAAATTAGTTAACTTGTCTGTTCTGCAACTCCTCCACCTGGAAATAGAGACAAGAGTTGTAAATTCCCCAGAAGGTGGTTAGGCATGTTAAGTGAGCTGGGAATTGTGAAATTATCAGGTGTACCTGAGGCCATATAAGTATTTGCTGAGTCAAATGGAATTATACCACCACCACACACTGTTATGCAACTGGCCTTTTTGTTGTTGTTGTTAATAGTGTAGACTTTATGTGTGTGGGTGTGTGCATGTGTATGTATGTGTGTATCCACCTTGTTTTTAAAACTGGTTACATATTATTATTATTTTTTTTTGCTGTATCTTAATTTTCTCGGGCAGTTCCTCCAGTGATGAAAAATACCTATAAAACAATTCAGGAAAACCTTGGTTTCATGAATCTCCATTTGTTGAGCTGTTCCCTGCTTTATTCCTCTCAGATGTAGGGTCTAAAGGCTGTGTCTAATACCATTCATTGGGGAAGTGTGTTCAGATCTATCAGTAATTTAGTCCAAAGGAAAACCCGGGTGGTTCAGTCTGTTAAGTGTCTGACTCTTGATTTCGGCTCAGGTCACGATCTCAAGGTCTGTGGGTTCGAGCCCCGTGTGGGGTTGAACTGTGCTGAGCTGACATTGCAGAGGTTGCTGCTGATGGTGCAGAGCTTGCTTGGGATCTCTCTCTCTCCCTCTCACTTTCTCTCTCAAAAATAGATAAATAAACTTAAAAATGTTTTTTTAATTTTTTAATGTTTATTCATTTTTGAGAGAGAGAGAGACAAAATGAATAAACATCTCTCTCTCTGCTCCTCCCCCACTTGTGCTCTGTCTCTCTCAAAAATAAATAAATATTAAAATATATACTTTTAAGTCATTTTTATTTTATTTATTTATTTATTTTTAAATTTTTAACGTTTTTATTTACTTTTGAGAGAGAGAGACAGAGTGTGAGCGGGGGAGGAATAGAGAGAGAGGGAGAAACAGAATCCGAAACAGGCTCTAGACTCTGAGCTGTCAGCACAGAGCCTGATATGGGGCTTGAACCCACGAACCGTGAGACCATGACCTGAGCCGAAGTTGGACGCTCAACCGACTGAGCCACCTAGGCGCCCCTAAACTTAAAATTTTTAAAATAATAATTTAGTCCAAACTCTCTGTTATGATCTTACCTGGTGGCAAGCTTTCTCTGTGACTGTATTGCCAATAATTCCCCCAAATGAAAGGTATCATGTTCTTAGGCTTAGCCAAAAAACACCACAAAAAACAGGTTATGTTCCCATTGATGGACTCAGTTATGGTATAGGATTCACACAGACTCCGCCTCTTGCCTTGCTGAGGTAAACTCATGCTGTCCCCTTCCCTGGTCTCCCCAGTGCTTGGGCCTGTTATGGGTGCCATACAACTATCTTGAATGATGTAGTTGTGATGTGTTCATGCTCAATATTCTATTTTTTGTCTCTTTGTTCTATTCCCATTTGGTTCATTCATGGTCTTGTTCTCTCCTCCATCCCCTATCTCTCCAACCTGTCTCTCTTTGATGTGTTTCATAACTTTTCTTCCTGTATATGCCAGCATCGTACATAAAAGTAAATCTTTCACTCAGAGAAAGTGATAAGCTGTACATCCCAGGCAGGATAAGGAAAAAGTAGTGACCATTGCATGTTGAGCTTCCAGGGTAGAAGACTCTGGAAATGGGATTCTATATGTGAGAGGTTCGTTAAGAAGTACCTTTGGTGGGGGGAGCACCTGGGTGGCTCCATCAGTTGAGCATCTGACTCTTGATTTTGGCTCAGGTCACCATCCCAGGGTCATGGGATTGAGTCCCACGTCTGACTCCACACTGAGCTTGCTTAAGGTTCTCTCTCTCCCTCTCTCTGCCCATCCCCCTTGCTCATATGGGCTTTCTCTCTCTCTCTCTTTCTTTCTGAAAAAAAAAAAGTACCCTTGGAATCAACATTTGTGGGCGGGATGGGATGCACTGGAGAGAGAAGTTGAGCTGTAATGTATACCCAACGACAACCTCAGGCAATCCCTCAGGCAGCTCTGAGTCCCCTCGCCCCGCTGTATCTCTCCAGTGGCCCTTCGGAGCTGCCCCAGGTTGGGCTGAGCAGGCCAGGCCTTTATCCTCCTACATCGGTCAGTCATTGGATGTAGGCTGTCCCTGGAGGGCAGAGCCACCCTCTGCCACACAGAGACAAGCCCCGAAGAAGCTGACAGCGGAAAGTTCTCTGCCCCCAGCACTCCCAGCAGCTGGAACAAGCCCTTCATTAGAGGGGCATTTGGGTGGCGTATCACAGCGTCCACCACAGAGCAGGACAGGACCGTGGTAACCACAGGCCTCCTCCTTCCTATTCCATAAGCTCAGAGAGGAGGGCACCTCCTTCTGCAACACAGTTCCATCCACTCCCTGCCCGCCTATCTGTGTTAGGGGGAGTGGGCTTAAAGGATTACTGTGTTTTTCTTCCCTTTCATTATCCTTTAAGGTTTTGATACAGCCCTTGCTTGTTTCTGCCTCTGCCGTCCTTGGAAGCAGCTCTCAAGAATACTTTCTCATTTTCTTTTTGCTGCTATGACCATCAGTGCATCCTCTGCATTATAATTGCTCTAAATACGGTCTCAGCATCCCTTTCCCTCCAGTGCTGAGGGAATAAGATGCTTCCAAACACGAGTTTGTTTAATAAAATTTGGGCTACTCTGCATGGCACGCTGCCACCGAGCATATAATTCCTTTCTCTTTTATTCGAAGGAGCGACTGATGGAGCCTGCTTCCCCCCTCCTTTCTTCTTTCATCCCACAGATCATTTCCATACAGCCCACTCGATATTGCCTGGCAGCACGAGGGACAAGAATAGCAGGGAGCTTTGAAACCCACAGAACTGCAGCCTCCTCCCCCTTTGTGTACTTGTGAGCTGAGCTGCTAACAAGTGGCAGGATGGATTCATTTGAATTTCATCTGCCTTCATTTCCCCTGCCTTCCCTCTGGCACTGGTGGTAGTGAGCAGTGAAAATGGCCGGGGGCCCAGGAGGCACACAGAAGTGGGGGAGAACCCAGGGCTTGAGAGAGTCCATGCCTTGAACACTCACGAATTAACCTCGGTCCCTTCCCCTCGCCCCGCTGTATCTCATGTGGCCGCTGAACAGAGCCCACTGAATGCGGAGCCGCTCCACAAGTGGCCTCTGGGAAGATTTCTGTCCGGTTCTTCTTTTGTTGACGCGACAAAGGCAGCTCATCGAAGCTTTCCTCTTGGTCATCTCAGGACAAAGCTCGGGTATCCACAAGTGCACTTGGGAAGACATAACATGGACTTTGTACGATCATAGGTTGATAGAAAAGGGCTGAACCTTCAAAACTCTGTCCACGGCCCTTTCCAGACACCCGGGCGTCTGTCCTTCTCTGGTCAGCAGATCAGAGTAATGCTGGCCTGCGGAGGAGAACAGGGAGCAAAAAATTGTACTTGCCGCTTCTTTGTGCCGGTGGGGAAAAGACCAGCTTAGTCAGGGAGTATTTGTCAGCACCAGTGAAGTATAACGACCGCTCCCATCCACCCCCGTAATTACTGCCTGGAGCATATTTTTCAACCACTCCCTCTTAGTTCTGGCTTTAGCAGGGCAAGAATGGCCTCTGCCATATATAGGCATACCTTGGAGATATGGTGGGTTCAATTCCAGACCACTGCAATGAAGCAGGTCGAATAAATTTTTTGGTTTCCCACTGCATGCAAAAGTTATGTTTACACTACGTTGTAGTCTATTAAGTGTGCAATAGCATTTTGTCTAAAAAACAATGTGCATGCCTTCATTAAAAAGTACATGGCTAGGATGCCTGGGTGGCTCAGTAGGTTAAGCCTCTTGACTTCAGCTCAGGTCATGATCTCACAGATCATGGGTTTGAGCCCCACATCGGGCTCTGTGCTGACAGCTTGGAGCCTGGAGCCTGCTTTGGATTCTGTGTCTGCCTGTCTCTGTCCCTGTCCCATTCAAGCTCTGTCTCTGTCTCAAAAATAAATAAATGTTAAAAAAAAAATTTTTTTTAATACTTTATCGCTAAAAAATGCTAACCATTATCTGAACTTTCAGTGAGTTGTAATCACGTGTCACCGTTCACCATAACGAACGTAAGAATGATGAAAAAGTTTGAAATATGGTGAGAATGACCAAAATGTGACACAGAGGCACGAGGTGAGCAAATGCTGTTGGAAAAATGGCACCAATGGATTTTCTTGATTCAGGACAGCCACAAACCTTCAATTTGTATAAACAAAACAAAACAAAACAAAACCCAGCAATATCTGTGAAGTACAACAGAGTGAAGTGCAATAAAACAAGGTATGCCTGTCTAATTGTTAGCTGGCTCGATCAGATCTACCTGGATCCCCAAGATGACAAGGGTCTAATACCTGGATACTAGAGGAATCAGCGTGTCATGTGACCAAGGCCTCCGCTTCTCCATCCTTGGAGGGGTGCCATCTGTTTCTGCAGCTGCACAGAACGTGGTGGCCACAGCTCTACCACGTTTTCCTGGACTCCACAGAGTTCTCAGCAGCTGCGCACAAGCAGGATGTGTAGACTCTTCCGATGCCCCGTCTCCCTAAGGGTTGATAATGATGGCTTCCCTTCTAGAGCTGAGGCAAAGTAGAGGCAAAGAGGGAAATGCTGTACATTAGTACAGTCAGTACAGTCAGTCTCTTTCTGCCATTTACAGCGCAGAAATATTTTACCTTCGTGTTTTGACTATGTGTTTCTGAAAATCATGGGCCAGGCCCGAGTCACGGGCCCAGTGGCCAATGGTGAGCCCTCCCAGAGCCTGACCTCCTGTGACCATGGGCATCTCTGGGTGACTTGTGGGGAGCAGAAGTGTCATCCTCCTTTATCTGGCTAGGTGTCAGATGTCATGAATTGGATGCTGCCTCCCCCATGTCCCCAGTGTCAGCAGCTCTGCTTTTATTCTGAACCCAGTTGCATAAGAAGCAGCTCATAATTAGGGGCTCCTTCCCTCCTCCTCCATTTCCACGTGGACTGCCACAGTGATGAGAGGTGGAAAAGTCTGCACTGGTGAGGGGAGGGTGGCTCATCCCCGGGACCCCAGCCCCTACCCTGTCAGGGTTAGGTTTGTGAGAAGCTTCCGTGTGTTTTCAGTCATCTGGCCCTTCACTGAGCAAACACGTCCTGAGCACCTCCTGTGTCTTTGTCCCTAATGTGGCTCTGGGGATGCCCACAGCCGAGACGTTCAGATGGTCCAGAGGCCCACCACACGTGGGAGTTTGGCTCTGCTCTGTCCAGCTCTTCCCTCTGTGACTTTAAGAATTGCTGAAGTGGAAAGAGAGAAAAGGAAAAGAGTGCCAGGGGTTGGGGGTGAATGGGCTGTGTGCTCATGCTTAGACCAAGTTTACTGCATCAGGGGATCAGGGACACCAGACCAGTCTCACCACCCTTCCTGTTATCATATCCTGAGGCTCCATGCAAGGCAAAAAGCAACAGGTTGGGTATAAACAATACTTTCTCACCTAACCAAACATTTTTTGAGCCAAACGTGTATAAGCAGTAGCTATTCGGTCTTGATTCCTGAAACCATCCTATAGGCAATGAGATTTGTGATTGCATGTTAATACTGGGATGACCTTTTTTTTTTTTTAATTGTGCGAGCATTTAGAGGAGACAAGATAGGATTTCGGATGATCTTTTTTTCTCTGAAAATGGCTGTCTCTCTTCTGGTTGACTTTTTCTTAGCTTCACCTGGACTGACCTTACCTTTTTTACTTATCATAACCTGGCTGGTTGGTTCACTGAGATAAGAGGAAATGCTAGGATGAAGAATACCAATTCAGTTTTATTTAAACTGGCATATTATGTCTGAGCAAGGAGATAGGGGAAGCCTTACTACATCCTGCAGACAATTAAATGACTTTGGAAAGTCTGATTTGCTTTGTTGTTGACAGGAGCTAAGTCCCTGGGTAGCTGTTGATTTTTCCGGGTGACTCCCAAAGGACAATCAAGCCAACTCAGGGCTACGCATTTCTCTATGGAACTTAAGTGAACTATACAGCATGGAAAAGAAAAACCATAGATCTCTGTTCTGATTTTCTTTTTTTTTTTTTTCTTTTCTTTTTTGTTGTGGAGTTTTGTTTTGTTTTGTTTTGTTTTGTTTTTTTACTATGAAAAGAAGATTTTTTACATTTGATAGAAGCTTACGTTTAACTGAAAAGATAAAGGGCTCAGGTGGAGAACAGGAAGCAGTAAGACCATTTCTAGACTAGATACAACCCATCGATCTAAAAAGGGCTGCCTCTTTCATGCATTTGCATAATTAGGTAAATAGCAGGCAGCCTGTCCCATGATCCTCTTGTTAAAATTAAACTGCCATCCATCGTATCCAGGCAAGTTCTTTGTACTACTTTATTGTTCTACAAATACTGGGTTGTTTTTCTGTTCTGTCTTCTTCTTTAGGGAGGACTTAAGGGTTGTTGTTGTTGTTGTTTGAAAAATACACTTCACAGGATAAAATAAATGAAGAAATTTCTATCTTACATGATCCCCAGGTGGTCACTGAAGAGATGGAATTTGAAAGTGTACATTAGAGAGCTTAACTGAATGAAGAATCTAAATTTGAAATCAAGGGCAAATTTACGTGAAGATTGGAATGATTTATCTACCACTTAGTTTCCGCTAACAGATTGGAGGGGTAGCAATTCTATGTGCTTTAATAAGCACAGCAGTTCTGGAAAGGAGAAACTGTGAGGTTCTAGAAGGAAGGGTAATCTGAGTGCAAATAAATTCTCTGTTCACCTTTCATTGAAATCAGAGTTCAGGTGTTAGCCTCAGGTCATCAGCCTAGGTCATTCGGTGAAAATGTCTACGAGGTCCCAGGTCTGGGCAGGCCTGTTAATGGATAAATGGCCAAAATGAAATTGGAGGAAGTGGACCCTCAGGGTTCTACCCTTCAGGACTGTGTAATGGAGAGTGGGTTCCATTTGGTGGAAACCTTTTGCAGACAAAACAACAGGGAAGAGCCTCAGAGTGTCTACATGCTCGCTATAGCTCCTGAATTAATAAAATGTTACCTATTTCAGTTCTGTTTCATCGCGATTGCTAAGACATGACATTTCAATTCTTCACTGACTCTCTAGAAACTTCGCTTTCTTTTAGTTGTCTCTTTGATGTTTGCCTCTGTGTTTGCAGGATAGCTTCTGAGAGCCTGAGAGATCCAGCAAGCCCAAGGGTGGCTACTCACATTTGCCCAGAACTACCACACGGGCTCTGTTTCCAGGAGGATGTTTCAAACAAAAATCACTCGCAAAGAGAAATGACTAACATTTCTTGTGTACTATGTGCCATGTAGGTACGTTGTCTAAATAATATCACTTAATCCTTATACGCAAGAAGCAGTAAATGCTTCTGTAATCCTCACTTGCAGGTGAGGAAACTGAGGCAAGGCAAAGTTATGGAAGGAACTGGGACTCAGACTGAGCCCTTGCTCCTAACCCCTGGGCTGCACTGGTAGAGCCCTGACTCCATGCTGGCACTGCACTTGGCATGAGGAATATGTAAGCAAACAATATTAAGGTGTCTCATTCAGGTTTGACCTAGGAACTGGATGGATGTCTTTCATCTATGTATCAGTTTTTCTGGGCTACTTGGAGGTTACCGTAACAATTTTGAATATTATTGACAGTCATAGTCAGCAAATATATAGTTTGGTTTCCATTGATAATGTAACTGCTGGTGTCCTTTAGCACTTTCTTGAATGAGGTCTCTGTGATTCTTGTATGAAGAAGCATGTTCTTCTATTGGTAGTATATATGCATGAAACAAATGTCAAACAGGTGTCGTAAGAAACAGAAACATATTAACTTTTTAAATTGTTAAAATAGTCACGTGTATCAGGTGGATTTTGCTACATCACAAGCACACCCCACACCCAGGGTCATTTTTGTCGTTCGCAAATTCATGGGTGGCTGGATAGTTTTTCCGTTCTCGACTGGGCTCACTTACGAATCTGTGGTCAGCTACAGGTCGGAGAGTTGTATCTGACGATCTGGGTTGGCCTTTCTCGCATGTTGGAAGTGTGGCCAGCTCTAGGCTAGAGTGACCCAGGTGGGCCAGGCGGCCCCTCCTTCGTATGACTGCTTATCATCCGGCAGGCTAGGCAAGGATTATGGTGGCTTGCGGTGGGGGAGGGTTCCCACAGCAAAAGCAAGAGCATGGATGGCCTCTTGGAGAGGTGTAGGCTTGAAACTGGCATGATGTCACTTCTGCCTCGTCTGTAGTCAAAAGGACTTCCGAGGCCAGCCTAGATTCAAGGGAGAGAGAAATGGACCCCATGTCTTCATGGAAGGAACTCCAGGTTACCTTGCAAAAGGACAGGGATGTTACGGGGTGGGGAGTAACGGAAACTGTTTGAAAATAAGCTACGACAGCACGTGAAATGATTATGCTCACTGTGTAGACGAAAAAAATTGAGGCCCAGTATTAAGTAGCATGCCCGAAAAACAAACTGACGACTAGTAACTTACTAGCACTGATTAGTAACTAGTAAGTGGTTGAATGACAAAGTTAGGCAAACTTAGGCACGTCTAACTCCAAAGTCCTTCGAAACCCCCAGTCTGTAAGGTTTTCAAGGTCTTTGGGGGTCATGTTATTAAATGATCTCGTCGATCATTTAAGTGGTGCCTGAGGAAAAAGATATAGGAGAGGATAAAATTCAAAGATAATAATAACCCATTTTTCATTTACTTATAGGCATGACTAGTTTTAATCAAGGGGCATTTCTTTAATTAAATAGAACCACCCTAGATAGCTATGGATAGTTTTTTCGTCTCCGCCCGTAATAGGCATCAGTTGGCAGTGGCTCTTTCTCTATATTATACAGCCTGAGAGGGATCAAGTACAAATAGAATTCGCGTTTGCAAAACTTGTGACCATATATTACTAGTGATTATAACGGAGGGAGAATGAAATGTTCTGTAATTAATTTGAATTTAGCCAATGCATTCTGTGGGTGTTTATGCTATAAAAATAATGGGGTGTGGGGAGGCCTTTGGCAGGGGGACCAAGTATTGGGGAAATTATGAGGTAATCGGTTACTTTGCTATTTAAGTTCTCAGAACCTTTAACAGGCTGGCACCCATTGTGGCGCTCAAAGAGGGTATTTCTCCCACTTATGTGACTCCAGAACATTCACATGGTAGAAATCTCAGATACCTAGTATTCCGCAGAACCCTTGGGAAATCTGAACTGGATTCTTTCTCATCCCTTTGAAGGTCAATAGTATTTGTCAAGCATCTATCTGCTTTGAGACAGACACTGTCAGAACCAGGCATTATCGGAAACCCATGAAATAGGCGTTGTTTTTTTTATTTATAGTGGAAGAAACTGAGAAGCTGGTGCCATAACTGGGAGTTAAACCTGGTTTTATCTAACATCAGGCCTATAATGTTTCCTGTACACTCTCCTGGGATTCAGAAAGTTTAAATGACTGCCCGTGGTGACTCAGCCGCTCAGAAGAGACACTATGTTTCACATTTTTGTAATCCCTATAGCTCCTGACAGAAAAGAGATGATATGTCAATGCCTCCTGGCCAACCCCTTTATTACCTACTTATCGGTATGATCATGCTCATGGCAAAAAAATTGCAAGGCTAGGAAAGGGTATAAGATAAAAAGTGAAGATTCTTCACCATTTTTTTAGCTCCAGAACCTTCCCCTAGAGGGTAAGACTATCATTTTTTATTGTTCTCCTGTAGCTTTTTAATTACGTGTGTATGTGTGTGTATAGATCTTTCTATTTTGTTTTACACAGATGAGATTGTACATGTACCTTTTTCACTGAATATATGTCTGACATCTTTTTTTAAAATCAGGATTTATAGATTGCTTCTTTCTTTTGTATTTATGAACCATATTTAATCAATTTTTGTGACGGACTTTTAAGGTATTTATAGTTGTATTTTTAATTCCTTCTTTTTTATTTAAAAAAAATTTTTTTAATCTTTATTTATTTTTGATAGAGAGACAGAGCTGAGTGGGGGAACGGCAGAGAGAGAGGGAGATGTAGAATCTGAAGCAGGCTCCAGGCTCTGAGCTGTCAGCACAGAGCCCGATGCGGGGCTCAAACCCACGAACCATGAGATCATGACCTGAGCCGAAGTCAGATGCTTAACCAACTGAGCCACCAAGGCACCCCTAATTCCTTCTTTTAAAAAAAAAGTTCTGCTGTAGCAAACAGTGTCTCAGTGAAAAAACAATCTTATACCTATATCTTTGCACAGTTACATGTTTAATGGAAAACAAAAAGCAAAAACAATACAGAACATCATTTTCCCCGGTGACCTCTCTTAGGAAAAATAGTGGACCATTGCCAAGGAAGTGTTAATGAGCTGTAAATAAACATTTCTTTAAATACAAATTTTGGACCAAATATAGTATCCTATTTGTTTGGTCAGCTCTGTTCTGACCAGAGGGCAAATGGACTGAGCCAGTGATCCTATCCAATGCCACTCTGACTAAGGTCCACAATGACTAAAACCAGGAGAGGGTGACTCAGACTCTGGAAGCTGTTACCTGCCCTGTGGAACAACGTTACATATTTTGGTTTTGACGCTATGGACACATACTCAATACAAAGTGGACAGATGTAACCAACTCTTTGTCATTTAAAGACTTGCCCATAATTTTATGCAATTGGCCCTTTCAGTGATGGAAACAGTGAACAGAATTCAGATGCAGAGTTGGACTTGAGTAAATTTCACCTCTAGGAATTTATCATAAGGCAATGATCCAAGAGGAAAATGTATCACCCTGAAACATTTATTTCAGTTGCATATTATTTATGATAAATTACTAGCAAAAATGGGAGAAAATCAAAATATCTAGCAAAAGAATAACATTTGAATGGATCTAATGTATAACTGGGGCATTGTGCTGGTATTAAAATGATGAAGAACATGACAATTAAAATCTTAAAAAAAGAAACAAAATTGTCACCTATGCTAACATGGCAATTATAAAATTGCGTGGAAGGATAAGATACTTAATTTGTTAGATGTTTGAATTCTAGGTAGTCTATTTCATTTAGAAAACATATCTGGTGTATAATATTATTTGTAAATTCAGTAAGTTACTAGTTCACAGAAGATAATTTGTATGGATGTCGAGGAAGACTGTGAGGTTGTTTTCAGTGTTTATTTTTGAAAGAGAGAGAGTATGCACAAGCAGGGGAAGGGCAGAGAGAGAGGAGAGAGAGAGAATCCTAAGCAGGATCTGCTCCGTCAACGCAGAGCCTGACGCAGGGCTCGAACTCACAAACTGTGAGATCATGACGTGAGCCAAAATCTAGAGTTGGATGCTTACCTGACTGAGCCACGCAGGTGCCCCATGAAGAATGTGAGTTTTGAACAAAAGTCTGTTTTTTGTCTCAAAGACTGACGTATTCTTTTGAAAAGGCATACTATAGGTCTGGCTAGGCTGTCTCCTCACCTTGAAGGATGTTGCCTATTAGCAAGATGACCACGTGTCTCATTTTTCTGGGACAGTTGTTGCTTGACCCTGTTGTCCCAGTACAATTGTTCCCAGCACTGCTTTTCACTGTTGGAGGTGACTTGGTTTGTCTGATTAAGTCTGTGAACCCCTGCACTATAAGGGGCATGCTAACCTTCCTGTTCTGTCATATTTTCTATCCCATCCCTGTTTTAATCCTGCATCTCTAGTAAATATCCGACATGAGAATTTAGCTTTCTGTGGTTTAGGAAGCCTTTCACAGAGCAATGACTTCACATTCCGCCTAGAGCCAGAAGAGAGTTTGCGTACGTCATTAGTGCAATTGTAAAGATCTTGCCCGTTATGTCGTGTGGTCGTCCTTTCACAGAATCTTTTTAAAACTATGAAATTTGAGGGGTGCCTGGGTGGCTCAGTTAGTTAAGCGTCTATCTTTGGCTCAGGTCATGATCTGATGGCTTGTGAGTTCGAGCCCCACATCAGGCTCTGTGCTGACAGCTCAGGGCCTGGAACCTGCTTTGGATTCTGTGTCTCCCTCTCTCTCTGCTCCTCTCCTGCTCACACACACACACACACACACACACACACACTCTCTCAAAAATAATTTTTAATCATGAAATTTGAAAGTTTCTCTCTGCTTGCCAGTCATTTTTCACTACATTAGATAGCAATCATTTTGTAACTCGACATTTTTGTCTTCTTCCTTTGGCAGGAAACTCAGAGCTAAGCCAGGTATTTAGTTGTAGCAAAAGTCCTTTATCCAGTGTGATGGAGAGTCAGATAGAATGGACCGTGGGTTCTATTCTTCACTTACTGTGGTGCTAGTTTCCTATGGCTGCTATCACAGATTACCACATACTTTGTGGCTTAAAACAACACACATCTGTTCTATAGTTCTGGAAGCCAGAAGTTTGAAGTCAGTTTTGCTGGACCAGAATCAGTTTGTCAGCTGGGCCCACGTCCTCCAGAGGCTCTAAGGGAGCATCTGTTTCTTGCTGCTTCCGGCTTCTGGGGGCTACCATGTTGCCCGTAGCCACATCACCGCAATCTCTACTTCGGGAGTCCTGGTGCCTTCTTGTTTCCCACATCAATTACACCTTTGCCTCCTTCTTATAAGGACATTTATAATTACATTTAGGGTTCACCCAGATAATCCAGGATGATCCCTCCATCTCAAGATCCCTAACTTAATCATATCTGCAAAGTCTCTTTTTCCATAAAAGGTAACATGCATGGGTTCCAGGGGTTAGGACCTAGGTATTGGGCGGGGGCGGGGGGGGGGCATTTTTCAGCCTCCTACAATCTACCTTCTGGTCCCAAAGATTCACATTCATCCCCCATACAAAATATATCCATCTTATCCCAACATTACCGAGGTCTCAGCCCATTATGGCATCAATTCAAAAAATCCAAAATTTCATCTGAGGATCATCAGCTCAAAAGTCCCAGATCTTATCATCCAGATTATCCAAAGCGGATATGAGGAGACTCTGGGCATGATGCATCCTGGGGCAAAATTCCTCATCGTCTCAAAGTAAAGTTTTTGCACATAGTACATGTCCAAGAAATGTCAGCCACTATCGGAGTTACTCCCTTTATTGCATTAAGGGTACATCACTCTGGTCCTCCATTGTCCTAGCAGAGAGAAGACAAAGTGTAAGATAATGATGGTAATGATAGTAACAATAATTGTAGTGGTAGAGTGAGTAATAGTAAACTCTCATGGACAGTTTCTTTCTCATGTAACAGAAGCTTTTCTAAGTGTTTTATATGTGTTGCCTCAGTGAATCCTCATGAAATCCCTTGGATAGAACTTATTAATACCCCCATGTTTAACTGTGGGGAAGAGAGGATACATAATTAGTAAATGGCTAAGCCATGATCTCCATGCTGCCCAATTAAAACCAGGTCCACACTGCACATGTGACGTCTGTCCGTGTGCTGGGACTTTGGTAGTCCTGGCATACAAGAAATACAATTTTATTTTCTTAAGTTTATTTGTTTATTTTGAGAGAGGTGGGGGGGAGAAAAAGAGGGGGGGGATGAGCAGGAGAGGGGCAGAGAGAGAAGGAGAGAAAGAAAATCCCAAGTAGGCTCTGCACTGTCGGTGTGGAACCTAGCATGGGGCTCGAACCCATGAACCGCAAGATCGTGACCTGAGTTGAAACCGAGAGTCAGGTGCTTAACCAGCTGAGCCACTCAGGTGCCTCCACAAAATACAGTTTAAAGAAGTCCTTCTCATTTCACCTTCGGTTTCTATTCAGTGTCACTATGAGGAGATAGGCCACATTCAAATGAGTATTCCTAAAACTCTCTTCCTTCATCAGGAAGGGATTTCTTTTTCTCTTGAAGTTCTTTCCGTTGCTGTTGTTTATTTTTTAAGCCTAGAACCTCCCCTCCACATGTTCCTTTGAGAAACGTGAAACTTTCAGACAAGATGGAAAATTGGTACAATGAATACTTTTAGGTGATCACTTTCCATTTACCAGTTCTTAATCTTTTGCCCCTTTGTCTCTCTCTTTCCAGATAAAAATATAGTTTTGTTTTTCCTGGGTATTTTGAATACCCTTTGCAGTTGTCATGACACTTTACCCCAAAACACTTCAGTATGTACCTCTTAGGAACAAGGATTCTCTCCTTCCTCCTCAAATCATGAAAAGCTCAAGAAATTTATATTTGATTCAATAATATCTAATATAGGTTATAATCAGAGTTTTCCCTCATTGTACCAATAATGCACTTTGCTAGCATATGTTTTTTTTTACAGCCGGAAGCCAGTCTTTTGCATTGCTGTTGGTTATCACATCTTTTTTCTTTAATCAGGAAGAGTTCTGCAGACTGCTTTGGGTTTTTTGTGTGTTTGTTTTGTTTTGTTTTGTTTCCCTTCAGTCACCCTTTGAAGAGTCCTGATCAGTCACATTGCAAAGTGCCTCATGTTTCAGATCGGTCAAATCCTTTCCTCATGATTAGATTCAGGTTAAATATGGTTTGAAATGAATACTATCATAGGTTATGTGAGAATCGCATCCTAGTTGGTTGTGCTTAAGAAAAAGACACGTAAGGCTCTGGAAAAAGAATGATCTGGTATTCGAGCAAAACAGCCAAATACTGAAACCCACAATACAGCATAATCTTTAAGTGGCCACTGATGGCTTCTGAAGCGCATTTCACATATATTTATTTCAGTTTATCCTCATAACTATGAGACCAAGGAGGTGAGTATTATTCATTATAGGTCTATGATAAATAAAGCTTAGAAGTGTGTGTGATTTGCTAAATTCCTGGAATTCATTCCTCAGAAGCCAGGGTTTGAATCCAGTTTCTAGACCTTGGTTTGGATCTCAATCCTGTACTTTCCCCACCAAATCAATGAATAAGGTTAAACAAAACAAGGGTTTAAAAAAAAATGATAACAGTCACTCAGCCTACTCAGAAATTCCACTGAAATCAGCATAAGCTAGTGTGCTCTAAAAGCAGCTTTCAGATTGCCTCAGGACCCTCTTGAGTTTTAGGGAGCCTACATTTATGTAGATTATGTGTTAAGAGCTTGCAAAGCTCTCACTGTTAAATGTCATAGGCACTTGCTGAGAAATAATAATAGAGAAGCAGAAAGAAACTGAGATAGATGGGTTCCCACTCAATCTCCCTATAAACTTGCAGCATGTTGAATAATAAATACAGATGTAAGCAAAGACATAGTCTTATCTTTATTCTGTGTTTAGTCCCAGAGAGAGATAGATACTATGTCAAAAATAAAAAAAAAGTGGATTTTGTTTATGTATTTCTTTGTTTTTCAAGCAGGTTTATGGGTGGGAAGAATTTTTACATCTACTCTGGAGATCTATGGGCATTAGATCATGTAGAAAGGAGGCAATGTATTCATAAGAGTTGTTTGTCCCCCAATAAGTTCAGGGTTTGTTTAAAGAATTATTTTGTGAAATAGGTTTCAAAAGAAGAAAAGCGGTGCCTAAAATGACTGAGATCTGGGACAGATGGACATCATGTCGTTTTGATAAAAGTTTTGTATGAGTAGCTCTTAGAAGATTTTTTGCAGGAAAAGGAGTTTCTCTTCTCGTTATTGACCTTCCCAAAGTCTGTGGAAAGTAGTCAACAGAGGATTGATTTGGCATTTGAAACTCAGTACTTGTGTTTGCAGACCCTCTATATCTAACTGTGGCCAGTAGAAGGATTCTATAAATCACTGAGTGTTGAATGGAATCTACCCTGTGGGACACCTAGGATCCAAATTTTGTCCTTCTGCTAACCAGCGTGTGACTTTAAGCCATTTCCATTTGGTGCGTTCCTCTACTGTGCTAAAGTAGGACCAATGATGTTTATCATGTTTCCCTAAAAAGGCTGCTTAGAGATAATTAAATAAGAGCATATCCATGGACTTGCCCCGCAGGCATCTAATGTAATGTAGTTCACAAACGTAAGGCAAATGTGTCATGTTAGAGCTTTCAGTTTAGAGGTGTAAGGGAGGAATTTTTTTCCTCCACATCTCTAGGTTTGTTTGGCTGGTCTGTTAATTAAATTGACATAAAACAGGTTAACAGAAAAAAACTTTAATTATGGAGCAGGAGCCCCACAAAGACAATGAGAGGCTTCCTGACAGGCAGTTGAGGTGTGCGTGCCATTCTGAGTTAAGGGGAAGGGGGTAGGGATCTGAGGCTTCAATGGGGAGGAAGCCAACTCACAGAACGATGGGAAGACCAAATGGTTAGTAAACTAATGTCTGTGGTGCCATGCAGAGACAATGGGACGCAGAAAGGAATCTGAACCAGCAGGCTCTGCGGACCTCCAGCCATCCTCTAGCCCATCCTGTTCTTCCGAACTGGGCCCTCTGTCTGAATTTTTCCAGGCAGTTAAGGGGGAGGTGCCAAGCTCTTCCTGAGTCTTTTGGGACTTGATCGTCTTCAGTTCAAAGTAGTCATCATGCCAGAACGGTGCTCTCTGGGGAGACTTGTTCTGAACCCCTTCAGAAGCATGTGTCACCTTTTCTCCCTCCCTCTTGTTATCTCACTAGTCTTCTTTTTCAGCAACGCTTCCCCCAGTGCTCAGGGTTGTCCTGAGGATTTTGCAAGGCGACATATGTGTATCCAGAATAGAAGGCAACTGACTTTCTGTTTTCACCACTCCTTTAATCTCTATTCTGTGCAAGTGACCATCTTCCTCTAGTCCCTGAATGAAACCCATCAGTCAGCCAATCTGTGCCAATCTCAGGTAATAGATTGTCCTACCATTACCTTAAGTCACAAAGTCAATTGACTTAAGCCAGAGTAAAAGTTGAATATGATTATGTAAGCATCTAATTCAAGAGATTAGCCAATACACTGAATTTCATCTAATATTCAACTATTCCTCTCTCTTCTTTGTTTCAGGCGTAAAGGAAAGGGAAAGAAGGTATGGTGGGTAGCTCGGTTTCTTCTCTCTGCCCTTTCACCCCACCCCAGGCCATCAGCATAACTGGGCTTCAGCTACTCTCCTCAGAGGCTCATTGGAAGGTAGAATGAGATGGGCTTGGTGCTTCTTTCTGGAGCTCTTTTGTGCCCCCTACCCACCTGTATGATGCCCCGAAATATGACTCCCCTGGTCCCTGTGGTGGATACATTCCAGATGGCTACATTCCCCAAATCCAAACATCTGCCCTTCAGTTTCTTGTTGCTCAGATGCCTCGGCCCTACCAGGGAATCCTATGGGACTATGAGAAAGGACCCAAGATACTTTTCACTGGGGAGTTCCTTCCCTCAGGTGGCCATATCTGACCGATAGGGAGTAGTTTTCTATCCCTTGTCTGACAGCTCTGGGAGTGCAGGCTCACCCCAACATCAAAACATTACCCAACTCTACCACCAATCAATGGCCAACCTTGTGCTAGGACATTCTGCACCTCCACCCCAGCTCCAGGAATCCTATTAATAACTCTCTCCTCTCTTTGGGGAGGTGATAAGATAGATGCCTCTTGACACCTTTTTCCCTCAAAGTGGACAAGGAGATGTTAGACTCACAGAACATGTTACCCAACCTTCCCATGGCAACTTGAGCCCTCACTTTGGAATTCTATATCCATTTAACTAGGAACCTAATCAGAACTTCAGTTTCACCATCCATTACTCATGTGAGATGAGTTCATCACTTAATAAATACCTGGCATGTAATAAATGCCAAGTGAACAGTAGCTGTTTTATGATGAAATGAGGATGGATCCTAATTCATTTCAATAAATATTTATTAAACTCTTACTATGGGCGATGCAAGAATATAAAAATGAGTAAGACATTGACCCCTACCTTCTGAAAGCTCATGGTCTGGTAGCAAAAATAAACCGATATCCTCAATTGTAAAAGCAAGAATTTTGAGATTTCAGGCGCTTCCTGACTTAACCTGTTATGACATATTGGGTCTGCAAGCAGATTAAACTCCTTCTAAATATAATGATCCTCAGTTCCTCCTGTATTTGTTGGCCTTATTAGTTCATATCCTTAACTAAATGATGATAGTTGCTTGTTATAAACCAGCCGAATGACTCCTGGGCCAGATCTTCATCGTCGGATTTGAAACCAGGAAAGCGAATCCAAGCTGTAGAGGCTTGGGATGACCTCTGATAAATCTCACGCTTGTGGAAGGAAGTGCTCTTCATCATCAGCTTTCTAACTGTGGATCTCTGTTTCCTGAGCTCAGGTTTCTGTGTCTAAGTGTGGTGGGACATAGGATTGGAAAAGGAGGGTTGCCATGAACAACAGGGGCTCGTGAAAGCTTTTTGGCCAGTGGAAATTCATGGTCAAAATGTTACTTGCACCTGACATTGGAAGGAGAACAGAAGCTGCACACAGGCAGGCCGGGAAGGAGGCTTTGGCTTCCTTTTGGTGCAAGAGGATAGTGTTTTGAACAGGAGAGAGAAAAAGGGGACACAAAGCACAAGAGAGCCGGCAGGGAGAATGAAAATGGAAACGGTTCCCAAGAAATCAGGAGGGAAGAATAGGTGGTTTATGGTAGAAGTAGTTAGTTGGGTGAGGATAAAGGGTGAAAGTGATTTTACTTTTAAGGATGCCCATTGTGAAGCCCAGGTGGAATCTTTTGGTGAGAGGTGGTTGCGAGTGGAAATGCAAAACTAAAGTTCATGGCAGAGCTCAATGCTAAAGATTGTGAATTAAGGTGTCATATCTGTGAACGTCATCTCAAAATTATCTATATAGTTCATTCACCTGAATTATTCAGATCCCAACTGTCCCTCATTTTTTGGTCAGGAATTATACGCATTGATGTTTTATGCAACCAATACTTAGTTTATAGAAAACCTGAGCATGTAAAGAAATCCCTATATAATTTCTATAATAAGTTATAAAGCTAACTTTGGAAATACTACATTGAAAATATCACATACTGTAGTCTTTGCGGAAGTAAATGAAAACTACCCAAATGAGAACAAGCAGAGGCCATTTTCCGCAAGCTTTCTATAGCAAGGGAGCCAGCCCTGATCCCTCGCATTCGGCAGAGACTCACGGGGAGGCAGGGAGTGTAAAAGCTTTATCGTGGGACAAATAAAAGGCTTCAGATGTGCCCTGATTGGTGGCTCTTGGCATGAGGAATCTGGAAGCAGGCTAACTAGACCCAGAACCTCGTTATGTGGTTGCTTAGGGGAGCAGATTTGGCTCTCCCTGGTTAACCCTAAATTGGAAGCAGGAGGGAAAATGAGGGAAGCTGGCAGTTACTGATCTGGCTGAGTTGGGACAATTGCTATAGAGGCTGCAGTTTGCCTTCCTGGGCTGGTTTAAGCAGGTTGTGAGTTGAAGTTCTGTTTTGATATGTGGTCTCACCATTGTCCCTTTGCGTATTCAGTCTCTCAGATTGAAACACGTTCAGCTTTTTAAACTTTATCGTCTTGTTATTGACCCAACCTTCTTGGCCGCCATTGTCCAACTGTTTCATGGTGCTCGAAAGTTGTCTTCTGAGGCATTATGTTCAGATTGTTTTTTCAGTTAAGTTCTGGTCCTTTTGCACTATTTTTTTTTTTAATTTTATGTAACAAAAACACCTTTGTATCATAAAAAGTTAAATCCACTAGAAGGGTATGAAATAAAAAGACCACTGCTTTTCTCCCCATCAGCCCCTTGAGTTCTGCTCCTCAGTTAACACTATTAATAGTTTCATATACATTTCCTTCCATACAGATCCTTTCAGAAACAAACTATGCATTTGCAAACATATGTTATATACCTATAGCTGCACATTCATGTCCTCTTTTTAAAACTTTACACAAACAGGATGATACTATAAACCCCTTTTTCCTAGCTGCTTTTTTGAGGTCATCTTTGGAGATCTTTACATCAGTACAATTCAGTCTAACTTGTTCTCATGTTTTAAAATCTGAATAGATATTCCTACATTGCTTGTACAAAAAGAGTGTCCCAAGTATCCCCTCATCAAGGGTTTGAGAGTGCTTTGTTTTTTACAAGGTCACTTACAGTGACCTTAGTTTTCCTAATTTTAACCAAGATGTTAGGTACTTGCACTTGAATTTATTCTTGTGTCAGTGAGATCAAGGATCTTTTCATAGGATTTTTTTGGTCATTCATATATATTGTTTTTCTGTCCTATTTTTCTGTTGGATCAGTTTCTTATCCCTTGGTAAGAATGTCTTGTATATTAAAGAAATCAACCCTTTGTTTTAGCATCTGCCCTTTCATTTTGTGTATGGTCTTACTTTTGCCCTATGGAAGTTTTAATTTTAAGTACTTAAACTTATGAGGTTTTTTTTTTCTTTTTTCATTAATTTGAAAATTAATGAACCCACCCACCCACCCACCCCCCCCCCCCCCAGCCCGAATCAAAGGGCCTTCCTGTGTTGCTGTATTGTGCTCTTTAATCAGATCCTTGTTGGTAGCAGTGTTGCATGGAAAGAAATTGGGAGAAATCGGTCTGTTATTTCTTCTTGAATTGGTGTGCTCACTGATCTTAGAAGAGTTAATGAAAGCTTTGGGTTTGAAGCCCTGAGTGTCCCTGAGTATCTATCCCCTAATGATGAGAAGAAAGGAATAGGAAGCAAGATAGAGTTGTTAACCACTGAAAGATCTGTCTTCTCAGGCAGTTTGCTAAATACACTTTTTTTTTCTCCTGGAAACAACATTTGATAGTTACTACCCAATCCGGGCATTAATTGTTGGACCTTGGAGACCCGTGTGATGGGGAAATGTGGGCAAGGCATGGGTCCAGGGATAAAATGGCCCCCTTTGGGAGCACAGCTCATACCTAAATACCACATTCCAAAAATACAGTAGCTTCCTGACTGCCCCAGACATATTTAAAGGGAATGAAGATAGGGTAGTATGATGAGTTGAGAAATGCAGGGGGTAGTCAAGAGGTAGAGAACGCACTGTTTAATTTGCTCTGTCCCTTTATCGGGTCTTGTTCCTTATCAGGAGGACAGGCAGTGATGCTGCTTCTATTCTTGACATCACCAGTGTGACCCCAGCCCTTCTCTGGTGTTCTACATACTCCTCCTGAAGTTAGAAAGGAGACACTCTATTTTTTCTAGCAGGATATTGTGTTTGCTGCTTCGCATATTTGGGTAGACCTGGCTGGAAATAGAGCAGGAGGGAGTTTTAAGTTTTTGAGCTGCTCCTTAGCTTTATACTCTGCTGGGTGGTAGCTGATGTCAGAAGAATACCTATGTTTTTCACTGTGAGGCACACCTCCCATGTCTTTCTTTTCCAAGAACCTCTTTTGACCTCTCCAGCAATTTAAGACAATGTCAAGCTGGTTTTGGAAAATAGTAATTCGGCATATTAGAGTGGAGAGGCCGTTCTTCCATCTTCCCTGCTGAAGATGACCTTGACTCAATAACTCTGGCCCCTGCTGTCTGCTTCCTAGACATCCAAGGGCTCAATTCTCTACTCCTTGCATCTCTTGTCACTTTGTCCTGGCTGAGCATGGGAGCACTAGAGGCTGAGTCATAGCAGCCAAGTAATCTAGCCAGTCCCAGAGCTTTTGTTTCCCTTTTCTCCAACATGACAGGAAGAAAATGAAATACTTAGTTTGAGCCCAGCATCTCTGAATGCAAGAGATACTCTGTATTTGTATTCCTAATAGGCATTCTATTCAGTGTATAGGTGGACCATTTCAAGGTTTCAAGGTGAAACCATTTCATTGGATTCCATCTCAAGAGGTATTTCATTCTGTTGTTGAAAACTCAAGATGTGTTCTCATCATTTCTTGTCTGTTACCATGACTATTGGACCGATCATCCTGGAGAAACCAAGATTAAGTCTCAAGAAGCCTCCCGGAAAAGCTCCATTCTTCCTTTCATCAGCTAGGAGCCTGCGTTCATGATTTTTCCAAAGACCACCATGTTGACATGTAAAACCAATAGACATTGGAAGAGCCAATATTTATATTAAAAATAAAAATAATTATCTTAGGGAAGAAAAAGTAAAGCTATATGCTTCAATATGTTATTCAATCATTCATACAATAGATGTTTGTATAGCCCTTACTACATGTCAAGCACTATGCTAGCATTTGGGAACGTATCTGGGATAATAGCAGTAACCGTAGCTAACAAGTATGGAGCTCTTACTACCTATTAGACATTGGGCTAAATGCTTTATGTGGATTATCCCACATAATTCTCAAATCAACTTTGTAATTGTGTTCTTTTATCATTTCTATTCAAAGATAAGGAAAATAAGGCTTAGAGAGGTTAAATAACTTGCCCAGGAACACAGTGCTAATAAGGATTAAAGCTGGGATACATGCCAGTGTACTTTTTAATTACACTTTGCACTTTTTAATTGTTTGCTGTTGTTTCCGCACGAGGCAGAAACAAGCCCCTGCCCTCATGGAACTTACGGTCTAACTTGGTGAACACTTTTCTTCAGGTAGACTCTTAATCAGTCTCTGGAGAGATGTGGAGGGTCTGCCAGAGAAGCCTTCCCACCTTTCAGCAGGATTTAGGCTGGTTGTACAGCCTCAGTTGATGGGAGTTGGTTGATCGCATAGACTTTTTTCATGTTCTCTGATCATGTTCATGTCCCCCATCTCCTGTGTCCTTCTCATGCCTTTCTCCTAACATCCTTTATCTTATCTTTCTGCCACCCTCCTTTCTCTCTGAATGCCCTCCCCTCCACACCTGCTTATTTTTTCCTCTCTCCCATCTAGACAATCACTAGAGTCCCAAATGTCGTGCAATGCAGTTTTCAAGGAAAACATGGAAGGGAGGGAAACTCACTGCAAATGAAATGAGCTATTGATGGATGGCTCAGTAAGCCTAGAGGTCCTTCTTTAGCATTCTCTGGCATTTAAGGGACTCAGGATTCCAAAAGCACATCCACTCCATTCTGCTAGTGCTAATCTCATTTTTTCCATGATTAACAACCCCATTCATTATGTTTTCAGCTCACATTAATCTTCTCTTCTGTGAGTTTGGTAACATTTGGAGTCATTTCCCCCTGTATTTATCCATCTGGGATCTTTAGAAAAGATAAGTTTGCAGAGACTCATTTGTTGCTCATGCAGAAAGTCATTTATTACTCACTGTGGTAAGAGGAAGGAATATTCCCCTTGTTTCTCACATCCTGAGAGAGGACACTCTGAAATCAGACATCAAGCTCCATGGGGTACTGAATTTGGGGTTGAGCTTCAACATAACAGCATCAGAAGTCACCACAAGCAATGCTTCCTTGATCCCAACTGTCTTTATAGAGCAGATAATGTTGGGAGAGCATTGTAGGGGTAGTAGAGAGTGTTAGGAGATTAATAAGTCAGAATAAAGCCTCTGGCGTGAGTCCTGTCTCTGCCACCTACGAGCTATAACCTTGGGCGAATCACATAATCTCTCCAAAATCCACTCGCTTCCTCTGTGAACTGGTCCCAAAGATGCCTGTCCTCTCTATATGAGAAAAGAGTTTTGAGGGTTCACTTAATATTCTCATTTCTGTTCCTGAGTAAGCTTGTATCCTTACTTATATTACTTAATATTAAAATATCACTTAATTACATTTCAGAAGCCCCCTCCAACAATATTATATATATATACAGCAAAACCTTGGTTTTCAAGCATAATTCATTCTGGAAACATACATGTAATCCAAAACACTTGTATATCAAAGTGAATTTCAAGAACCGTTGCCTCCGTTGTGATCATATGACATTCGGTGTCATGTACCACTGGTATTGCAAGACATCACTCGTTTATCAAGTTAAAATTTATTAGAAATGTTTGTTCATCTTGCAGAACACTCAGAGAGCAAGTCACTTGCAATCCAAGGTTTTACTGTGTATTTATTATATATGTAATTTATTATATATATATAATTTATCATGTATATGTATATATATACATTTCAGCAATAATATATACATATAATGATTGGAAAGAAAAAAATAAGCTATTGGGAAAGTCTTAGAGGCTAATATTTTTTAGTCCTTATCTTATATTTTAAAAAGTCTTGGAGGTGTGTGTCATATTTGAAGACCTATTGGGGACGGGATAGGTTGTTTAGAAAACAGAGAGAATCAGGGAGACAACCCTTTTGGGGATTCTGTTCTATCAGTCCCTAGCAACATTTTGTTGTAAAGGTTGGAATGCATTTATTCATTTCTTAATTCAAGCAAGATGTTTCTTTAGAGAAAATATTCCAATTGAGCATCCATTCAGGAGCCATGACAATTATTGCTATCTATGGTCATTAACCATGAAATATCAGTGTTATTTCTCATTGCTGCTCAAGAGGAGGTCTAAACTGCATTCATGCATCTGCAACTGTAGAAAGGAGGAAAGGCATAATTAAATTTTATTGCTATATAATTTAGAAGGGGTTCAGGATGTTGAGAGGACTAGTAGAGATGACAGAATTCTAGACTGTTTGCTGTAATCCTGCACAACTAAAAACAAGGCAGCATTATTCGGAAATGTCATTTATTGACAGACTTTTCCCCAAGCACCTGGGATTTGAGCAGGAGACTCCCATTATGCAGACATCTCCCAGTGGTATCAATGGAAATTACCTCTCCTGCCCACATAGAATGCCAGGCGCCTGAGAGCACTTTTAATTGCTCTCTCTGCAAAAAAAGCTAATTGTCTCTGCTTCCCTTTCCTTTAGGTACCCAAGCAAGGACAGGAATAATGAAGAGACACATGTGTTAGCTGCAACCTTTTGAAATAAGCAAGAAGGAAATCAGCAGTGTGGACAAGGCTGGAACCGTTGCCACGCTTGCTTGTCGGAGTGAATGAGGAATGGGCTTGTGATTATGCTGACATTCCAGCATGAATCTGGTAGACCTGTGGTTAACCCGTTCCCTCTCCATGTGTCTCCTCCTACAAAGTTTTGTTCTTATGATACTGTGCTTTCATTCAGCCAGTATGTGTCCCAAGGGCTGTCTCTGTTCTTCCTCTGGGGGTTTAAATGTCACCTGTAGCAATGCAAATCTCAAGGAAATACCTAGAGATCTTCCTCCTGAAACAGTCTTATTGTATCTGGACTCCAATCAGATCACATCTATCCCCAATGAGATTTTTAAGGACCTCCATCAACTAAGAGTTCTCAACTTGTCCAAAAACGGCATTGAGTTTATCGATGAGCATGCTTTCAAAGGAGTAGCGGAAACTTTGCAGACTCTGGACTTGTCTGACAACCGGATTCAAAGCGTGCACAAAAATGCCTTCAATAACCTGAAGGCCAGGGCCAGAATCGCCAACAACCCCTGGCACTGCGACTGTACTCTCCAGCAAGTTCTGAGGAGCATGGCATCCAACCACGAGACAGCCCACAATGTGATCTGTAAGACTTCTGTGTTGGATGAGCACGCCGGGAGACCATTCCTCAATGCTGCCAATGATGCTGACCTTTGTAACCTCCCCAAAAAGACTACCGATTATGCCATGCTGGTCACCATGTTTGGCTGGTTCACCATGGTGATCTCATATGTGGTGTATTACGTGAGGCAAAATCAGGAGGATGCCCGGAGACACCTTGAATACTTGAAATCCCTGCCCAGCAGGCAGAAGAAAGCAGATGAGCCCGATGACATTAGCACTGTGGTATAGCGTCCAAACAGCCTGGCACCGAGAAAGAAATTCGTTTGCAGTTGCAATAGAATAAGTGGTTTACTTTTCCCATCCTTGTAAACATCTAAAACTTTGTATCTCCCTTTCTTTTGAATTATGCCACTGTCGAGCTTTTAACAAACATGACAACATAACAGATAATTTTAGTTTAGGTGTCCCACCCCTTAATTGTACCCCCAGTGGTATATTCCTGAGTAAGCTACTATCTGGACATAAGTTAGATCCATCTCACTATTTAATAATGAAATTTATTTTTTTAATTTAAAACCAAATAAAAGCTTAACTTTGAACCATGGAAAACAGAGTGACTTATTGGTCCAGAAAACAGTACAGTCATTCCGTTGCTTTCAAGAGAAATCGACAACCCTTATGAGCCTAAAGAATTATCATAGTGAAAGATGTGTTATTAAGTCCTACTGGACACGGGGAAGCCATAGCTGAATGAGCAAGGAAAGTGTCTGTCAGACTTTAAAATACTGAGCCTTAGCAAACCCGAGTGATAACACACATTCCGGCATCCTGCAAAGGCTTCAGCTGGGATACCGCTAGATGTTCGCTATCTAAAAGTTGGTGTGTTTAGCTGTTATATTAATTATATTATATTATATTATATTATATTATATTATATCTGGCTAAACACACTGCTTTTACTCTATGCCAGATACATGGACAAGAAAAGGACAGCACATATTCTGTCCGGAAGATCACCTTTTGGTGGGCAGGTGTATGTAACAAACATAGAAATAGCGATGCTGAAAAGGAAAGTCCTGACTGTAATATAGCATCAACAGTGTGCGAGGCATTTTTATACTATCATTAGGTCTCTAAACCTTCACTGCAAAAGGAGAATGTAACAACTGCCCCATTTACATAAGAGGAAACTGAGGTGAAAGAAGGCCAACGAAGTGCCAGGTAGAAAGTGTTAGAACTTGACTTTGAACCAAGTGTTCCTCTCTCCAAAGGCTGAGACATTCTCATTATGTTCCTACTGGGTTGGTTTGGAGAGGTATGATTTACATGCCAGAAAATTGGCCATGTTAAGGGTACGGTTCCATAAGTTTTGACAGATGTATGTACCAGTATATCAAGATATTGTGTCCCTGAAACTGTTCTGAGATAGGAGAAAGTTAATTCAGTTCTTGGAGCAGGGAATTGTGGGTTTGGTTTTTGGTTTTCGTTTTGGTTTTAAGGTGCCATTACAGATAACCCTTGGAACTTGGGTGGGATCTCATCAGATGGTGATACAGGCAAGGAAGGTAGATGAAGCAGGGGGAGGAAAGCGGTAAAAATGCAGGGTGGTATTTGGGATGAAGGAATCTGTGTCGGGGAAAAGTGCAAGACAAAGCTGGAGCCCTATCATGGGGATCTCAATTCTGGGCTCCAGAGTAAGAATGACTAATAGAATTTATGGAGCATTTACAACGCACCAAGTACTTTCTTTGGGTTGTATTAATTAGTCCTTGTAATTACCCTATGAGATAGTCTTTTGTGAATGAGGTATCAGAGACACAAGAGTGTAAGTAATTAATTCAGAAAACTAGGCCTTATAAGAAGTACAGCAGATACTGAAATCCAGTCAATTTTAGAACCCACGGACCTCTAACCAATGTACTGCATTGCTTTACATTCACTTTACTGCCTAAGTTGCTGGTTCCCCAGATCAAGAGGCTTGCAGATTCCCAAGTGATGGTCTCATTAACACAGTAATGAGCAACAATGGCTTTTTGTGGGGCTTAAGTAGGAAGGTTGGATCCTTTGCAGTTTTGACCCACAGAGCCTTCTCCAACCCACATTAGGTTAACTTTGGGCCTCTAGGAATCACATTCCTGCCCTTGGAAAGCACCACAGTTCCTGTCCATATCAATAGTCTCTTAAGAGGTTCCTGACATGGGTCATGAGGGTCAGCCACTCTGATACCTGGAGTAGAGCGTTCAGAACAATGTGGCAAGGCCACACTGGCACATACTCCGGGGCAATGGGATTGTCACACCCATCCTAGTCTTACTAAAAAAAAAAAATGCAAAACCTAGTCCACAAGTCTGAGATGTGAAATTCAGAATATGGGCCCCAGTACTTCTGCATCCCAGTGAGAAAGAAGCCAGACTGTCTGCTTTTGCTAACTGGGTTTGAACGCCTTCCAGAGGAATTGGAGCTTTGCTGAAGATTTAACGCCCCCTGGAGGACAACATGACAATGTATCTCTGTAAGTACTACCACAGAGAGATGTCTAACTGACTGCACCTTCCCCCCACCCCACGCCAACTAAAGAATAGGAAAGTCCAGCCATTGCAAAGGATAAGCCTTAAAAAATTAATTGCGTTTATTTGAGTGGGTGAGTCACATTCATTTTAGAAAAGCTTTCACAAATCACAGAATCCACTTCAGGTTGCCTCTTCCAAAATAGCCTTTTCATATTTCTTGCTAATAAGAGTTTATTTTCCTAATGGCCAATTGCATTGGTCAAGTGTGAGTACGTATAAAAAAAAATCTCTGAAGAGTGTTGCAGCACAGTGGCAGGCTGGTTCAGATGTGGCAACATTGAATTCCCACATTTGGGTTTGTAGTTCCTTGTGTACACAGAGTTAAGAGGTGCACCCTAGGTTAATAATCATTCCCCTGCCTAGATTCTGTGTACAGATTTTCAGCTAACAGGCTATAAGTGTGAGTGCTTTAAAACAACAACTTTAAGTTAGGTTTCTGTGATTGGAGTAGTTAAGCCACTGGAGGAGAAAATTAATTCTTTAAAAAACAAAAACAGGGGAGCCTGGGTGGCTCAGTCGGTTAAGCATCCGACTTTGGCTCAGGTCATGATCTCGCGGTTCGTGAGTTCAAGCCCCGCGTCGGGCTCTGTGCTGACAGCTCAGAGCCTGGAGCCCGTTTCAGATTCTGTGTCTCCCTCTCTCTCTGACCCTCCCCCGTTCATGCTCTGTCTCTCTCTGTGTCAAAAATAAATAAACGTTAAAAAAAAAAAAAAACAACACCAGATACCAGGCTATCAGGCCCCTTCGTGACCGGAACTGGAAGGAAACACACTTCCCATCAGCTTGTAGGGATGATCCACCCCACTGGGCCAACAGTGAACGAGGCCAGTGAGTGGCTTCTTGAGGCCCGTGGCTGGCTGTACAGGAAAAGCTCTGAAATGCATGCGTCAGTTTCAATCCCAGCATGCTAAAGTTTCTGGACTCTCGTAAATGTATATATACAAGGAGAGCTACCTCTTTTAGAACTGTAGGGTTTTTGAAATGCACTATCATCTTATCATCTGAGGCACATACACACCATCTTGCTTTTTAAATATTTTAATTGACAGCTTCGGTGCCCAAACCTCTCCTTTGCCATCACTCACCCGACCTCAACCTTTGCAGTTCAAAAGTACCTGGGAAGTTGTGTCTAATCGTTGACAATGTGCTTATCTCTGAAGCAAGGCAAATCATAAAACGTGCCAGCCCAACTGGAACATTTTTAAGGAAAGTGATAAAAAAGTTATGTAACGGAAGATTTAACTTTCAAGAACACTTTGGCAAATTGTAATGCACTGGTATACAAATTCTGCCAGGTACGCGTTGTTCTTTTTTACGTCCTTCGATGATTACCCACAATAATTCATGTTCTGACATCAACAAGCATAAGGCAGTCTGAGATGTGGGTAGGTTTTCCTTACTGGCTCGAGACTTTCAATTCATTCAGTAAGTTTTCTCATCTATCTGGCACAGCTAGAGAATGGAAAATTCTGCCTAATGAAATGTTCAAGTTACTAGAAATAGGCAAACTCCTAGAATTTCAGGGCTGGGAGAGTTCTGGAGATGATCTCACCCGCTGATTTGACAGGTACTGAAATGGAAACCCTTCAGACATGGACATTAGCATGCATGTGTCCATACTCTTCACCCAGTGTCCTTCACAGGGCACCAAGTGCCTCTCCTGATGAACCATCCCCCAGTCTTCAAAGAAAGAAAACAATGTAACAATATACACCACGAAGATGTCCCAGCAATCAGTAGCAGTTTCTCTGAGGAGTCAGAAGGCAGTCGCGGCTCCTACATTGTCACAGAGTTGTAATGAAGAGTATCTGTGATTCTAAAAAGCTTCTTGTTCCCTCAAGATAGAATGAGGTCATCAATTTTCCTTTCACAAACAACCCCCAGATAACATGCTCAACACTATGCATGATCTGGCTTCCCAGGGGAGAGATGGAGAAAATGATCTTGATGCAGCTTCCTGGGGAGGGAGGGTTGATGAGCATTTGTTTCCTTGAGTTGCTGCCTAAATCCTGTGTGGTCAAATACAGCCTTGCTGGCGGAGGCAGGGGGTGGGGGGAGCGGGGAGTCACCGCCTTTAACCCTCTGGTCTCCAATTCCAGAGTTCTTGTCAGTCTGGCTTCCAACGTGATGTCACTGATTCATCAAGTTGGCTGGTCTGACCCCGATAAAGCAAACCAAAGGCAAAGTCATTTAACCACACATGTGTAAATGCCCTCCCCAACCCTTTTACAAATCCAAATCTAAATAGAAATTTAGGGAAAAGAAAGACCCAGATTCCTCATCCCACATTTGCCCATAGATGGATGGTCCCAAATGCCCCAAGTGAATAAGCAGGGGACACCCCTTAAGGTCTAAGTCTCTAATGCCAACTCAGGGAAATTATGATCTTGCGACTATGAGACGTATGGATATAGAGTCCCATAGTATCATGGGTGGGAGACAGTAAAAGAAAAACCACCTCTGTTTATGGCTCTAATTTATTTAACATAGAACCAGAAGCTAGTGTGAATTAAGAAGTGTGTGTGTGTGTGTGTGTGTGTGTGTGTGTTGTGCACATTGTGGTAATACAGTGGGGAATTGGCCCCTAAAAACACCAGGAAAAGAGATAATGAGATCACTGAAAACAAAATATTTCGGTTATCTGGTCTAGGGATGGCCTAAGTTTGGGATTTCCAGGGAAATTATTAGATGTATTTTCAAGGCTATCCCCAAGTTCAGAGAAACATTTATGCTTGTCACTAATGGCAACTGAGTTAATCAGGTTGGGGAGCTGTGTGCTTTCTTTGGCTGACAAATGTTTTGCATTTTGCTCACTATTTTCAAAAACAAATCAATGCATTTACTTTCTTTGCCTGTAGACATACGAGCATCCGACTGACAAAAGTTTGCCGAATCTGACCTTAAAAACCAGGCCTGAAATGAATACATTGTAGGTCTCCCTGGGGTTGGGACTGAAATTCTATTTTTTTTTTCCTTTTGTATTTCATGTACTTTTTTCTTCAGAGAAGGGTTTGCAAAATGGAAGGCAATTTAAAATCTGGCTGTTGGTCTGAAGATTAATAAGCCATCTGTTGAGCTAATGGCATTGATTGTTGAAGAGATTTTAAAATAAAATGGCCCACAGGGAGTGGGATGGGGCTAATTTACACAGATCCAGCTTCCTTGGGCTTGTCCACATTCCTTCTGGAAGGAAGATATATGAAAGACGCTCTCAAAGTTTTTCATCCTCACAGACTGTCTTGCCAATTCCCTGACTCTCTGTGGAGCAAGCTGCACTGACAAGAGGAGAATGTAAAATGAAGAACGAAGGAGAAAAACCAGGGAGAGCGCTACCTGGAGGAAGGCTCTGAGGGAACAAACACGACTGACCTAAACTGACATTGTCCGCACGTTACCACGGACAAGACCTTCTATCTTCCCATTGAAACATGAACTGAGGAATCCCTGTGTATAAGTCACAGATGAAGAACCTTTGATCCTACAAAAGAACCTTTTGTTCAATAGTTCTCCCTTCCTTAACAGCACTTCTCATTTACTTGGCAGAGTACGAGGCTCTGTTTCTACCTTCCCTGGTTCTTACAACATCCCTGCCCGGTAGATATTATCATTGTTCCCATTTTACAGATGAGGAAACTAGGGCTCAGAATGTATTCTGCCCAAGTTCCCACAGCGAACGTGCCAGAGTGGAGCCAGGTGTAGTTCTCCTCCACGTCCTTTGCTCTACCTAAGCTGCACTGTCTAGTTATGCTTCACCCTGTAGTTACATGAAGTCTTGTCTTAAGTCCCGTGGTAATAAATGAAGAGAGGGCAAGTCAATTTTCTTAATTTGCACAGGAGAGAAATGAGGTTAGCTGACCCAGCCAGTGGGCCGGGCCTGGTGTTCGGGGACTGCAGTGGTCCATTCCCATTTTACACCCATCCCTCTGTGCCCGGCTCTGAAGCCCCACGTATGCATAAAGTAAACCACGCTGTTGCACAGGGAAGATGTGAATATAGCTCTGGGTCGTGGGGTTGATGAGTGACCCTTGGTCACTTGTTCCCAGGAGGGTCGTGAGGGTTAGGGACACCAGGGAATTGCCATCTGCTGGGAGCAGCCCTCAACCGACGACCGCTAGGCACTTCGTGTATAAACACCCAGCTCCTTCACTCTCAGAAGCACGTGTCCTACTCTGTGTTACTGTTACCCCAGCAGGATGAAGCTGTGCTAGACCACTGGGCTAATGGGCTTGGTGAGGCTCTACTTTCGCTGCCTTTCCTCTGTTGTCTCATTTCTCCACTACCCTATCTGTGCTTCCTTCACCTCCCGCATAAACACTTTGCATTCAAATCCTTGTCTCCCTGCCTGCCTGTCGGAAAAACCTAAACTAAGATCCCTGAATACCCCCCATCAACGCTTTGCAAACCTGACTAATGATCAAGCAGATTGACCCAGCCTTTGCACAATGTAAATACGCACTCAGACCAGCTGAACTGGAAACCTTGAGGGTTGGGCTCTGGCCTCTGAATGTTTTGATGGTTCCTCTCTTCCTGAGAGATCTAGGGTGGCCAGTCAGGGTAGTAACTCTGACCTAGAGGACCTTCTGCACTAGAATTTCTTCTCAGACGTTGTGCTTTGCTGCCATAAAAAAGTGAACAGCTATCCCCTCATGGAGAATGAATGTCATGTGAATCCTTCATAAAATTTCCCTTGTTTGCCTCCTGTGCCAGACAATTAAGAGGGAAAAAAAGTCTACACTTCTAATTTAGTAACCATATCTGATCTCATAGACCATCTAGCTACAGTTTAGTTTTCTCTACTTTGGACCTGCGGTCACATGTAAGTAATTAGCTATTCTGATTGTTTTAAGTGTATCATATGCATGTTTCTATTTTACTATAAGTATTCTTTTTTTAAATTTTTTTAATGTTTATTTATTTTGAGAGAGAGAGAAAAGGAGACAGAGTGTGAGTGGGGGAGGGGCAGAGAGAGAGAGGGAGACACAGAATCCGAAGAGCCTCCAGGCTCTGAGCTGTCAGCACAGATCCCGATGTAGGGCTCGAACCCAGGAGCTGTGAGATCATGACCTGAGTCGGACGCTCCACCAACTAAGCCACCCAGGCGCCCCTATAAGTATTCTTTAAGACCCCTCAAACCCTTCATGTAATGAAACAGGGAACACATTTATGTTTATTTTCTGCCTTTTACATTCCCCTCAAATTTATAGATTGTTTCTGACTCATTCCCCATTCAGTACTGCTTAATTTCTGATTTTTTTTATCATGTGTTTCCCTTCGCTTTTATGTGCCCAAAATATTTGATATCCAGTCATCCTTTGCTATGAACCTATGTCTAATCAACAAGATTCAAGATCTAACACAAGTTCAAGGCCCAGAATCTCACAACCCCTCAATGGCCTCTGGCTCATGTGATCCCCTCAACCACCATGGAAAGAGGGAGGTAGAGTATATAATAGCATCATTTTCCAAATGTGGGAATTGAGACCCAGAAACACTAAATGACTGCCCAAGAAGGTAATAAGTGAAAGAGGTCAGACTTACAAGAAGTTCTCTTGACACTAAAGTTCATGCTCTATCCATTTCTCACTTTGGAGGCATGAACAGTTTTGGGGAGGTCTCAGGTAATTATAAGGAGAAGGGTAATTATCTGGTGCCACAGGACACTTGTTTTTTGGGATAAAAAAAAATCTCATATTCATCTCTATTCAAAGTTGGCAGATGATATTGTCATTGTTGCTGATGTTATAAAACCACCAGCAATATTTTAGTCCTTCATTGGGTTTCTTTCTCCATTTATTCTTTTCAACGGACGCCACATGCTATCGGATGAATTGTGCCCCCTCAGACGTTGTATGTTGAAGTCCTAATCTCAATATCTCAGAATGTGACTGTACTTGGACATGGGGATTTTAGAGAAATGATTAAGTTAAAATGAGGTCATGAGGATGGGCCCTCAGCCAACCTGACTGGTGTCCTTATAAGGAGACGAGAATAGGACACATAGAGACACATCAGAGATGCATGTGCCCACAGGAAGGGCCATGTGAGGACACAGCAAGAAGGTGGCCATCTGCAGGCCACGGAGAGAGGCCTCAGAAGAAACCAAACCTGCTGACACCTTGATCTTAGACTTCCAGAACTGAGAAAAAATAAATATACATTGTGTAAGGTACCTAGTCTGAGGTATTTTGTTATAGCAGCCCTAGTAGACTAATACGTTTTATTAACCCTTGATTTCTAGGGAGTATTTTGGAAGGTTTTCTTCGGAGGCAATGTAAGAAAATTTTAGAAAATGCAACTAATTAATCAATGCCATCCCGTATCCAGATCTTTCTGTGTTGCCCTTAGTTTTCAGAGACAATTTTGCTTTTGAAAGGGATCTGCCTCTTTGCTCTGGAAATGCTCCGTACTGAAGAGTAAGCATAATAACTCTGAGAAATGAGGACTTTCATGCAGATATATGAGAACAAAAGAGACAAAATGAATAAATGATCAGATAATGCTTCATTTCCAGATAATGAAGACTATTTTAAAGGGGAAAATGGCCATAGGTAATAAACCATCTTAATTGGAAGAATGATATAATTATCTGTGAGCCCTATATTTAATTACAGCCAAATCCCTACTCCACCCCCTGCCCCAGCTTCATTAGCAAATTTTTTTTCAGAGCAAAAAATCTCAACTATTCCTTTACGATAGTTGTCCGTAAGAGCAGGGGCTGAAAAATGGGAGGCTTTATCCATTCCTTGCCAGCAATTTCTCAGTAGAGGAGATCAGTTTACAATCCAATGATCACTTCTCTGGTTAGGGGCTCTGAAAACTTTGACCAACGTGGCAGACGAGGACCCTTGCCTCTCGCCTTTCAAAGAGCAATAAAAACATTGTAATTGGCATTGGCTTTTCATTTAGCAGCTGCTGCACACAGCTGGCTCCCCTCAGCTAGCAGAGACTATGGTTCAGCTAGTAAGAGGCTCAAAAGACTTCTGTAGGCAAGAAACTTAGAAGCCAACGACTGTCGGAAGCCTATTAGAACACAGTTCCTCACGCCACAGATTCAGCTACTGTGAAATCCTACAGCGCAGAGGGGCCCGATTAACCCAGTGTTTTAATCGGCCTTGTAGTGTGGTTAGAAGAAAAAAAAAAGGACTCGTTTTATTTTGTTTGCACGATGAAAATAACCATAATGTTTAAAAACCTGAGAATACAGAATCATGTAGAAAATGAGAGTAATTTAAAGAACACAAAGAAATGTATAAACCACTCCAAATCTCAGCACTCAGAAGTAACGGCTCTTCACATTTTGAACTTTCTTCTGGACATCTCTCTCTGTACATACACATACAAAATTTTATATAAAAGGGACATCCAATGCACATTCTTCAGACACCATGGCTCATGGTTTTCCCCTCAGTAATGCCCAGGCCAAACCCCTTAATGCTAACATTGCCCTTCTTGACCAATCTTGTCCAGTTTTCCAGCATGATCTCTTGCCTCCACCCCTCGAATCTGTTAGGTTCCTGCCTCTCCCGTCATGAATTCCTGGAAACTGCCTCTGCCTCTCATGAGACTCCTTGAAGAGTCCACAGCTGCTATGAGAGCGTGATCAGCCTTCCATTTCTGGAAGCTAAGTAGCAGATGTGGTCAGCAGGAATTGCCTGGAACCACAGGATGATCAGAGATGGGGAGCCCAGGTCTTTGTTGCACTAAATTCAGATTTAAAACAAAAGCTATTCTCCTGGGCAGGAATTGTGGAAGTGGAGACAGAAAGCAGATGGATCCAAGGACATGTTTGGGAGAGGCATTCAGGTATGAGGTAAATGCTGCCATCCTCTTCCTCTTCTTCCACCTGCTCCTCCTCCTCTTTCCCTCCTCCTCCTCATCCTCACCACCACCAAGGTAGTTGCTATTGCTATATTTGGGCTCCATCCCTAGTGTTTAATGATTATACCTGACAATAACGGGATCAAGGAAAATACATGGAATCACTGAAGCTTCAAAAACCCAGCCTAATTGTTGTAGCCAGGAGACATGGTTTCACTGTTGAGCTCAACCTCATGTAGCCCAAAATAGGTCAGATTTCAGCTGCATCACAGATTAAATGATCATCCATCTTTTCCTCTGGTTGTCAGAAAAGGATAAAGTTCATTTTATTTGAAGACCTCTTTTAATAAAGGCTTTAAATCAAACACTGCGAACGCTTACCACCTTGCAGGGAAATGACTCAGCTCATGTTAATGCAGTTTATTAAATTTCTGGTCTAATCCTTGACCTGAGAATCATAATCACCTGGAATCTCTGCCTTCTAGCTCCTGCCACATCTCCACGGAACTGTCCTTTGGGAGGCCTGGGAAATCTCTGCGCTTTTATTCAGGAGATTAGGGTGTGAGATGCTTGTACCTTGAGCTCATAAAAGGAGATGTTCTCAAAGAGTGGATGGAAACAACTGGAATATGTGCTTTCCCCTTGCCACTCAAAGGTCACATCATGGAGTTCAAAAGGCCAATCAAAAATGTTACATTATAAAGGATCAATGTCTAGTTGTCAAAACTAAGAGGAAGTATATTGTGTTTAAAAACTCAGTATGATAAAATACTCTCTGGGATCCTTTTGCATTGCAGAAATTTAACACATAATGCCACAAAATAATGAAAACAACCATTTCAGCTGATAACATGTATTAAGCAAGCATTGTGTGCCAGGTGTCACGCTTAGCACTTTTCATGACTTTCTCGCTCGGTTACTCTTCAGAGCAACCTTCTAAAGCAGATACTGTTACGCTTCACGTTGTACAGATGAGTAAACTGGACGATGAATTCACATGAGCTCATGCCTTCAGGAAGGTCAGGTCCTCATACAACAGGAAGGTCAGTGCCCCCAATCCCACACCAGAGAACACACAGCTAAGTGGTAGCCTCCCCGTGTTGCTCTATACCAGGAGGACACGGTCCACGGTTTCATCATCATGATAGTTAACTCTTGGGTTAATTCACTTAAGCCCAAGAACATTATGGATCATTATTATCCTCATGCTATAAGAACGTACACCGAAAGAACCTTCAGTGACTGATCAGGGTCCCTGAGTTAGTAAGGGAGAACAGGGACCATGAACTCAGTTTTCTGACACACAGAGGACTGCTGCGGTGAACCTCCTGGCGGTCAGCATCCCCTATCCTGTTCCAAGTCTTCAGTGCTGTCACGCCTGGTTGTTAGCTACCAAATAACATGGGGAGGTGAAGCTAGCCATCTTTCAAAATAAGGGACGCTGGATTTCATCAAAGTTAATCATTTGTATGTCTTAGCCAAGCTGCCTTTCTTTAATCACTCTTAGTCATCATATGTAATAGACTATACAATTTAATACCTACATGAATGTCTGTTTTTCACCCATCTTACGGTATACTGCCAGTGCTGAGAAGCTACCAACCGTGTTAAGAGTTAACAGCCACAGTCAAGGTAAAGGGTCTTAGTTAAGACAATAAATTGTAATGTATTTCATTATAGGTAGATGCTGAGTCTAATTCATGAATGTTCCAATTTTGTTCTTCTCTATAACAGGTTGGGTGCTTTAACCATAACATACACTCTTCTCTTTGGGAAAGTATGCAGTAAATTATTCTTAAGCATGACTTTTTTTTTCCCTAAACATGATAGATGTCTCCAAAACACAATTTTGTGATTCATCTGAAAAAAATCAGAAGTAAGAAAAATAGGAGCTTTGGGGATGAAGTAATCTTACGTGATTTTAGTCCTTTTTTTTTTTTTCCTCCGAGGGTTTTAGCCCTGCCTCAATTAAATGACATTTCTTTATTTATTGATTTATTTTGAGAGAGAGAATGGAGGAGAGAATGAGCAGGGGAGGGACAGAGAGGCAGGGGGACAGGGGTTCCAAAGTGGGCTCTGTGCTGACAGCAGAGAGCCCAATGAGGGGCTCAAGCTCACCAACTGCGAGATCATGACCTGAGCTAAAGTCAGACGCTTAACCGACTGCACCACCCATGTACCCCTAAATGACATTTTGTAGTGCCTTTGTATAAATTATATGAATTAGAAGGTGCAATTTCAAAAGCCAGTAGGAGGAAAACAAGTACTCCCGTAATAGATTGGGCCATGCCCCCATCACATCTTATCTAGTCCCAAGTGACTTGCAGGACCTCTTTCTGGGCAGAAGTAGCAGTGCGCCGATTCAGAGCCTATGCCTCAAAGAGGCATCGAATGCTTCCGCTCATCTTCTTACGCCTCTGCTACTCGCCATGACAAAAGCATATCTCAGCCATTGGGCTAAGGCGCATGATAGGCCCATGAAACAAGCTCCCTGAACTTCCCAAAATAGATCATCTGGTTGGTTGAAGCAGGGTCACCCCTGCTGACTTCCAGAACCTTGAGCAAGAAAAATAAAAATGTTTCCTCTTTGTCTCAGTCTGTGTGGGCTGCTATAACAAAAAGACCACAGACTGGTTGGCTTAAACAACAAACATTTACTTCTTGTAGCTCTGGAGTCTGGGAAGTCCAAGATCAAGGTGCCAACAGATGGGGTGTCTGGTAAGAGCCCACTTCCTGGTTCATAGATGGCCATCTTTGGTTGTACATAGCAGAGAGCAGAAAGAAGCACATTCTCTCAGGATTCGTATGAAAGTACCAACCCTGTCCATGAGGACTTTCCATCATGATCTCATCCAATCTTAATTAGCTCCCCAAAGCCCTACCTCCCACTACCATCACACTGGGGGGTAGAGCTTCCAACATATGGATTTTAAGGGGACACAATTCATTCCATAACACTCCTTTGATTCATTAAGATGTTTAGTTTCTTTGGTATACAGTATGATGCAGCCATAGCTGACCACTACAATCCATAGGAAATACCCTTAAAGTACACCTAAAGGTAAAGGGATGAGCAAAAAGTGCCCTCAAGGATTCTGCCTACTGCTGTAAGTGAACGGCCCCCAACATCAATGGGGAGAAATAGATCAGTGTTACTGCATTTTAAGCCTGGAGGGCACGCTTTATTTTAAGAGGAAATGCACTCTATGTGTGACGTGCATAGAAAAAAATCCACACCCTTCCTTTGTAAAATTTCTTTGGGCAAATCCTTCATCAATACCAAAATCCCACCTTCATGTGTCCATCTGATTCTCACACAAAAGCCAATGACGGTAGGCATGACTATCAGGAAACGTTTTGCTTATTTCCCGAAATCACAGTATATAAGATTGATTAGAACCATGGCAAATCAGGCATCTACGTTTTATTCTAAACTGTCTCTCTGAGATGGGCCTGAACAAGTCATAAAACTCAAAGGACATGTAATCCATGGGGAATGGATTGTATTGAGGTTCAGCAAGATAATTAGCACTTCGCTTGAGGACCAAGGTGCTCACTGTCCCCAAGGGCTTCCCATCAGCAGAGCTGCAGCTCATTGAGAAGAGAAGTATGTGGCAGGAGAATCAAGAATTTCCACCTCACTTTCCTATTCACATCCTGGTGTCAAAATTCATTGTTAATTGGAAGTATGGCCTCTTAGGATTTGCAAAGTGTCCCTCGGAAGCTGAGTCACTGCATATGTCACAGCTGTAGAGTGAGCTAGAACCAGCTTCGAATCCTGAATTTTCCATTTCCTGGGAGTCACCTCCGGTGACTTAAATAGTAAGAACTTCAGGTTCTTGGACTGCAAAGTGAGAAATCATAATAACTATCTACTGGGCTTATTAGAAGGGTGAAATGAGATATATTGTGTCAAGATATCTAGATATAAGACCTAAGATTAAGGCTCAATATGGCGTGCTGCTTTGACATCTGGTGAAACGGGGAGGGACATGAATGGCCCAAGTGCCAGCTCTTCTCTCCACCACTCCACTCGCATGGGCAAGATCACCTAGCCAAATAACACTTCTTATCACAGGGACAGACACAGTCCTTGCTTACCCTAAACAGTGAGCTACAGTTTCCTGCCAGCCCACAGAATTATTCAAGCAACCCATCACTTCCTCCCATGGGAATCAGGGGCACCTCACTTGCTTGATATTTAAAACCTGCCTCTGACGATCCCTGGTTTTTCACTCTGTCCCTAAGCACAACATTGTGTAACCTTGCATGGCATGCAGTGTTCTCCTCCCCTGGGTGTGAGGATATGTGATTAATAAGCAGCTGTCAACTTTGTCTGTTCAGTGTTGACTGTTTTGTGTTTGGCCATCCCTATAGCACAGGAATCTCTCTCTTAACAATGTGGTGAAGAGACCATCAAAACAAATACCTAACACACTGCAAATAACAAATGGTAAATGATGTAGTTAATTTTCAAGAAAAATAAACCTTAACATTGCTCTCCAGCCTTTTAGGAACCTTTTTTAAGTAGTTTTTCCTCGAAGGAGAGCAGTGGCCATCCTCTGTCTTTTGTTACCCAGAGCTGACATTTGGATACGGAAACCAAGGGAGAGGAGTGAGGATCAGGGCTGGGAAGAAACCAAGGGGTCTTTGGCCTATATGATTCCTGCTCCATGTGGCCCATATAAGAAAGAAAAAGGAATGAAAAGTTAGGCTTCATAGTCACTATGATCCTCTCAACATGTCTAAGGGGTCTGGCCCCATGGTGAACTCAGAGGATGATCCACAGACATGTCAGAGTCGTTGGCTGTGTCTCAGCCTTCTGGGAGATGAAAGTCACTTCTTCCTAAGAGTTCAACCATTATACTAGATAAAATGTAGTGATATTCCCTGCTGCCTTCATAGCTCTTGGTGTGAGGCTTCACATTTATTTTTTTTTAGTTTATTTACTTATTTTGAGAGAGACAGAGAGAGAGAGAGAGCCAGTGGGGGAGGGGCAGAGAGAGGGAGACAGAATCCCAAGTAGGCGCTGCACTTTCGGCACAGAGCCCCATAGGGAACTCAATCCGTGAGATCATGACCCAAGCGGAAACCAAGAGTCAGATGCTTAACTGCCTGAGTCACCCAGGAACCCCGCTGTGATGACTCACATTTAAAGGGCTTGCAGCAAACATGCGTTGAATGAATTATTGCTTCGATGAATGAATGCTAAAGTCAGATGAATTCACTGTGCACCTAGCACATAGTAAGAGTGTAAGGATTATAAAATATGGTCCCTAGGCTTAAGGAGACTGCAGTATATTTGAGGAGACAAAACCCAGAATCAAAGAGCAAGGAGGAACTCCGTGTGGGAAGGAGGAGCTGTTGATGGCTCGGTGAGGAAGGTGGGGAGCTGAGCTCAGTAGACAATAAGGAGTCAAGTCAACTGGGAGTGGAGCTGGATGAACAGAAGCCCATGCTTTCCTTCCGTGTTTCTTGCAACTTATTTTTCAGAAGGAAGAGCAAAAATGTGGATGAATAGGGACGTGTTATCCTGCAGGAAATGCTTTGAAAACAAATGGTCATGCTCCAAGTATACCAATTAAATCAAAGGATTGCTTGTGAAAAGAGAGGGCAGTGTTATCCCACTTAGCTTTCTATCGAAGGGCAACATCATCAGCTTTGCACATTCTCATCTGTGAAATGTAGCGTACTCGGTGTGATACTAAAATATCGTTGATACAGTGGAAACGAAGCCCTACCTCAGGATAAACTCGACAAGTGTCAGTTTTCCCTTGATGTTCTTTTTCATCATGTGCAAACTAAAAAGGGAGCCATGGTGTAACGAAGACTTGACAAAGCAATGTTGAGGTGACAAATATCTGAGGCACAGAAGTTGAAATGTGACATAAAATACGATCACTAAAAGAAAATAATGGTACCTTTCAAACGGGCAAAAAAAAAAAATCCCATTATAGAAATAGGAAACCGGGAGTTGTGCTTTTAGAAAAAGACTTAAAGCCAAATTCTTTCTCTCCTACTCTGGGGGTGTGGTTCCATGTCAAAATATTAGAATCAGAAGTTGAAATATAGTCTTAAAAGCCTGGATTAATGGACAAATCACATTAGCAACCTAAAAAGATTCGTTAACCTTCAGAATAAAATATGTTTTTACATTTTGAGAAACTGTCCTAACTCCATTGAAGATAGGAAAGATACAAGCCACTTACTGATATTTTTAAAATGTTTTATGGCTGATACAAATAGCTTCTGTGTGCCAATTTTTAGTACACACACACACACACACGCACACATACACTGTTCTCTGTGAAACAGAGGCTTCGCTTTTAAACCAAACTGACAATGTTATCTGTTTATGTCTGATGAATTTGCCTCAATATCTCACAATTTCCAAAAAGTCTGAAGTGTATAATTCCTCTCTTTAGCTAGAAACTTGAGATGACTAACATTGTGTGGCACTGACTGAGCCTTTTCAGGGTTTAGGGATTTGTGATTTGGATTTAGAAAGTCTCATTGTCATGGAAATGTGAGATGCTTTTTTTTTATATAACTCAGGGAAGGTGGTGAATGCTTTCTTAGTCATTATAAGGCCAAGCTATTAGTTTGTAAGAAAGAAAGTCAAAGTTAAATTAATATGAGGAATAGCTTTTCTCAAGTTGTCCAGACTTGAGAATCCAGGAAGGAAATTCAACTTTGCAGTATTGTGACGGGATTGAATTTAGATATTCCTATAGAGAACCATCCATTGCTTGAAATAAAACATTCTCTCTTCCCAACTTCCCCACCCTGAGCGCCTGGGAGGTAGGCTCAGCCCCCCCTCACTGTGGGAGCCTTGGATGCCCAGACCAGAGCAATGGCAGTTAGAGGATTAGAAACATTGTCAACCAATTTTTGAGAATGTAAGCTGTACAGGACATTAGGAGCGACAGACAGAGACTAAGATTGATCATATTCTTGGCAAATCTGTTGGTTCCCAAAAGAAAAAAAAAGGACAGTGGAGACACTTGAATGAAAAAGTGTGAAGGGGGAACACTTTAGGAAGTGGGAAGAAAACAAAAACAATTAACAGGAAGGTCCGTTGCTGGTAGGTATTTATTACCTCTTTCATGTATATTACGTACAACTGGCTACAGGGTGGGTGGTCATGCACCCATCTCCCTACCTCAGCTCTCTACTACTTCAGTTCCCTCAGCCCCTTCAGTTAAGGAATTTTTAAGCCCTCTTTGGGATCCACTGAGTAGAGAAGGTATTCCTTTCCTTCCTGATCACCAGTGGGCAGAAACAGCACCCTCAACTCCAGCACTAGGTAGGGAGCAGCTTCTATTGGAGACCAACTACCCGGTGGAAAACACAGAAAGATTGATTTCTTCCAACCTGCCAACATCTCTTCCCACAAATCATAGCTAGAGGACCAACCTGGGGGCAGGAGGAAGGGAGGGGAAAGGAGTTTCTTCTGCGGTTAACAGTTATGTTTTCAGTTACAGAACTGACCGTCCGTGTGAAAAAGCAAATATAGAAAGATCAAAGTAAAGGCAACCAACAGAATGGGAAAAGATATTTGCAAATGACATATCGGACAAAGGGCTAGTATCTAAAATCTATAAAGAGCTCATCAAACTCCACACCCGAAAAACAAATAACCCAGTGAAGAAATGGGCAGAAAACATGAATAGACACTTCTCTAAAGAAGACATCCGATGGCCAACAGGCACATGAAAAGATGTTCAACGTCGCTCCTTATCAGGGAAATACAAATCAAAACCACACTCAGATATCACCTCACGCCAGTCAGAGTGGCCAAAATGAACAAATCAGGAGACTATAGATGCTGGCGAGGGTGTGGAGAAACGGGAACCCTCTTGCACTGTTGGTGGGAATGCAAATTGGTGCAGCCGCTCTGGAAAGCAGTGTGGAGGTTCCTCAGAAAATTAAAAATAGACCTACCCTATGACCCAGCAATAGCACTGCTAGGAATTTACCCAAGGGATACAGGAGTACTGATGCATAGGGGCACTTGGACCCCAATGTTTATAGCAGCACTCTCAACAATAGCCAAATTATGGAAAGAGCCTAAATGTCCATCAACTGATGAATGGATAAAGAAATTGTGGTTTATATACACAATGGAATACTACGTGGCAATGAGAAAAAATGAAATATGGCCTTTTGTAGCAACGTGGATGGAACTGGAGAGTGTGATGCTAAGTGAAATAAGCCATACAGAGAAAGACAGATACCATATGGTTTCACTCTTATGTGGATCCTGAGAAACTTAACAGAAACCCATGGGGGAGGGGAAGGAAAAAAAAAAAAAAAAAGAGGTTAGAGTGGGAGAGAGCCAAAGCATAAGAGACTGTTAAAAACTGAGAACAAACTGAGGGTTGATGGGGGGTGGGAGGCAGGGCAGGGTGGGTGATGGGTATTGAGGAGGGCACCTTTTGGGATGAACACTGGGTGTTGTATGGAAACCAATTTGACAGTAAATTTCATATATTAAAAAATAAATAAAAATAAATAAATAAATAAATAAATCAAAGAAAAGTGGGTGAGATAAGTGGAAAAAAAAAAAAAAAAGAAAGATCAAAGTAGGCCTGGTATGTAGGATGACCAGCAAGTCAAATAGCGAATGGAAAACCCCGCCCAAGCAGCCAGTGCCTTGCGTCAGGCCCCAGGAGCCTGAAACCCAGAGAATGGGTGCTCACCTTACTCCAAATGGAGAAAAGTCTCCGTAGCAGGTCTGCCTTGTCGGCACCTGTGGGCAATCCCACAAGGAATGGAAGTGGGTAAATGGGAGGAAGGGAAGAGTGGCTAAGACAAAACGTTGTGGGCTGGGTGGCCTTTAGAATCTAGCTCAGGGAGTCCTGATCTCGGCTGCAGGGTTAGAATCGCCTGGGGGAACTTTAGAAGTCCTAATGTTCCTGCATCTTGATGGGTGGGACCAGTTAACTCAGCATCTTGATGGGTGAGACCCAGGCGTCAGTCCAGGTGATTCCAGTGTGAACCCACCACTGTGAATCACATCTCTGGTGCATTTTCACATCAGGAAGCTCCCAGGTAGCACAGATTCAATTCCTCAGAAGCTTGAGAGTTTGGGGCAGCCCCTGTAGCAACAAGCAGACCCACAGAAACTATGCCACTGATGGCAATGGTCTTCAAACTGAGCCACATGTCAGAACCATCTGGGGAATTGTTTTTTTAAATGCCACCACCCAGGTCACAGATCAGACTGATTCAATCAGAATTGTATAGGGGAGGAATACAGGCGTCAGTATTTTTTTTTTAAGTTTCTTGGGTTATTACAAGTCCCACTCCTATAGCTCCATTGCTTCCCACAGTTTACTATGCAGAGAAATCACCTGTGGATGCTGATAAAATGAAGATTCAGACTCAGCAGGTCTGGGCGATGATTCTGTGTTTCTAACAAGCTCCCAGGTAATGTTGATGATGCCGGCCCAAGGAGGACACTCAGAGAAGCAAGGCTTTAGTCTATTTTCTTGTCAGAAAGCCACCAGGGGGCATGTGTACTAGTCAGCAACAGTCTAGTCAGAAAAAGGGAGAAGCTCCTTTTTCTCCCACCAATGATGAGAGAGAAACAAAAACAAAATCTCGCCACTGCATGATATATACATTACCAGATCATTACGTCGCACACGTTGTTACAAAATTATGTGTCAGTTAAAGCTCAATAAAACTGGGGGAAAATCGTGTCCCCTCTCAATACCACACACTTGCATAATCAGGTCTAAAGCCCCTGCTTGCAAGAGCTACAAGGTGCCACAATTTTGTGGCCTGTGGGTCCCTGCATTTAGGTCCCACTTGTGCTAGTTGTTCTGTGGTCAATAGAGCAACTTTTTTCTTTTCTTTTTCTTTTTTTTTTCTTCAACTTTTTTCTTTTTAAATGACCATGCAGGCTCTTAGCAACGAGTTTGGAAATCATCTTTAAGAAGGTATTCGTGGGGTGCCTGGGTGGCTTAGTCAGTTAAGTGTCTGACTCTCGGCTTCAGCTCCCATCATGATCTCACGGTTTGTGATTTCGAGCCCCATGTGCGGCTCAGTGCTGCTGGTGCAGAGCCTGCTTGGGATTCTCTCTCTCTCCCTCTCTCTCTGCCCCTCTTCTGCTGTCTCTTTCTCTCTCAAAATAAATGAACTTAAAAAAAAATAGGTGTTTGTAAGTGCACAAGGGAAACAGAAGGGAAGGGCAAGATCCTCAAGAGTGGAGATGTGGCTGATAAAACAGAAATTCAAAGTCAATTCATGGTCCTCTAGCTGTCAAATCTTCCCAGGAGCACATTCCAGGCCATGTTCTCCTTCCTTCAATAGAACTATGTGAACAGGGACACCATAGAATAGCTAGTCCACACTTGCCCAGCCAATAAAAGGGGTTAAAGGATTTGGATCCAAAAGACACACAGTACATAGGACCCAATCTAAAATTATAAACTCTAATACAATACCTAGAATATTCCACACCTTAGGTCCAAGAAATCAATTGCACAAGTGTAGGGTGGGGAGAGTTGATATAACAGGAATAATAAATGTAAAAGATGTACATATAATAGCTGAATGCAAGAGTGAATTAAGTTAATATGGCAATGTTGTGGCCACTTATTCATAATATTATTTAAAAAACCTAGATATAGTACAACACTACACTCTATGCATGCAGAAAATCAGATAGCATCTCTGGCCTTAAGGAATTTACAATCTAGCGGTGAGGAAGTTATAACTAATGCAACCAGCTGCAAAATGAAATATAGAGTCTAGAGCCAAAGCCAGATTTGTCCACCTCTTCTTCACTGGTCGATTTTCATCTGGAGCATGTTCATCTCTGGGACAAAGATTTTAAAAGAAACACTGACAAAACACAGATCTTTAGGAGGCTGCCATTAGAACAAATCTACAAATAAGGTTAAATTTGGAAAAGAGGGGAGCCCAGGGGAAGCTGTGCTATGGTTTTCAAATACAGGAAGTGTTTATTCAGGAGCGGGTTGGAATTACTTTTGTAGGACTCTGGAAAGGTGGCCCAGGGCCACTGGGTGTCACTTCGTCGGAGGCAGGTCTGGCTTGGAAAAGAGCGGCCCCACAGGGGAATACATTGTTCAGAAAAGACCACACCGCACATGTTTTGAGCGTCCACTCCCCCTAGTAAGTCCCCCACCTGCCGGGAGCCGTCAAGCTGGTGCTGGATGACACTTTTTTGGGAAGGATATATAGGGAGGATCATGGCTATGGGTAGGGAGCACAGGATGCTGCTCAGGAGAAAAGTACAATTTCTTTTAATGTTTATTTATTTTTGAGAGAGAGAGAGAGAGGCAAAGAGCAAGGGAGACAGAATCCGAAACAGGCTCCAGGCTCCGAGCTGTCAGCACAGAGCCCAGTGCGGGGCTCGAACCCACGAACCGCGAGATCATGACCTGAGCCGAAGTCGTTCGCTTAACTGACTGAGCCACCCAGGCGCCCCAGGAGAAAAGAACAATTGTAAGATGCCCTCAAGTTTCTTAGACCGTCTTCTGGCTATAAAGCTACACATCTAAAAAGAAGCAGGGTCTGAGTGTGCTCTAAGTCTCACCTAGAGAGTGGGGTACAATTGATAGGAGTCTCCAAGAGCCTTGAGAGTAAAATATCCCGGGGGACAGCTACAATAACTGACAGGAGGAGACTGCAATGATTGAGGAATGACAAGTAAAACTGAAGAAAAAAATGGGGCTGAGAAATAAAATATAGGAGGCAAAATAAAGCCTTGGAAACGTGGTGGGTCCCACCTGGGTCAGCTGACTGGAAGATGGCGGTGTGTGGAAGATGGTTCCGGTGAAAAGACATTGGAATAGACTGTGAAATATCCTAGGGTTTCACAGGCACCTCTAAATGCTGTCATCTGTGTGAAGCCACCCAGTGATTCTGGAAAATCAGACACACGGCCTTAGCCCAGACTATGGGACTACCCGGTGGGCCTCATTGCCATGAAATGGGGACTAGGAGCCTTTCCTGCTCTCCCTCCAGTGGAATGGTGAGGGCACAGCTTGTGGAAATTCGCCCCTTTAGTTCATGACAGGCCTGGTGAATCTCACCAGATAACCAGAGCTGAAATTCCCCCACCCAGCGGGCTCCAGAGTGGACGAGAATTGGTGCCGGCCCGGATGAGGAGGGAGAGCCAAGTTTTCTCAGATTTCTAAAACATCTTGTCTTATAAATAGCATCTTTGCTAACTCAAAAGGGAAAGGATTTTAAACTTTAACGTCCTTCTTGTCATTTTTATACTTCACTCATTCCACGAAAGTGAAGCCCAGGTTCGGCTTCCTAATGATTTCCTATTTCATTTTATTTCTCATTATTATTACATGTGCGTTTCTAGTGATGCTAAGGACCATTCGTAAAAAATTACTTTCCTTAAAATCGCTGTCCTTTGATTCTGGAAACAGTCCCATTTGTACTAAGAATTATTAGTGAACCCTTCACCCATCTGCCAGCCTTTAAAAAAAAAATTCTTACTGAAGCCCAGATTTCAGTTCAAGTCATTGAATTTTTCTCCTTTAAATCACCAGTCAACAAATTCTACTTGAACGTTCTAGGATTTGGGCTTAAACAGCAGGTTTAAAAAAAAAATCAGGCTAGAAGAAGAAACCATTCCTTGGCTCAGCAAGTTGATCTGGCTAATCCAACTGCAAATCCTCTTGTTAGGGGCAGATTTGCAAAACCTCAATCAACACAAAGGGAACCTTTCATAAAAGCTTTTCTCTGCCACATAATGTTTTGCTGCCTTCTTCTCAAAACGCAGGTCTTTCCATCAAGATGCCTAACACACTACATGATTTAAAGTCTTTTTATCCTGCTTAAAAGTGTTGCTGCATTAAAAAGAAGATCAAGGAATAGTAGCCATCACAGTAATAGCACGTGCACACAATCTGAAAGTTTGTTTTATGCCTATAATTGCCTATCTTACCCTATTACTTCCCTTCTGTGTGCTTTTCATTATCTTTTTCTATTTTCAGCCTCTCTCTGTGGTCTCTCTTTTATCAGCCTCTCCTTCCTTTTTCCCTTTTGCTTCTCTGTGCAGAGCCACCCTAGCACATATACCATATGAAACTTCTAGAGAAAAATGTTGTGTGTGTGTGTGTGTGTGTGTTTTCTGAATTTTCAAAGAGACAGCTTCTTTTCATGCAATCCCGTCTCCCTTGCAATGGAATGTGGCATTTGGGTTATAGGATGCTTTAAGACTTCTCAGCTTCTTTGGATCTGGAGATGAAGGGGGGAAATGGAAACTGGTGATGGCGTGGGGGGAGTTTTCTATTTTTATCTGCAAAACATCTAGTCAATGGCCCAGCTTGTAGATGATTTTTATCATTTTAAAAGTGGGGGGGGGGGACAAAGATTGATCTACTTTCTCTTGAAAGGAAAATACCTACAACAATTGTCATAATCTTGTAGAAATAATGCCCTCTTAAGGACAAATGGCTTTCAGTTGAGAGGTTTTTGGAATTCTACAGCATTCTTCTGAGAGAATGAGTAGGTGGCCAAAGGATGGAGATTGTTATAACTCAACTAGAGGTTGTCCACCAGGCAACATAAGTGGTCAGCTCCAGAAAGATCCATGGCAATGGAATTTGGCCCTTGTAGTCAACTTCCCCCAAAACTATAGCTCGATTCAGGGTCAAGTTACAGCCAACCTCCCTCTATGCTGAACCATGTTGAAAGGAATTATTCTTGTCAGTTAAATATGTTGACTGGCTTAGTCTTAATGCTACACATTAATTTTACAGCAGCACTTACCACATAGTATTGTAAGTATCACCCTATGTTTTTTCTTTCTCCTTCAAATAGTTGTTCATTATTTGAAGTCAAAGACTATGTCATGTTTATCTATGTGGCCCCATTCCCATTATTAGGGGACATGAACGTGAGTTAGGCTTTTTTTTTAATGTAGCAAGTGGTGAAAAATGCAATTCAAATTGGCATAAACAATAAAAGAAGTTTGCATAATCTAGACATAAGTGTAGCTGTAGGTGAAGCTTGATTCAGAAGCAAGAAAGAGTTCTTCAAGTACCTAGTTTCTTTCTGTCTGTTCACTCTGCCTTTACTGGTTAAGTTTAAATTCCAATTATGGTATAGAAAGAGTGCAATAATTCTATACCTCCTACCTTAACATAGAGCATTCTGTAAAGGAGAGAATGTTTCTTGGGAAAGAGAAAAAAACATTTGTATCCAGAAGCCCCAGGAATAATCTTCTTCCCTGTTTCAGTCACTTGCCCATCTGTGAACAAATACATTATGAGCAGTGGTCTGGGATATGCTGTAGGGCTTAAGCCAATCTTTCTGGAATTTGGTATGACCAAATTTATCCAAATTACATTCCTCATAATTTGAAAGAAGTGAATTCCAAAGGAAAACTAATGTAAGTATAGTAGACAAAAGGAACAATGAAAGCTTTAGGGAAAAACTAAAAAAAAAAAAAAAATTCTCTGTAGCACCTAAGAAGGATTTGTTGAACAATTAAATACTTTTTCTAGTTAAGAATATTCTTTCTTAAAGTATTAGCAACAACATAAACTTTACCAAAAACAAACCTGCAAATTATTGAAGTGATGTTTAAAAACAACCAAAGCCTTCTTGGCCATCAATGTGACTGATTGCACTTTGCAGGTATAAAAACACACTGTTTTCCACTGGAGGTTTGTGCTTGCTTCCATTCTAGATAAACATACTGGTTTCAAAAAGCTTAAACACCAAAAAAGAAACAGGGGAAAAATGTATGAAAAGTGCCCAAGAATGTATGCAAAGACAAGCTAGACTCTATTAGAAAGCTTGTATCCCAAAATATGTAAAAATTATTCACTAGGCTATGAGATTTTCTTTCCTGGATGCATGTCCTGTGGTGCCAGAGGAAAGATGACCAGTTCCTTTATGGTATGTAATTGAAAGAAGTTTGGAAAGGGTCTCAGCGCCTTGACATAAGTACCTTGAAATCTGTGCCTATTGGTTGAAAATCCTGTCATAGTGGACAAAGGTGTTCCAAAGAAACAAAGCTTACAAAGCAAACATCTTTGGGAGAAAGACCAAAACATACCTTCCCTCCAGAAGGTATGTCCATAGTCAATATGTTCCTGAATGATAGAAGGAAACTTTGCAAGAGAGAATAATTGTATCCTGGTCCCAGTGGAAGTGATGCTAAATTCACTGGTCCAGCCACTTCAAGACGTTGTTCCTTCCTTTCTCCTCATGAATCCCTATTAATCCTATAAAACCTATTCTTATTCTTATGTCCTCAGTGCTAACCTCAGAGTCTGGCTCAAACCAGGCTGTGAATAAATGTGTATTTTAAAAATGAATAAATATTTGTTGAGGGGATACTTACTGGGACTCATTCTATTGTGAAGGAATAAAGAGGACAGCGTTCACATAAATCCAAACTGGAGCGGCCCCCCAGTGGCAGTGAAATTAGCTATGGTGGTCTTAGGTCCATATCAGGAGTAATTCCTCGAAGACACCCAAAGCCTTGTAAAGCAAGACCCTCCACACCTTGCAAAATCTGTCCCCGAAGTAGAGTCCATAGGTGGGATATGGTCTCCAATATATGAAGAAGGAGCAGTTACCTTCTGGTGGCTTCTTAAAATAGAAGCTTATTTATTTATTTTATTATTTATTTTTAATTTTTTTAATGTTTATTTATTTTTGAGAGAGAGAGACAGAGACAGAGCACAAGTGGGGGAGGGGCAGAGAGAGAGGGAGACACAGAATCTGAAGCAGGCTCCAGGCTCCGAGCTGTCAGCCCAGAGCCCGACGCGGGGCTCGAACTCACAGACCGTGAGATCATGACCTGAGCCGAAGTCGGACGCTTAACCGACCGAGCCACCCAGGCGCCCCTAGAAGCTTATTTAAAATTTGAATTGTATCAACACCTCAAGGGTTTAAAACATGAAGGAAAACTTTTTTTTTTCTTTTTGCACCCAGAATTATGGGTAAAATGTTAGTATTAAAAGGGTTAAAACTCTCAAAATAGTGTTGACAGAAAATATATACAACCACAGACGAATAACAAATGGAAAATATTAGCCAGGATTCTTGTTGGAACTAACTGCCCTATATTGAGTGTATCAACATTCATCATACATGTCATGGTGCTTTTGGAAGTGGGGGAGGTAAAAAGACAGTAGAAATAAAAAGGTATGTTACACTGACTTCACTTTAAAATTATCTTTTTAAATAGGGTCGCCTGTGTGTCTAGATCGGTTAAGAGCCTGACCCTTGATTTTGGCTCAGGTCATGATCTCATGGTTGTGGGATTGAACCCCGCGTTGGGCTTTGTGCTAATGGTGTGTGAAGACTGCTTGGGATTCTCTCTCTCCCTCTCTCCCTAGCCCTCCCCTGCTTGCTGATTCTCTCTCTCTCTCTCTCTCTGACTCTCAAAATAAATAAAAATTTTTAAAAAATTTTTAAATAATACTTCGTATATTTAAATTCACGTGTTAGGTAAAGGAGGAGAGATGAAGTACTCATGTTTTGGCTTTCATTCATTCTTTTATTCATTTGTATCATTTTTCATTTCAGAAATGATTCTAAAGCAGCTTAAAAACACTTAAACAATATAGAAAGGTAATGTTTTACCTGTTTAATAATTTACTTTGGGGGTAAATCACTGCATAGAAATGACTGAGTGAGGTCACTATCACTAAAGAGTGATCTTTCCTGAAGATAAATAGGGGAGAGATAGGGTAAACATTGTACATCAAATAAAATGAAGCTAAAATTTGGGTCCATCGTTTAAAAAGGCAGTTTCTTGTGTTTTCTATCCAGTGTACCGTCCCATTACTTACAGCTAAGCACAGCTGTGGACTCCATTATCTCCTGGAAAGGGAAGCTCATAGATGATAAGAGGGTAAGTAGGATATATGGAGGTTGAATGGGCCACACATTCAGCAGGGAGGTTCATGAGTTGGGTATTGTGAGATGGTCCCTCCTTCTCCTAGGATTCTACAAGATTCTACTAAGCATAGTTGTCTTCCTCCAAGAAGCTTTGAGGATAGGCAGAGGATAGAGGTGAACAAGCTAGAATTCAGCAGTGTCTAAATTGAACAGAGCAGGTCAAAGTGCAGGGACCAGAAGGAATTGTGACTGGAAATCTGCAGACATTTCAAGCAGAGCCACATTTTTCAAAACCTCTGATGGAAGAAATGTCCCAAGTGATATCTCGGTTCTATATGGCTGCAGAATCAACAGTAAGCCACCCTCTGCTCTCCTTCCCTGGTTCCATATTTTCCCCACTGATATCTAGCTCTTTATCACCATTCCTTCTGGTCACTGATAGGAGGTGTTCTTCTAAAAGACTCCTATGTGATCCTTTCCATATGGGCTTCATTCATGGTTTCTCTACACTAGACTCACTGAAGCTAACACCTACACAAGCCTTAACTTATACGTCAGAATTCTTGCACTACTTAAAAAGTGATTGACTTTTCCCTCCCAGGGAGAAAATTTTGTGATCGTGTTACATTGTTCTAGCTAGATGCCCATGTCTCATCACTATTTCTAAGTTCTGCCTGAAGGTCTTGGATTGAGATTTCAGTAAACTCCATTTTTCAGTCCTTCTTGAAGGAGATACACCACTAGATGGAGTGAACAATGGGACCAGAGCCCCAGAGGAAATGGAAGAGCCCAACACATTTCAGACCACATAAGTCCTCTTTCAAACCAACAGAAATGATTGCAGCCTCGGGAATTGTTGTTTCAAAAAACCCAGAATTCATGCTCCCCCAATATGGAGTAGTTTCTTTATATTAATGACAAATTGTGTCATCAAATACACCATACCCAACTGGGTCTCTTAAGGTGCTGGCCCAGCACACTGCCAGCCAAAGCGTTGAGGGGACACCATGTGGTGATGACAGCCCTTTAAGTAAACAGACATGATGGCGAGGAGCCAAGATCCAGCTATGTTAGGACATATTGCTTCTCAATCAAATTTAGCTGCAAACCATTAGGCATTTGGGAAGTAACGTGAAGAGCATAGTACAAGCAAGACCAGGAATCAGAGGATCTGGGTCCTACTTACAACTACTAACTAGCAGTGTGGACCCAGACAAATCATTGCCTTCTTTGTCAGTTCCTTCAGTGAAACCAAGAGACAAGGGCCTATCATTCTGGAGGCTTCTCCATTAATGGAGGTCATGGATTGTGTGTGCATAAGTCCTGTCTTCTTCTTTTGGTTTAGGAAATAAAGTTGAATTTTATTACTTTGGTTTTATATGCCCTCAACAATCCAACCCCAGCTTATATTCATGCTCTCTCCCCCAACCCCCACTTAATACACAATTTATTCTAAAGAAAGCAAATGGTAAGTATATTCATCCTGGTATTCACAAAACCAGTGATGTATGTTGGTCTTCCCAGATAAGTCCCTAGCAGGAACTAGGCCTTTATTTTTTCTTCTTTGAGTGCCCAGGCTAGCCCAGAGCCTGGCATAAATTTTTAAATTTTTATTTTATTTTTTATTTTTGAAAATTTACATCCAAATTAGTTAGCATATAGTGAAATGATGATTTCAGGAGTAGATTCTTTAATGCCCCCTACCCATTTATCCCATCCCCCTTCCCACAACCCCTCCAGTAACCCTAAGTTTGTTCTCCATATTTATGAGACTCTTCTGTTTTGTCCCCCTCCCTGTTTTTATATTATTTTTGTTTCCCTTCACTTATGTTCACCTGTTTTGTCTCTTAAAGTCCTCATATGAGTGAAGTCATATGATTTTTGTCTTTCTCTGACTGACTAATTTCACTTAGCATAATATCCTCCAGTTCCATCCACATAGTTGCAAATGGCAAGATTTCTTTTTGATTGCCGAGTAATACTCCATTGTATATATATATCATATCTTCTTTATCCATTCATCCATCGATGGACATTTGGGCTCTTTCCATACTTTGGCTATTGTTGATAGTGCTGCTATAAACATGGGGGTGCATGTGTCCCTTCGAAACAGCACACCTGTATCCCTTGGATAAATGCCTAGTAGTGCAATTGCTTGGTTGTAGGGTACTTCTATTGTTAGTTTTTTGAGGAACCTCCAGACTTTTCCAGAGTGGGTACACCAGCTTGCATTCCCATTAATTTTTTTAATGTTTATTTATTTTTGAGAAAGAGAGAGAGAGAGACAGAGCACAAGTGGGGGAGGGGCAGAGAGAGAGGGAGACACAGAATCCAAAGCAGGCTCCAGGTTCTGAGCTGTCAGCACAGAACCTGATGTGGGGCTTATACCCACAGGCCATGAGATCGTGACCTGAGCTAAAGTTGGACACGTAACCGACTGAGCCACCCAGGTGCCCCAAGGCTGGCATATTAGAAGTGCTCCATAAACACTTATAAAATGAAGAAATACAATGTGCTGCTTCTCCCAGGATGAAATGGAGATGCTAAAAGGTTGAAAGTTCTGACTTTCAAGTTCTAGTAGCTGGCAAGAGCACCTGTGAAGGCTGGGGAGTCTGCTGGTACACTTGAAGGTCTATCTCCTAGCTGGCCATATATTCTAGGTAGTCAGCCCCAGTGCTGTGGTCATTCTGAGCTTGAATCTTTTTTTCAAGCATTTTCTGGTGCCTGGCGTGGCTTTCTCTCTGCCTTTCATTTTTCCAAGTCCTGTACCATCTGTGAAACTGTCTCCATCTACAGGCCCTTATTTGTCTTTCCTCTTCTAAAGTCCTATATCACTTAACATGTCTTGCTTTTATTCACCTCTTATTTGTTAATAATTAACATTTCACAGGTCAAAGCACAGGACGTGGGATCAGGAGCTTCAAGTTCTTGTCCTAAGTCAGCACTGACCAGCTCTGAAATTATGACTAAGTCTCTGAGCCTTCCTGGAACTAATGGGGGAATTTGATGAATCTGGGCCTCAGTTAAGTTTCAACATTTGTGCCTAGTGATCGATAGGGTCTGTCTGGAGCAGGGCCCTGTAGAGATTTTTAAGACAGTCCTTAGGATCAGAGGGGGAAGAGTCTAATTACCAGTGGTTGCTGTGGTCAGAGCAAGAATTAGACCTAGCAGTAGACCTAGGAGTGACCTTTAGGAATCTATGGGCACATGTGTCTCTCTTATGAGATCCTAATGTTATCCTTGCCTTGTACTTCTGTGAATAATCTACAGCCATCAGTTCTGTGTCCTGCACATGGTAGTTATTCTATTAAGATATTTTGGATGAATAAATGAATACTCAAACCTTGACCAATTCCGAAAGCATGCCACTTAAGTTACATCAAAACATGCTGACAGAAATACACAGACTTCTTTTTCCCTAGTATATTTTATCAAGACTTTATTTTTACCTCACTATCCTAAGACTTAAAATGTAGGTTTCAATGGAAAGATTTCCATATATCCAATGTGATGATGAAAATCTTTTAAATAGCACTAGAGGGGTATAGCCATACGCTTGATGAATTCCTTATGATTGGGCAACTAAGGTATTAGATATGTCTTTGTATTTTGTATGCAGGATTAATTTTTAATTAAAAAATTATGTTTATTTATTTATTTTGAGAGAGAGAGAGACCATGAGCAGGGGAGGGGCAGAGAGAGGTGGAAAGAGAGTGAATCCCAAGCATGGGATCCGAACCCACGAACCATGAGATAATAACCTGAGCCAAAATCAAGAATCAGGTGCTTAATGGGGCGCCTGGGTGGCTCGGTCCGTTAAGTGTCCGACTTCGGCTCAGGTCATGATCTCACAGTTCATGAGTTCGAGCCCCACATTGGGCTCTGTGCTGACAGCACAGAGCTTGGAGTCTGCTTCAGATTCTGTGTCTCCTTCTTTGTCTGCTCCTCCTCCGCTCGTGCTCTGTCTCTCTCTCTCTCCTTCAAAAATAAATAAAAACATTAAAAAAATTTTTTTTTAAAGAATCAGGTGCTTAACTGACTGAGCCACCCTGGTGCCCCACCAGTTTTAATTTTTTAAACAACATCTTTATTGAGATATAATCCCATACCACAAAGGTTACCCTTTAAAAGGGTAGAATTCAATGGTTTGTAATGTATTCATAGAGTTATATAACCATCACCACTATCTAAGTCTAGAACATTTCTGTCACCTCCAAAAGAAGCCCCATATTCATTAGCAGTTATCCCCACCCTAGCATATCCCATCCCCCCAGCCTCTTGTAACTGTCAACCTATATTCTGTCTCTACGGGGTTGCCCATTTTGGATATTTCATATAAATGGATTCGTACACAATCATGTGAACTTTTGTGTTTGGCTTCTTTCATTGGGTATGCCTTTAAAGTTCATCCATTTGTAGTATGTCACATATCCATGCTTCATTTCTCTTTATGACTAAGAAACATTGCATTGAATGAATGCATTGCATGAATATACCACATTGTGTGTGTCCATTCATCAGCCAATGGGCATTTCAGTTGTTCCCATTTTTTGGCTATCATGAATAATGCTGCTAGGAACATGTACAGGTTTCATATAGACGTCTGTTGTCAATTCTCTCAGGTCTACACACAGGAGGAGAATTGGGTCAGATAAGAATGCCTTAACTTACGGAAGAACTCGCCAAATGAAGATATTGGGGGGATATACAGGTGTCATCATATTTAAATGATATTGTTCCCCAATGATAAGTTTTAGGTCATCCCTCTCCTTCTATAATCAAGCAACTTAGTGACATACATACCTGGTCAGTAGCAGGGATACTGAGGAGGAAATTGGACTTGAGCTCTGAATAGAATGAACGAGCACATATGGGAAAAGCCTCGCCCTAACTCTGTTCCCCATACACCTTGTGGTCATGGTGCCAGCTTCCAGAAATCAGTGAGGCAAGAAATGTCACCAAAGAAAACACTTATGTCAGGGAGTGGCCCCTGAGGCTGATATGCATAGCACAGGCAGATACCGACCTTTGGACGATTTGTTAACAACTCTTCCTCTTGTTCTTCTTCCTTTGCATTTTCTCAGAATTTTTACTCTTCTTCCTCCATCTCATAATCAAGTTATTTTTACCAACAATCTGGAAGCAAATTTCTTAGTGGAGATCCAAACCTTTTGAGAAGACTGGTTCCGGTACAAATGCTGGGATTTATCATCAGTGGGGTATTCTGAGCTGTGTCCTTACTGTAATAACACGTACTCCAGGGGATTGTTTTGAGCAATGTGGGATAATAAATGGAAAGTGTCCAAGATGGTGCCTAGCACATAGAAGATTCTGGGGCACCTGGGTGGCTCAGTTGGTTAAGCGTCTGGCTTTGGCTCAGGTCATGATCTCATGGTTCATGAGTTCCAGCCCAGCATCAGGCTTTGTGCTGTCAGCACAGAGCCCGCTTAAGGTCCTCTGTCCCCTTCTCTCTCTGCCTCTCCCACACTCACACACACACACACACACACACACACACTTTCTCTCAAAAATAAAATAAACATTAAAAAAAGAAGATTCTAAGTGTTTCAGGTGCTTCCCTTTCACTTCAGTATGATGCAAATTTGAGAGGTCCAAAGAGTAATAAGCTTGTAGTCAGAAGATATGGGTTAGGGTTTTAGTTTCACTTCATGAATTTTGGACAAATCAGTGTAAGCCTGAGTTTCCCTGACTTTAAAATGCAGACAATCCTGCCTCCTTTCCCTTGCAACTGCCTACCTCCCGAGACTCTTAAGAATGTATGAAGGGGCACCTGGGTGGCTCAGTTGGTTGAGCGTCCGACTTCGGCTCAGGTCATGATCTCGCGGTCCGTGAGTTCGAGCCCCGCATAGGTCTCTGTGCTGACTGCTCAGAGCCTGGAGCCTGCTTCAGATTCTGTGTCTCCCTCTCTCTCTGACCCTCCCCTGTTCATGCTCTGTCTCTCTCTGTCTCAAAAATAAATAAACGTTAAAAAAAAAAAATTAAAAAAAAAAAAAAAAAAGAATGTATGAAGAAGTGCTTTGTAAATGTATGAGTGTTCTATAAATGTGTATTAAGAGGATTTTTTCCCTCCATGTCCCTGACAGGTTTCAAGCTTGATTCACGTCTTCACCGGCAACAAGAGATCAGAGGAAAAAGAGCACACCCAGACTTCAAATATGTGCGCTGCCACAGATTGCTATCCTCACTCACCCTATGACATATAGACGCTGTAATCTTTGCAGACAAAAACTTTTCTCCTGGTTTCTGAAACTTGAGATAAATGTGATGCTGCCCTGAAATGAAGGTACAATCCTCCAGTGTGGGGAACTAGACAGTCCCTAAGTTTCACAGAAATGTCACAGGGTCATTGTGGATCTGGCAGAGGTCAAGAGTACCCAGGACCCATATAATTTTTACTATCGACCTTCCATCCTGGCATATGATGCCCAAACATGCCCCTACGTATTCAGTGAATGCTTTATTTTTTAGGGGGGAAAAAAACTTCCAAGAGGAAAGTCTAGTACTTGTAACACACACTATAGATTGCTTGGCAACAGATTCTAGCTTGCTTACCTGAACGATAGAATCTGCCAAACTAGAAGTTACACTTTAAAACCGCCAAGAAGGTAGAAATCCACAGGAGAACCAAATTTTACCGCACAGATGCAACCCCACACGTCTTAGAAGGCAGAGGAGGAAATTGAGGCAGCACCTCACGCTGGGATGACCCAACTTGTCGCAAGCAGGGGTGTGGTTATGCTGGTCCCTAGGAAAACATTCTAAGCTCCAGGCCTTAGCATCACATTGCTGAGTGGGAGGCGGTGTGGGCAGTGATATGTCTGGTAGAGAGCTCCATGGTATGTTCTGTTCCATTTGACTGCGTTTTTCTTCACTGTGTAGCATCTAGGCCTAAGTCTCTGTGACCTGCTTAATACCATTTCATATCTCCTTCTTATTAATAGCTATGGCGGATTCTGTTGTCGGTGATTAACAACACTGACCAAGCATACTCCATGATGGAGCCTTTATGAGAGTGGAAAACAACCACTGGTTCAGATTTGTCCAAACATTTGGAAAAGGTAACAAGAGGTGTCATTTTTTGAAATTAGTTTAATGTAACCTCTTACTACTATGAAGTTGAGAGAGAGTTAGAGTTCTTTTTTTTTTTTTTTTTCTATGATCATAGTCAATTCAGTACTATATGCATGCAAGGTTTATGTGGTTGTGAAGTTGTTTGGGGGGGTATCATCTATTTTTCTTTAATATTTTCAAATCTTTATTCTAAATCTGTTTTCTTCAAATTAGGAACAGCAGCTGCCTGCCAAAAGCTAATAAGGTTATTTTAATTAGTGTTAGGAAAACCTTCTAATTTGCAAACACAGATATTTTTAAATTATGAATTGTAAAATTAACACAGTGTTAACCATAAAGCCTTTTGGTGGCTTTATGCTGGAGGACTGTTAGCTTTTCAGGCTCAGATTCTCCAGGCACTACATTTCAATTATGGTTTGAGTCTTGGAAGAAATTTGAGAGGCAGAAACACTTGTATTTATTATAGTTAAGAGAGCCAGCCAAAGATCATCCTAACAACTGGCTACGGACTCATTCTTGTGAAAGAAAGAAGAAATAAGAAGAAAGGCAGGAAAGAAAGAAAAAAAGAAAGGGAGGAAAGGAGAGAGAGAGGGAGGAAGGAAGGAAAGAAGGAAGGAAGGAAGGAAGGAACGAAGGAACGAAGGAAGAAAGAAAGGAAAGGAAGGAGGGAAGAAGGAAGAAAGGAAGAAAGGAAGGGAAGAAGGAAGGAAGGAAGGGAAGGAGGGAGGAAGGAAGGAAGGGAGGAAGGAAGGAAAGGAGGGAGGGAGGAAGGAAAAAAGGAAGGAAGGAAGGAAGGAAGGAAGGAAGGAAGGAAAGAAAGGAGGGAGGAAGAGAGAGAGAATAGAAGGAATTCTCTTATCACCCTCTAGTTTGAACCGGACACTTGTGCCATTTCTTCTAAATTAGAGTCCTGTTTACTCTTGTTTAATTTCTACACTTTAGTCCTTCTTTTAAACCTAATCATTTTTCTAGGGAAGTGTAAAAAGACGATCTTCCTGTTTATTCAGGACAATACTTGTTATGTTCTCTAGTTAATTAATTCATCTCTGGTAGAGACTACTGTTTATTTGCTACAAACTGTTTCGCCTTGTGCTTGAAAGAATGAGATTCCCTTCACCCCCAGAGAGATCCAAGATGGGTTCATCCTAACTTCCAGAACCTGTGAATATGTGACAGTAAGTAGAAAAAGGAACTTTCCAGATATGAATAAGCTAAGGATCTTGAGATAGGAAGTTTATTCTAGATTACCTTGCTGGGCCTAATGTAATCACCAGGGTCCATATTCAAGGCAAGCAGTAGGGTCAGGGTAAGAGAAGGTGATTCAGTGACAGAAGCAAGGTGAGAGAGAGAGAGAGAGAGAGAGAGAGAGAGAGACTGAAGAGAATGTACTGCTGGCTTTGAATGTGGAGGAAGGTGTCATGAGCTCAGGAATGCAGGTTGCCTCTAGAAGCTGGAAAAGGCCAGGGAACAGATTCTCCTCTAGAACCTCCAGAAGGAATGCAACCCTGCCAACACTTTGGTTTTAAGACTTCTGATCTCCAGAACTTATGAATAAGGTGTACTGCTTTATTCTACTAAATTTATGGCAATTTATTGGAGCAGCAATAGGACACAAATACATTTCTCTTGGGTACACAGTTGGACTACATTTCCCACCTTCCTCTGAGGATAAATGTGTCCATGTGACTGAGTTCTGGCCAATGGACTATGGCAGAAGTGAGATACATCACCTCTAGACTAGGGAGTAAAATCCTTTCTCATAATTCTCCATGGTTTCCTTTTGTAAGATGTATGAAAATGATGCAGCAAAGAATTCTAAAATTCTATGAGAGGCTGGAGCCAGAATGTGGAAAAAGCCTGCTTCCTTGAATTTCCACATAGAAAGTAGCCCACCAAAGAACCACACTGAACTGATACATAGGCCAAAAATAAAGTTATCATGTGGTCAACCACTGAAATTTTAGGCATGTTTGCTATTCAGTGGTTATCCTACCTGACTAGCACATCATTGTTAGGGACCTTCCTTGAAAAGATGTGACTGCCAATTAACCCATGAGCTGGACCTACCTGGACAATAGGAGGCTCCTCCCCACCCCCATCCTTGGGATATGGGTTCTATTTGCATTTTCTGTTCCCATAAGCTGCTGCAAGGACATAGCTTTGAGAGAAGTATGTGATATTGAGAGTATCTGGACAATATACATGAATAAACCCAGTTAAGTCCTTTTTTAAACATTTTTTTTTTTAATTTTTTTTTTTCAACGTTTTTTTATTTATTTTTGGGACAGAGAGAGACAGAGCATGAACGGGGGAGGGGCAGAGAGAGAGGGAGACACAGAATCGGAAACAGGCTCCAGGCTCCGAGCCGTCAGCACAGAGCCCGACGCGGGGCTCGAACTCACGGACCGCGAGATCGTGACCTGGCTGAAGTCGGACGCTTAACCGACTGCGCCACCCAGGTGCCCCTAAACATTTTTTTTTAATGAGAGAGAGCAAATGGGGAGGGGCAGAGAGAGAGAGGGAGACACAGAATCTGAAACAAGATTCAGGCTCTGAGCTGTCAGTACAGAGTCCAATGCGGGGTCGAACCCATGAGCCCTGAGATCATTACTTGAGCTGAAATCGGATGTTCAACCGACTGAGTCACCCAGGAGCCCTTTTATAAACTTTTAAAATTTGAAAGCTTAACACCAGCATTCTTCTCGAAACTAGAACAAGCAATCCTAAAATTCATATGGAACCACAAAAGGCCCCAAATAGCCAAAGTAATTTTGAAGAAGAAGACCAAAGAGGAGGCATCACAATCCCAGACTTTAGCCTCTACTACAAAACTGTCATCATCAAGACAGCATGGTATTGGCACAAAAACAGACACATAGACTAATGGAATAGAATAGAAAACCCAGAACTAGACCCACAAACGTATGGCCAACTCATCTTTGATAAAGCGGAAAGAACATCCAATGGAAAAAAGACAGTCTCTTTAACAAATGGTGCTGGGAGAACTGGACAGCAACATGCAGAAGGTTGAAACTAGACCACTTTCTCACACCATTCACAAAAATAAACTCAAAATGGATAAAAGACCTGAATGTGAGACAGGAAACCATCAAAACCTTAGAGGAGAAAGCAGGAAAAGACCTCTCTGACCTCAGCCGTAGCAATCTCTTACTCGACACATCCCCAAAGGCAAGGGAATTAAAAGCAAAAATGAACTACTGGGACCTTATGAAGATAAAAAGCTTCTGCACAGCAAAGGAAACAACCAACAAAACTAAAAGGCAACCAACGGAATGGGAAAAGATATTTGCAAGTGACATATCAGACAAAGGGCTAGTATCCAAAATCTATAAAGAGCTCACCAAACTCCACACTCGAAAAACAAATAACCCAGTGAAGAAATGGGCAGAAAACATGAATAGACACTTCTCTAAAGAAGACATCCGGATGGCCAACAGGCACATGAAAAGATGCTCAATGTCGCTCCTCATCAGGGAAATACAAATCAAAACCACACTCAGATATCACCTCACGCCAGTCAGAGTGGCCAAAATGAACAAATCAGGAGACTATAGATGCTGGCGAGGATGTGGAGAAACGGCAACCCTCTTGCACTGTTGGTGGGAAAGCAAATTGGTGCAGCCACTCTGGAAAACAGTGTGGGTTTCCTCAAAAAATTAAAAATAGACCTATCTTATGACCCAGCAATAGCACTGCTAGGAATTTACCCAAGGGACACAGGAGTACTGATGCATAGGGGCACTTGTACCCCAATGTTTATAGCAGCACTCTCAACAATAGCCAAATTATGGAAAGAGCCTAAATGTCCATCAACTGATGAATGGATAAAGAAATTGTGGTTTATATACACAATGGAGTACTACGTGGCAATGAGAAAGAACGAAATATGGCCCTTTGTAGCAACGTGGATGGAACTGGAGAGTGTGATGCTAAGTGAAATAAGCCATACAGAGAAAGACAGATACCATATGTGTTCACTCTTATGTGGATCCTGAGAGACTTAACAGAAACCCATGGGGGAGGGGTAGGAAAAAAAAAAAGAGGTTAGAGTGGGAGAGAGCCAAAACATAAGAGACTCTTAAAAACTGAGAACTAACTGAGGGTTGATGGGGGGTGGGAGGGAGAGGAGGGTGGGTGATGGGTATTGAGGAGGGCACCTTTTGGGATGAGCACTGGGTGTTGTATGGAAACCAATTTGACAATAAACTTCTTATATTGAAAAAAAAAAGAAAAAGAAAAAAAATAAAATTTGGCAGGCAGGTGCAGGGATCCATTTGTCTTGCTGTTACCCAAGACAAGCCTCATATGTAGATTCAATTACTCATTAAACACACCATGTACCAACTTGGTATAGTCTGTCTCTTCCTTTGGTCTTTCTCCGCCCTCCAAGTATGGGAGCTGGTTTCAGATTATACCCAGGAAGCTCCCAAGAGGGTTGTCAACCAAAATCATCCAATCAATAAATCAATCAATATTTATTAAGCACCTACACTACACTACATCATAAACATGATTCCCGTGCTCGTAATATTTACAGAATTCTCACAGATCGTTCTGCTTACTTAATGAAAAACCTCCAGATAGCTCTTATTAACGCTAAATTATGTTAAAGATTGTCACCCATGTGGTCGCGGTAGTCACATATAAAATGTGAAAAGATGTTAGTGCCTGGGTTAATAGTAGATTAGTGACTCGCCTGGGAATAATCATAACACCTATTAATCAGGCTATGCTAACTTTATAACAAATAACTTGAAATTCTCCCTGTTTTAAGGCAATGGAGGTTTTTTTTTTATTTTTGTTTTTGTTTTTCTCTCCTGAAAAGTCTACTGTGAGGTCAGGCTCTTTGGGTAACTATCATGCCAGAGTTGACTCAGGGACACATTGATTTCCCTCTTGAAGTTCCATGTTTGCTTGGGCATGTACCAATCAAAGATGGGGTGAACTAAGTGGCAGAAAGGTACGCCAGTATGCCTAATCAGCAAGGACCAAAAATCATTCCACTCACATACTATTAGCCGGAACTGGTCATTTCATTTCCTCTAGGCACAAGGGAGCTGGGAAATGTAGTGGCTGAGAGATGATCATTTGCCATCAATTCCCGTGGAAGGGGGAGAATAAACCACAGATGGTCGCTGAGCCATTTCTGCCACATCATCATAGGCAACCACTGTATAAAGATTTTCTCATTTAATTTTAAAGACATTCCTTCAGACATTAGTATTATTCCCCCCTAATCTACAGATGAGGAAAGAAGTCTCAGAAAGATTAATTGTTGTGCAGACACAGTGGGGGGCAAAGCCAGGATTCAAGGAAGTTTCCAGAGAACTTTATATCCTGAGAAGTTATTATTACAGTCTTACATAGCAAACCTAAAAAAGAAAGAAATAGACCAAAAAAAAAAAAAAAAAAAAAAACCCAAAAAGTTGAGGTGGAACAGAGCCCAGCACCTAACTTTTATGCTGTAGCGAGAGATGGTGTTTTACCTTCTGGAAGGATTAGGCATGGTTTTAGAGAATGGGAAGGCCTTGGAGTTTGAGCACTCCGATGTTTTGTTTGCAGTGGTGGGGCGTTTCTCCTTTCACCTTTATGACCCTGGGGTCTTTCCCATCCTCACAACAGAATCATTCACTGCTGGGGAAGCTCTGTCTGTAACTGAACCTCCCACATCAGTCTTCACATTGTCTGTATTTTCCTTTGGAATTTAAAATGTGAGAAAGTTTTAATGCAGAAAACTAAAGATTAATCTAGGTGTGAGCAGTTCCATAGCATTTTGCTTTGGGCTCCCACCCTCTCATCACAATGTTGGAGGGTCACATGGCTTCCCATAGACTCTCCCCCCTCACACTCCCACACTCCCCCCCCCCCCCTCCTTCCGTACTCCCCGCCTCCCCCTATGGCCACCACAGTCTGCTCCTGCTCTGGAGAAGAAGCCAAAAGAATCCAACATTTTGCTTTGGGGAACTTCACACTAGGTGATTAGCTTGACCTCTGAGCCCAAGGAAATTAGATGCAATTTTGCGATGCTTACTGTCTACCTGCAGAGACGGGGAGGCTTTTCCTTTCCCAGAAGCATTGTCTCTGGGATGCCTTCATTAGCTCTGCCAGGCAGAGATCATTGTAACTGTAGCTTATATCTGATTGCACTGGGCTGCTTTGAGTCTGCCTGGCTCCCAAGCTCCACTGTTAGGCAGAACCGGTGGTTAGGGACAATTTTACACTGAGGCTCACTGGATACTGTTATATAATGGAAACAGTATTTCCTAGTTTCCTTGCTTTAACAGTTGCCTATACTTACTAGACTGTGTGGTCAATGTAGTGAGAAGAGGACCAAAAAAAAAAAAAAATATCTAGTTTAAAAGCTGGTAAAGAGAAGGGGACAGGGTCAGTGGAGTAAAAAGGGAGAGCCTGTCCCATTTAGAAAAGCATGCTGGTGTGCCCAAAGTCAGGGGAGCAAAAGTTCTCCACGTGATCTGCTGTAAGTTTCCTCTGTGGGAATGAAAGGCTGTTTCTGAGATACAAAAAGTTGTACTTTTGGGGTGACTGAATAGGTTAAGCGACTGACTCTTGATTTGGGCTCAGATCATGACCTCATGGCTCGTGAGTTTGAGCCCTGCTACGGCCTCTGTGCTGACAGCATGGAGCCTGCGTGAGATTCTCTCTCTCTCTCTCTCTCTCTCTCTCTGCCCCTCTGCTGCTTACTCTCTCTCTCAAAATAAATAAATAAGCATTATTTTTAAAAAGTTTTACTTTTTCTGGGAGTGTTCAAAACACTATCCAAAGGATTTTTTTTACTGAGTGAGGTAGTAATTTGGACTTGAGAAAGAGAAGAACTTAGAAAGCAGTCTTTTCTGAATGCTGCTGGCCCTTCCGGATCTCAGATGAGAGATGAAGTCTGTGTTAGGATGAGGGAGAGAGAGAACATATCTGTGTGTGCATGTGGGGGCGGGGGGGGGGGGAGTGGGGGGGGAGAGAGAGAAAGATTTTAAGGAATTTGCTTTCTTCATTGTGGAGGCTGGCAAGTCCACAACCTGCAGGCTGGAGACCCCGGGGAGGAGCTGATACTGTAGTCCAAGTCTGAAGTCAGTGTCCTGGCACAATTCCCTCTTCTCACAGGAAGTCAGTCTTTTTTCAACTGGTTAAAGTGAGGCCTACCCACATTATGGGAGGTAATCTGTTTTACTCCGAGTCTACTGATTTGAATGATAATTTCATCTAAAAAATACCTTCCCACAAATTCTGAAATAATGTTTGACCAAATATCAGGGTCTCATGACCTGGCCAAACTGATACAAAATTGGTCATCTCAAAGTGTTTCTGAGAGATTCATCCAAAAGATTGCTGGTATTCCAGGGGTCTTTTCCCCCTCCTCTGCTTTTCTCCACATAATGTAGGGGTCTAGGGTGTGGGATCGGACTCTGCCACCTTAACAGGAGAGACCAGGTTATGTAGGGTTTAGTGCTTATATAATCTGAGAGGCCCTCTGTAAGACAAAGGATAAAAACATATAAAATCATGTCCATATTTTATCTCAGACACTGCTGGTTGAAGGGGAGAAAGGTGCAAACACTTTGGAAATCAGGTAGGCAATTTTTTAAATAAAAGTAACCATTCATCTACCCTATGACAAAGCATTTCCAAAGGAAATGAAAACTTACGTCCACAGAGAGACTAAACAAGTGTTTTATAACGGCTTTATTTATAGTAGACCTAAACCAGAAACAACCCAAATGGCCATTAAGGTGAATGGATTGAAAACAATGGTGTATTCACATAATGGAATGCTACCCAGTAATGGAGAGGAATGAATTAATGGTACACACAAAAACATGGTTAAATCTCAACAACATGCTGAGCTCAAGTTCCATACGCAAAAAATGCACAGTGTTATCATTTCACTTATACGAGATTCTAGAATAGGCATAAAATTATTCTGTGGTAGGAGCAGAAAAGGAGTTGCCTGGGGCTGGGGTAGGAGGTAGAAGGGGGCAGTGGGAACTTTTTGGAATGATGGAAATGTCCTAAATCTTGACTGGGAAGGAGCTTACTCCCGTCAGATTTTGTCAAAATCATTAAATTGTACAGTCGAGATTGATGCATTTCATGTAAATTATTCCTGAATAAAGTTAACTTATACAAGTTATAAAACAAAGTATAAGAGAGGATATTTATTTGGAATTAATTAAGAAATCTCAGCAAATTAAAAATTTTTAAGACGAAAAACAGAAATATCTCCAAATCTAGAACTATCACATTTTTATTATCATCATTATATCTGACAATCCCTCTATAATACATTTCCCTTATGTTTTTGACTATATACTCTTTTATTACCTTCTCATATAACAAAGGTCTCGTAAATTTGTCTCTAGAGGAACTAGAAAGTTATTTTAATATTTCCTGTGGCATGAACGCATGAAATTGACTTTTTAAATTCTTGATAATTTAGAAGACCTTCTTTTAGCTTCTCAACGCATTTTTGGTGATGCCTTATCGTTATTTCTCATGTAATTTTTTGCCACGAAGGTGCTTCTGCCTTGGGTGTCTATAGACAATTGGTGTCCTTTGGCATGACCCCTGAAGACCACTCAGCACCTGGCTCAGCTCAGCCAAGTCCTCACTGGGCCCTGCCCTAGAGCCCCTGACCCCTACAGGGCTAATGCTGGAGGTGGGGCAGCCATGAAACCTAAGTCCCAGTAGTCCCTAGTGGAATAGCATCTCCATCAGATGCTTCTCTTTGAAGTAAAGGTAGAGCCCAGTTGCCTGAAGCTTGCAGGTTGCACTGGCAGCCCGAAGATCACTTTCAGGGCACAGAAGTAACCCTCACACTGAGGCATTGCTCTATGCCCCTGGCACTTGGATGGAGCAAGTAGCTTGGATGAAGCAGTAGCTTCTTGCTCCTACATGCTTCATGCTTCAAGCTACATGCTTCTTGCCTCAAAGAGAAGCATGCTAAGCCTTGGGTTGGGCCACGCCAGAGGAGGGGCCCAAAGCTCAAGCTTCATTAGCATTTCCCTAATAACTTCGTGACCTTGTTTATGCCAACTTCAATTTCTTCGTTTGAAAAAGGAGGATGATGAATGATGATGATGATGATGATAATACATGGCTGAAAGGATTGTTGAGAATTAAATGTATTAAAGTGCTTAACGGGTCCACAGTGAATACGCACTGAATGTTAGTACCTGGATGACCACACCCACATACATTCCAAATCTATTGTTTTCAACTGATCTCTATCCTGAGCCTCCAACCCATGTATTTAACATACCAACAAAGTAAACAGTTCTGGTGAAAGTCAAACAGACATTTCAAGGTCAACATATCAAACATAAAACACTTAGTTATCCCCCCAGAACCTTCCACTTTCTGTCACTTCTTTTTTTTTATTTTTTAAGTTTATTTATTTACTTTTTGAGAGAGAGAGAGAGAAAGAGAGTGGCATGGGCCAAGGGAGTAGGAGAGAGAGGGAGAAGGAGAGAGAGAATCCCAAGTAAACTCCACACTGTCAGCACAGAGCCCATAGTGGGGCTCGAACTCACAAACCATCAGATCATGACCTGAGTCAAAACCAAGAGCTGGCAATTAACCGACTGAGCCACCCAGGTGCCCTTCTGTCATTTCTTCTTTGTTTAAAGACAACACAGTTCCCAAGTTGCCCAAGACAGACACCTGGGTGATCATTTTATATCAGTGTTGTCCATTAGATAAATAACATGAGTCACCAGGTAAATGACACGTGTAATTTTCAGATTTCTAGTAGGCACATTAAAATGGTGAAAAGAATCAAGTGAAATTAATTTTGATAATATATTTTATATAACCCAATATATCCAAAAATTACCATTTCAACGTGTAATCAATGTACGAAGTTATTAATGAGATGTTTTAGATTCGATTTTCATACTAAGTCTTCAAAATTAGGTGTGTATTTCATACTTATAGCACATGTCAAATTATATTAGCCATGTCTAAAATAGTCATTAGCCACACATGGCTGTGGCTATTATATCAGACAGCACAGCTATAGACTTTCCCCAATTTGGCCCTCTACCCAACACATTCCATTAATCACCTCTTTTTATTGATACTATCTCCTTATTACTCTCACTTTCTTGTCACCCTCTGCTTTCACTGTCATAGATAATGCTTTTGGTCTTCTGAACTGATGTCTCAGTCTTATAACCAGTTTCTCTTTCTTTGAACTACCATCCTTCCAGCCTCTCTCTCTCTCTTTCTCTCCTCTACTGTTGGATCCTCCCCTGGTTAGCACACTCCCAAGATAAAGTGCTAAGCCCTTAGTTCATCACACAGAATCCATCCACTATATAGCCCAGAAGACATCCCCATGGTTCTGTCTCCTTCTACTCTCTGATACGCTATTCCCTCTAACATCAAGGAACATTCGAAATTCTCTCGACAAATATTTACTGATCAAAACAAAATTCCTTGACCTCAGTGGATCTACATACACGTGCACATACATCTCCCTGCCCCTTTCAGGACAGGGCTCTGGCTCCTTTTCTTTCAGAGCTCAATTTGTACAACATTTTCCTCTGACCGAGACATTTCCTCCATCCCATTTGTCAGGAAGCCTGGCCCCATTTTCCTACCTCTCTCTGAATAGAACCATTAAGATGTTTGTTACAATGCTCCCTGCTTGCTGAGTTTCCTACTTCTTTCTTTAATGTCTCCTACGCTTTACTGTATTGAGTAAAGATGATATATTATTTAAATTCTTTATTTAAGTTTCTGTCCCAGGACTTGGCATAGGGCACTTATAGGTCCTCAATAAATACTTTTTGAGCTTACAAGTGAAACCAGAAACAGCGACCCTGAGTCCCATTTAGTTTCTTTTTTATCAATAGAACCTAACGTTGGTATTTTAAAAGGTATAATAGACATTTCCTCCCACTATTTAGCAAAAAAGACACTTCTCATCCTCATTTAAGAAGGTTAACTAAAAACCCGTAGTAGAGCTTTTAAAAATGTTTTCAGAAACCATACTCCACACAAAAGGCATCTCAAAAGAAGATAAATAAGCATTTACATAAGAAAATCTGACAATAGTATATTTATGTGGGAGTATTCAGGGCTCCCAAGGATTCCAGCCAAGAAAAATACTAGCTTGTGTTCTTGTCCTTATCTTGTTATTTTAATAAAAAGTCTTACTTTTAAATCAGCTTAGTAACATGCTGCATGAACAGCAATGTAAGCAGGTATGTTCCTCTTTTAGCCAAATGATTTATACAGTCTGATTCATTTAAAAAATCATACAGAGGTAGTCTTCACTTAATGAAAAGATTCACCTTACCTTGGTTCTACATTTAGAACTCACTACATGTTTAATGTGATTTGTTTTATTAAAATACATATGGGGTGCCTGGGTGGCTCAGTCGGTTTAGCACTTGATTCTTGATTTCGGCTCAGGTCATGATCTCACAGTTTATGAGTTTGAGCCCTGCATCAGACTGTCTGCTGTCAGTGTGGAGCCTGCTTTGGATCCTCTCTCCCCCTCCATCTCTGTCCCTTTTCAACTCACTCTCTCTCTGTCTCAAAAATAAATAAACATTAAAAAAGTAAAACAAAAAAAATATGTATATATATGCATAAAAGTTTTCAGAAGTAGTAACATTTTAAATTAGTTCAATATTTATTTATTTGTCTTTTTTAAAGTTTATTTTTGAGAGAGAGAGAGAGAGAGAGAAAAGAGCACACATTCAAGGGGGGGAGGGACAGAGAGAAGGAGAGAGAGGGAATCCCAAGCAGGCTCCATGCTGTCAGCACAGAGCCCAAGGTGGGGCTCAAACCCATGAACTGTGAGATCATGACCTGAGCCGAAATCAAGAGTTGGATGCTTGATTAACTGACTGAGCCATTCAGGCATCCAAATTATTTTGATATTTAAAAATGCTTTCTGGGGTACCTGGATGGCTCAGTCAGTTAAGCATCCAACTTCAGTTCAGGTCATGGCCTCACTATTCCCAAGTTCGAGCTCCACATCGGGCTCTGTGCTGACAGCTCAGAGCCTAGAGCCTCTTTCAGATTCTGTGTGTCCCTCTCTCTCTGCCCTTCCCCTGCTTGCACTCTTTCTCTCTCTCAAAAATAAGTACATTAAAAAAATTTTTTTTAAAATGCTTTCAAAAAGCTTTGCCAACTAGACTATCATATTTCCACACCATTGTCTTACGTTGGTAAGGAAGTGATAATTATCTAAACCATGATGGCAATAACAATAATAAATAACATTAACAAATAATGATAGTGATTATTGTTAATGCTTATTGACCATTTACCGTATGCCAGATATTATTTTTAGTGTTTTCTATATAATGAATTCTTTAATCTTCCCAATGATTGTTAAGGGTCACTTATTGTTGATGTCCCCATTTAACAGGTGAGGTACCCAGTCCTGCTCTACTGAATTGGTTTCGTTTCTCATATTACCTGTAGATTGAATATTGCTCTCAAAACAAGATGTCCAGGTCCAAAACTTGCAGGTGAATGTGACCGTATTTGAAACTACAGTCTTGCAGCTATAAATAGGTTAATGATTCCAGGATGAAATAATCCTAGATTTAAGATGGGCCCTAAATCCCATGACCGGTATCTTTATGAGAGGAAAACAGGGGTTTGAGACACAGAGACATGGGGAAGAAGCCCATGAGAAGATTGAAGCAAAGTTTGGTGTTTTATGCTGCCACCAGCCAAGGAAGGCCAAGAGCCACTGGAAGCTAGAATTTGCAAAGAAGGATTCTTCCCAAGAGCCTTGGAAGAGCATGACTCTGCTGACAACCTAATTTTGGACTTCTGGCCTTCAGGACCATGAGATCATAAATTTCTGATGTATTAAGTCACCTTGTTGTGGTAATTTAGTATGGCAACCCTAAGAAATGAATATATTGGCCATGGTCCTTTTTGCTGTAGGTTTTTATATGTGCTTTTCCCTCAAACTCTTATCTAGAATGCGGCAAGGAAGCAGAAAGTTCTCGTATCAGTAGACTCTTACCATAATAATGTTGCATAACAACAATAACATCCAAAGATAAGCCTCCATTTCTCATACACCTGCAAGTTGGCTAGAACAGCTTTCTTGACCTCACCTAGGCTCATTCACACATCAGCAGATTGGCTAGAGTTCAGCTGATATAAATCCGATTGGCAGGCCAGCTCAGGTTCAGACTGTGGCTCCAAGATGCTTGGCTCTTTATGGTGAATTGAGGTCACATAATTTCCACATACCATTCACCTTCCTTAGATGATCACACTAGCTAGGGTGGATTTCTCTTACTTAAGAAAGGATGAGTGGAACTGTGTGATGCCTCCCTAGGCCTATGCCCTGAACTGTCACAATGTCATTTCTATCCACATTCCATTGGCCAATGCAAGTCACATAGAATTAAGGGGAAGGGATGTACACTCCATCCATAGAGGTGGGAAGTGAGAAAAGATAAGTAAATATTTTTGAACAATATTTAACCTGCTACAGACATTTTTCTGTTTTGTCTCACTCTCTGTCCCCATGTCTACATCTTCTACTTGTGTTTCAAGAGCAGTCTAGATATTACCCCCTCCAGGAGGCCTTCCCCACAATCTAAATCTGAGTTAGGTATTTCTCCCACACTATGCTTTCCCCTTTATATGTGACACTTTAAATATGACCCTGGATATAATTCATATTTCAGTATCTGCCTCTCAGAGAGACCTCAAACTTTCAGAGGGCAGGAATCAAGTCTTTCTACTTCATTACTTTCCCAGAGTCTTGTCCAAAGTCCACGTCACTGTTGAAGGGAAAACACATTCTTAAGCTGTTCATCTATAGATTTCTCCCTAGTCTCACAAAATGTCCACAGGCCATGAGAGTTTGGGCAACACTTTCAGCAGTTTTCTCATTGATGGCTCAGAAGAAAGGTCTTGTCTCTGGCAGATCAAGTGGCCTAAGAGGTCTCCTAAGCGAACTCTCCCATTTTAGGAACGGGAATCTGGAGGCCCAGAGAAATGACATGATTCTCTACAGGTTATCTAACTGGACAAGGTACTAGGCTTGCTTATCTAAGTAACACCTTTACTTAACAGCTTTGCCATATGTTCTCATCCATTTCTATTACTGGTTAGGTGCTGGGCCAAGGTCAGAAAGGACAGTCCTCACAACTTAATACATCAAGACTGAACAGTAAGAATCATGTGGTGGGTCATGTTGGTGATAGTTACTCCTTAATCTAGAGGAGGGGAGGGATGCTTTTAGAATTGTACTACCCTTTTAGACCACCAAGCTATCAGTCTGAGTCTTAAGAGGAAACAGGATTCTTCTCAGACAGCTTGAGTGGACTTTAAAGAGGTGCAAGCAGAGTTAAGGAAAAACCATCAGAGACCAATAGTGATGGGAAGCCATTACCTCACGTGGTAGCTTTATTGCATCCATGGCCTCTATTAATTTTCCCTGCAACATTCTCTGTGTGGTGCTTAATTTTATGTGTCAACTTGACTGGGCCATAGGGTACCTAGATATTTGGTCAGACGTTATTCTGGGTGTATCTGTGAGGATGTTTTTGAATAAGATTAACATTTGAATCCATAGACTGAGTAAAGCAGATTGTCTTCCCTAATGTGGGTGGCCTTCATCCAATCAGTTGAAGTACTGAAAAGAATAAAAAGGCTGACCATCCCTCAAATTTCAAGGACCTCCTCCTGCCTGATTGTTTGAGCTGGAACACTGGTCTTTCCCTGGCTTCTGACTCAAACTGAAATATTGGCTCTTTTCAGGGCTCAAGTCTGCCAGCTTTTGGACCTACATTGATGGCTTTCCGGTTCTCAGACCTTCATACTGAGATTGGAACTACACCCAATCTCAGTGATCCCGGCTCTCTTGGATCTCCAGCTGGCGGACTGCAGATATTGGGACTTCTCAGTCTTCTTACTCACTTGAGTCAATTCTTTGTAACAAATCTTTTAAATATGTATATATGTATCTCTTATTATTTCTCTGGATGACCAGAATAATACATTCTGACTCTGACCCTCTTTTTTAAAATGTGTATTTATTTTTGAAAGAGAGAGCGCGCACGCACGTGTGTATGCTTCTGTTTGCATAAGCGGAGGAGGGGTAGAGAGAGAAGGAGACAGAGGATCCAAAGTAGGCTCTGCACTGACAGCAGAGAGCCTGATGCGGAACTCGAACTCACAAATTGTGAGATCATGACTGAGCTGAAGTCGGATGCTTAACCCACTGAGCCACTCAGGTGTCCCTGACTCTGACCCTCTTACTTCCCTCTTATAAAAACCTGATTACATTGGGCCCACTCAGATAATCCAAGATAATTTCCCCATCTCAGGATCGTTAATTTGATCACAACGACCAAGTTCCTTTTGCTAATATAAGGTAACATATTCACAAGTTTGGGGAATTAGGACATGGACATATGGGGGGGCAGGAGGCATTATATTGTCTACCCCAGGCTCTCCGTGGTCCAGAGTGGACCATTTCTTCAGCTCTGAACTCATATCTATTGTTAGAAAGGTGAGGTGCTCTGACTGGACATCTCTGAGGCATATCCTCATACCATTACCTTGGGGGAAGTAAGGAAAGTAGCCTCAGCCATACCACGAGGATTGAAACTGGAGGCAGGTTGTCTCCACAGGAAACCCAGAGGCTATTTCCAGATTAAGGGGAACTTAATGCTGGGAAAGCAGCAATGAAAAATCCTCTACAACTTCTAATCTCAAGGTGCTCTCAAGGCTCCTAGGACTATTGAACACAAAAAGCTCTGGCCTTCAAGTCAACACAATCCTGCTGTAAATTGTAGCTTACCACTTCAGAGATGTTTGACCTTGAGTGAGTTACTGAATGTCCATAGTCTTAGTTTTTTTTCCCTGCTAAAAATAGAGAAAAAATATGTCCCTTGGTTAGCTATCATGTTGACTGAAGGAAATCAAGTACATAAAGTGTCTAGAAAACGAGTGGCCCATAGCTGGTGTGCAATAAATGTAAGCTTCCCTCTCCTTTCCATTTCTTTTCTATGACATTCTGAATCTAAAATTCCACAGAGTGGATTTATAGAACCCAGTTCCTGAGAGCTCTATGGAACTGAGCTTGTGGTGATTTCCCACCTGGCTCATAATGTGACAATTTGTAGATGCTGGCTTCTAATGGATGGATTTGAGAAACCAAAATTAAAATGCAAGGAGTTCATACTTCAAATTTCTGACTGACCAGAAGGGATTAGAGGTAACAGTTGGCACCACTAGCTTCTGGGTAATTTAGGAGAAGAGAATATGAAGAGCAAAATGAACATCAGAAGGCGGGAGGCTGAGTCCAGGATAGTTTCAGTACAGGCCTTTCTGAGAGCAGGGCACACACTTCTGTGATCCCTGAAAGTCACTTCCTATCCTACAGTGCCATAATTATCAAGGTCTATTACCTAAGAGCTGGAAATAAATGGCCTGGCCACCTTCCAACAGTATGGTCATGAAGAGTTAATTAGCATGTAAGCGTTCCGTAAATAGACGGCACTATGCAAAGGTTAAGTAATAACATTAGGAAAGAACTGTCTTAAATTTTTTGCTACTTTTCTTCAGTGTTCATGCATAATTGTAATTAAAACATCAGAGAGGAGAAAGAGTTAATAGCCAAAGCAGAGTGGGCGTGTCGATAAAAAATGTGGGGAAGGAAAGCAACGTATAGTGTGAGAAACATACGGGGGTTGGGACTGAATATTATTTATTGATGGACTTTTAAAGAGCTGGCAGAAGGAGTTGCTGAGCTATGATTATTCATTTCTGACAAGTGACCAAGAACAAGTAAGGATCTACATGTCCTTAAATAAAATTCAAGCACTCACCCAGATCTCTCCTGACCTGGAAAGGAGATCAAGGTCAGGATGGCTGGTACTTGGTTAGGAGATGGCCTTGGTACTTGGAGGTGTTGCAATATTTGGGGAGAGAATATGAAGGCAGGAGAGAGAGTCCAGCATAAAAAGAAGAGAGTCCAGGTGTAAAAGAAGAAGCCGACGGCTAAGAGTCAGAATTTTAGTAAATCTTAGCTCAAACACTAACTGTACGATCTTGAAAGAGAAATGTTGCTCTCTGAGCTTGTTTCCTCATCTGAGAAGCCAGGTGGTTAAGATTAAATTATCCAAAATGGCCCTTCTCATACAAGCATCCTATGATCCTAAGAGGAAAGTGGTTCATGAGAGACCACCTATCCATCCTCCATGGTCTAACCCAAATGTCGCCTTCACCATGGCTTCACCACTTGGAATTCTTAAAGTGTTGTAGCAAATTGTGCCTTTATGAGGGGATAAATCATATTTCACTTTTCATTATGGTGATTTTAGTATTTCTTATGTCTCCGACAAAATTCCTTTGGCATAGGAGCTCTGACTGATTCACATTTGAACTACAGCCCCTAGTACAATACCCAGCACATAATGAATGTTCGGTAAGCATTGCAGAAAATTGAGTAGGACTTTTCCTGTTGTCTTAGAACTGACGACCAGTTACCAAAGCTGGAGACAAAGAAACTCCAAGTACCAAACATTCTACTATCCTTGATCAAACATGAGCATTAAACCTCCAGACAATGAGTAGAAGACCATGAAAAGAGAAACATGGCAGAAAACAATGGCTAAAGTCAGGAATTGGCATAATGGGGAGTTGTGACAATGGTTCCCCTGCCTTGAAAACAAACTGTACAGACAAAAACAAACAAATCTTGCATGAAAGAAGATAGGTAACTGCCAGAAAGAGCAGTTTTTCATTTCTAGTTAGAACTATTCTTAGGATTAAATTGTTGATCACCCCCATAACCATCTCAATTTCCCTGTTTGAACAATGAGAGAAGAGACTGGAGAGATATCAGATCCATGATGTGAATGACAAAGATGTGTGTTTTCCTTGAGCCAAGTGGACACCAATGAAGGTTGCCCAATTTGAGCCAAACTGTAGAGAACCTAGTCAAGACAATGCAAAGAATATCATTTCTTACTACTGATTTCTTATTCCTTACTCATCTTTAACACAAGAATTATGAATTCTAGTTTCTACACTAAATTAGCTACGATCCAGGAACTACCAAGATGTTGGAAAGATCATTTTTAAAATGTACAACACTTTGGTATAAATATGGGTATATGTTAGTAGCTTTCTTCTTCTACTCCTGGATACCTTACAAAAGGAAAAAATGGAAAAAAAATTAATTTTAGCAAAACTACCAGTATAATCTGCAGACACCACAAGCCTTGCAGGAAAAAGAAGCAATTTGGAGAGTGGTGAGCTGGCCAGATGAAGGCAGATATCAGAACATACAACAGGAACACACTCCCTGAAGGTGAAGGACTCAACCTGAGTAGCAAAGGCAATAGTCTTTGCAGCAACCAGCATCAGAACTGAAGAAAGCAAGGCTAATGGCAAAAATCCTCACCCCGCCTCTCCCTATCCCACCAACTCCACGCCCCACCATATTGAGAAGAGGCAGTCTGTCTCTGCAGTAGCAAAGAAGAAATTTTTGAGGTGTGCTATTGGAAAGTTTTTCCTTAAAGAAACTTCCTGTAATATTTCCAATAATGAGTAATAAAATGGAATTGGTCAAACATTGAAAGTATGTATAATATTTAAATAAATAAAGTATATTTATGTATATAAATATATAAAACATACACACACACACACACACACACACACACACACAGAGAATCAAAAGAAGTATTAGTAGTATATACTGAGAGCTCCTACTACATGGCAATTGACCAATAATGGTAAATACCAAGACATGGCCTCGTGAATTTATTGTACTTCATAATTAAAGAATGATACATTTTAAAAAGTAAGGGTAAAGTTTTTGCTTGTCACAAAGTCTAGAGGGTATAGCACTGGGATTTAATGGAAGGGTCATGTAAGTTAAACATCTTTCACTTTGTAAAAATATCTCACAATATATTTTCCCCATCAAAACACCAATAAACACTGACATAATTCACCATATAGATAGAATGAAGGACCTATATTGCCCAAGACTATAGTTGAGGAGTTTTAAATCAGAAACTAGCAAAAGATTCCACCAATGCATCAAAAAAGAAAAATAGACTATAAACAAACAGAGTTTATTTCTGAAATTCAGACTTTATCTCAAAAAAATCTGTTAATTCAATCTATTATCGAATGAAACAAAAATCAAATGATTAAATCAAAGAAAAAAGACAAGACATTTAATAAAATCCAGCATCCACTCCTAATAGAATTCTAAATAAAATAAGGATGGACATAAACAGTTTAAATTTTTTTTTAATGTTTATTCACTTTTTGAGAGAGAAAGAGAGACAGAGTGTGAGCAGGGGAGGGGCAGAGAGAGAGAATGAGACACAGAATCGGAAGCAGGCTCCAGGCTCTGAGCTGTCCGCACAGAGCCAGACATGGGGCTCAAACTCACAAACCGTGGGATCATGACCTGAGCCGAAGTCAGATGCTTAACTGACTGAGCCACCCGGGTGCCCTGGATAGACATAAACATTTAAACTTATTAAATATTTTCACCAAAACCCAACATCACATATTATTTTAAATGATGAAAAACCAAAAATAATTGATTAAAAACAGAAATAAGACAGCAATGTTAGTGTCAGCATTATTATTCAATAGGATTCTAGAGATTCTAATGAAAACAATAAGATAATAAAATGAAATGACATGTAACATAGCATATATAGGTAAACTTATATAAATACTTACAAATTTTGCTATAGTTTATAATAATATAGCTAGACTGAAGTTCAGTTTACAAAACCCAATAGCTTCTCTCTATTCCAATTAAAGAAATTAGAAAAGGAAATGAGAAAATGAATGTTACACTTGCGATAGTCACAAAAACTGAAGAATATTTAGGATAATTTATTAAAAGAACAGCATAGGACTTCCCTGAAGATAATTTAAGAGCTTATTAAAGAATATAAAATCTAAACTGATGGAAATATATACTATGTTCTTGAATAAGAAATCTTAATATGATAAAAATATAAATTCCACAGAACAGAGAGGCTATAAAAAGAGATGTACATGCTTGACAATAAAAATTATGCATTTTAGGGGCTCCTGGGTGGTTCAGTCGGTTAAGCGTTCGACTTCGGCTCAGGTCATGATCTCACAGTTCGTGGGTTCGAGCCCTGTGTCAGGCTTTGTGCTGACAGCTCAGAGCCTGGAGCCTGCCTCAGATTCTGTTGTTTCCTTCTCTCTGCCCCTCCCCTGCTCATAATCTGTGTCTCTCTTTCTCTCAAAAATAAATAAACATTAAATTTTTTTTAATTGTACATTTTAAATGGCAAAAGATAACATAAAATCAACAGAAGCATAATGTAATTGGAAACAATATTTTTGATGCAGGACATCTGAGGTTACATATGTAAGTTATTAATGTACAAACTGTTCTTACACACAGAAAGGAGACATGAAACAACCCAAGGGGAAAGCGAACAAACAAAGTGTGCAGTGAGCAAGTTTGTATCACTGAAGAGAAACTCCAGAGGGTCAAGAAAGGCATGGAAAGATGCTCAAACTCAGCAGTACAAAGAAAAATGCAAAGTAAACAAACAACTGTTATCTCTACCCATCAGACTAGCTAAGAATGAAAGTGAGAAACTCCCTTCTATGCAGCCATTAGGAATGAACTTTCCCCGTATCCATCAATGGGGGATATTTCCTGTTATGAACTAAATGTGTCCCCTGCCAAATTCTTATGTTGAAACCCTCCCTCCTAGTGTGATGGTGCTAGGAGTTGGGGCCTTTGGAAGGTGATTGAGGTTAGACGAGGGGTCAGGGTGGAGCCCTCATGAATGGGACTAGTTCCCATGAGAGTCACCACAGAGCTGGTTCGCTCTCTGCTCTGTGCCATTCGAAGATTCAGGAAAAGCTGGCATGCTGCAACCCACAAGAGGGCTCCCACCAGAAGCTACCATGCCAGTATTTTGATCCTGAAGGTTCAGACTCCAAAACTGTAAGAAATACGTTTCTGCAGTCTATAGCCATCCAGTCTATGGCACTTTGTTATAGGAGTGCCAGCTCCCTAAGACATTTCTTTAAGGTACTTTTCAATGAGGAAAGCAAGATACAGAAAAGCACACATTACTGAACTCCATTTTATAAAAACAAACAGTGATAACCCATATGTGTATATTTGCAAACCGGTATATAGATTTGAACACGGAGGAAATATGGAGGGATACTTAATTAGGTTGTTAGCATGGATTACCTGGATGGAGCAGAGAGGGGGAAAGGAAAGGGATGAGGGGGAGGGGAGAGAACTCTGGGAAAGATGGCAACTGAGAGGTTAGGCACATGGATTCTGGAATCAGATTCTCAGGGTTGGAATTCCATCTTGGGGAGGGAGTCATTTAAGCCTCTACATTCTAGCTCCCTATCTGTGTAACAGAGATAGTAATAGTGCCTACCTCATAAGGCTCTTTGTGAAATTAAATTAGCTACTATGTATGAAGTGCTTAGAATAAGACCTGAAACATTGAATAAACAAATACATGTTTAATATTATTATTATATGTATATGAGGATACATTTTAAATGAAATAAATAATTTTATTATCATTTTACTATTAAATAAAATTTTATTATTAAAAATAAAATCAAGTAAAAATCCTTTGGCACCTCCCCAGTCCAAAAGATATCATCTGGGCTTGAATCCTATCAGTTAACTATTGCAATTGCACTCATGGCCAACATCTTTTCTGGAGGAACGTTGCCACATACAGCTAACCACTCTACTAGTGGCAAAGAATGGAGTGTATGTTTCAGAAATTACATACAGTTCAGTGGTGATGTTCATGTGGGAGACAAGATGGCACAGGGGACAGGACTTTGGAAAGAGATAAAGCAGATTCCAATTTTAGTTCTGCTGCATGTTATCTGTGAAACTGTGGGCCAATCGCAAACTCTCTGGGCCTCCATTTCCTTGAATTTACAATGAGGTAATGATACCTATCTTATACTACATTAGTGAAAAATAAAAGGAAAAAAATGTACACTAAGTACTGAATACAGTGACTGTCTCACAGTGAGCCTCATAAAGGTTACCTTTTACTTTTATGACTGTATTTAGAAGTAATGCAAAAGAGAGGAAAGCAGACAAATTTGGACCAAGGAAGGGGGTGCTGCTTCGCCGAACCTTAGTGAGAAGCTTGAATTAGTTTTTCTGGAACACTGGACTGAGGGTGTAGCTCCAAATCTGCCCAAACGTAGAGGGTTGTGAGCAGGAGAGAGCCCTCTGTGGGTGTGTGGGAATAACTGGAAAAGCCCCTCTGGAGGAAGACAGAATATGGCACTAGAATGAAAGAGGTGGGAGCAGCTGAGAGTAAGAGAGAGAAGACATACGAGGACAGTCGGGAGCCAAAGTCCCAAACTAATTCCTGGGAGACCATGCTGGAAGCATTGCTGGAGCATCATCAACATTTGTTTTCCTGTCCTCTCTATGTTGCCAGAAAGGTGAGTATTGGGATATTCTAAAGGTTCCTCTTTGCCCTTTGCTCAAGAGCCTTGGAAGGCATAAAAGCACTGATAATGAAAAGCATAACAACAACATAATCAGAAAGCCATAAAAAGCGCCCCCACATCCTAGCAAACTAGGGTGTCAGAACATTGGGCTGCATCCCCTGGAAATCTGCTCTGGCTGGGCTCCATGGTTACGCAGGCCAGGACACAAGTCACAACACTGTTGTCCTCCAGAGTTGATGGGGAGACACCAGCAAGGGGCTCCTGGGATTCTGACGCCCTCACAGAGCCCAGGCATGATGGCACCAAATGGCCCCGCTTTCCATTCAGCTTACCCAACCACTTACTAAGGACACCTGAGAGCCCACTGAGTCCCAGGCTTTCGTGTACGCTGAATAGCTCACAAAGTTAGTATTAACCTTCTACTTCATGGATAACCTCTAAGAAGTTACGAACTTGTCCAAGGACACTTACTGTCTGAATACGGATCTGAAACTGGAGCCCAGACCAGTACAAACACAGTTCTACTGTTTGCTTGTAAATGAGTGAAGGATGCTGCATGGGTGGGGCAGTCTGGAAATAAGGAGGCAGGGCCAGGCCTCAGTCAGCCTGAGGTTCAAATCTTTACCGTGGAAGAAACTACAGAGACCATTCTCTCTCCCCGTTTAGAAGGGTTCCCCGGGTTTTATTCTGGAAAGACTTGCCCATTTTCTTTAAGAATTTCAGAAGACAATTTCTTTCACTTATTCATCATTCAGTCTCATCTTCCAGAAAATAGTTTACAATCCCTCTGAAGAGTGGGGAGGGAGGGAGTGAATGCCAGAAGAGCCACCAGAGAACTTTGTGATGTTAAACTGGGACAATATGTGTGAAAATGCTTTGGTGAACTACAACTTCTGACACATTTTTCCCTCTCATTTGACTACCATCATCAGCTTAGCACGAGCATTCTTAAATTATAGCATCCATCGGAACCATCTGGAAGGCTTGCTAACCATAGATACTGATTGCAATGCCCTACTCCCAGAATTTCAGATTGTGGTAGGTCTAAGGTTTGCATTTCTCAAATTAGAATTTAATGCTGGTATGCGACCACACTTTCTTTGAGGACCATTGGCCCATCAGAAAGATGCCTTGTTCGTGCTTGTGCCACAATCTCTCTCTTCTTGCGTCTTCACTTGGAAAATCTACTTAACCCGTGGTGTGTGTGGATGTCATAGGAGAGAGCCCTTGGGATAATTGCTTGGCCCACAAACCTTCCCTCATTTTTAGGAATGGTTCCCAGTTATGCAGGGCTGAGGTCTACTGGGCCTTTCTGTGCTGTGTAACTGTGATCTTTGGCCACAGTTGATTGACCTATATATAGGTGGATTATTGATCCATACTGGGAAAATCAGATACCCTTTCCCAAGAATACAAAACTGGGAACTCTTCCACTAAAAACCCCCCAATACTTTCTCACAGCTTTCAGATTAAAGGGAAAAATCTTTAATAAGTGTATTAGTTAGGGTAAGCTAACTGCTGTAAACACCCCAACATATCAGTGCCTTAATCTAATAAAGGCCTTTTTTTTTTTTTTTTGCTTCGTTTCCAATCTAAAGGAATGGGTAGAAGATGAATCTTATAGGAGCCATACACCATCCAATTTGAGGTTCCAACATCCTCTAGGCCTTTGGAGAATTTTCAGTAGACAAGAGAAGTGAAAGGGATGATTTGAGTGGCAGGTTTTATGTGCCAGGCTGGAGGTAATGTTTATAAATTCCCGCTCACATTCCATTGGTCAGAACCTATCAGATGGTTGCATCCAACTGCATTTCAGGCTACTGACCCAGGAGGAAAAGGGAAGGGTTTTGTAGAACAGAAATATTTCCCCTGTATGTGGTTTTTAAGGCCCTTTTTGTGATCTAGTGCCTACGTATTTTCATAGGGCTCCATTCTGTTCCAATCACAGGGCACGTGCTTTTCTTTCCTGGAAATATTCTTTAGTCCATGGTTACCTTATAAACCTCTAGTCATCCTTCCAATTATAGCACCCAATTGTAACTTTGGAACCTTCCTAAAACAGTTATCCTATTATATATATTTTAATAGAGCCATGTACCTCTCCTTGAATTTTGGAAAAAATGGTAATTGGGCTTATTTTGTGTGATTACTTTATTAATATCTATAAATCCCAGGAGGGATTTGTTTGTTCATTGGATCTCCATTGCCTATCATGGCATTGAACATATGGTAAGTATTCAATTAGTATTTGTTTCATGAGAGGAAGGAAGGAAGGAAGGAAGGAAGATAGAAAAGAAAGAAGGAAGGAAAGGAAGAAGGGACAACCAGTGGAGCTGTTTTGTTAATAGTGACATTCCAGAGAGAAGTTCCTGGTTCTCATGCTGTTAAGATTCTTTCCTTTTCTGACCTTGGATGGTCAACTCTTTCTTCTTGATATTTTCAATATCTTTTAATATATTTTCCCTGAAAACTTTAATTGAATACAGACAGTTCATGTTGTTTTCTAACAAAATAATTTCATGTTTCTTGGACATTAAGGAGTATGAACATTCAGGGATTTGCTGAAGATACAGATTCTGATCCAGTAGGCCTTTGGAGAGTGGAAGAGTAGGGCCCTGTCATCCTAAAAGGTCCCCAGGTGATTCTGTTGCTACTCACTCATGGACACACATTTTGAGTAGCAATACCTCACCATAATCCAACAGGGATTATGCACTTACTCTGCCTTCCCTACTAAGGCTTGATTTAGTCCATTTGATTTCCAGTCTTCAGTCCCTAGCTATTGATGACACCTTCAACACACCTATGCTCATTGTCAGATTTGACTCCTTTCTTCCTAAACTAATGCTAATTTTAAATCTTGTATTACCTAGCCAGTTCACTGAAATGTGTGAATATTTACTGCCAGCATTTAATTGCCTGAGACATTAAAATAACTATCAAAATGCCAAGGCTGGCAGACACAGCCTATTGTCTGTAAATAGCATTTTCACCATTTACTTTAAAAGGCTGAGCAGTTATCCCCTGAGCACTAGCTGGCCTATTGTTTTGGAAAATATCAATTCCTCTCAAGATAGAAACATATTCTGCAGAATTATCAGTGCCTCTCTCTGGAAAAATTAATTACAATTCTTTACTTTTGGATAGTTTTTCAAACCTTACAAACCTACTGATGTATGCTATTTCATTCTATAATCTCATGTCTTAAAATTAGTTGTTATTCCCATTTTATATAAAAGAAAACCATGATTTTTAAAAAATTTGTCTGGGGCGCCTGGGTGGCTCAGTCGGTTAAGTGTCCAACTTCGGCTCAGGTCATGATCTCGCGGTCCGTGAGTTCGAGCCCCGCGTCGGGCTCTGTGCTGACAGCTCAGAGCCTGGAGCCTGCTTCAGATTCTGTGTCTCCCTCTCTCTCTGACCCTCCCCTGTTCATGCTCTGTCTCTCTCTGTCTCAAAAATAAATAAACATTAAAAAAAATTATTTGTCAAACATTTAATTTCTTAGTATGTTTCCTCATGCTTATTGATGTTGGGGTTGGCCGGGTGAGTTTTTTGACCAATGGAATGGTTAGTGTCTGTGATGCAGCAAAGGCATGAATCAAGATTCCTGATGTTGAGTATGCCTTTCTGTGTCTCTCCCATTATCATGAGAAGACATTCTCCCCAGATAGCTGCTATGCCTTCAGTCTAGGTCCCAGAATTGACCCATGTTACGAAATTCTGAGGCTCCTAATCAGAAAGTGAGGAGACAAACCCGGCTCACAACTTGTAGCTGAGCCACTCAACTAAGCCTGGCCAAGATCAGCCAATCTGCAGTGGGTCTGCAGACTATAAACATGAAAAGAAATATCTGCATTATAACCGAGTTCTGTTACAAAACATTATTGTAGGAATAGCTGACTGAAACAGAACCTAATGTACAGAAATGATAGACAATGTCCCCAACATTACATAACTGGTAACTGTTTACAATGAGATTCACACTGTCACACTCTGAATAGATTACTTTCCCTACTGTATAACTCAGTGGGGCATGAATAAGAAAAAAATGTCCTTTTTGCACTAATTCTTTCAAGGTCATTTAGAGGCACTCCCTCAATAGCCCCATATCCAGTGGAATGGTTTTGGAGAGACAGAACAAAGAAATATATAAAATATATTTTTCTCTTCTGGTTTCGTATGTGAAAGCAGATTCTAAATGAGACAAGGAGTCCTCTTCTTCATGCCTTGTTAATGGCAGACTTGAAACCATAACTCCAGATGTCTAGAGATTAAGGAGGGAATACATTAAAGAGCACAAACTTCAGAATCAGATAGACTTAGGTTTCAATCTTGATTCAGCTCTACATATGTGGATGGAATTTGAATACATATTTAATTCTCCTAAACTTTGGTTTCCTAAACTTTGGTATAAATTAAGTACTACTCACCCAGCAATAGCACTGCTAGGAATTTACCCAAGGGATACAGGAGTACTGATGCATAGGGGCACTTGTACACCAATATTTATAGCAGCACTCTCAACAATAGCCAAATTATGGAAAGAGCCTAAATGTCCATCAACTGATGAATGGATAAAGAAATTGTGGTTTATATACACAATGGAGTACTACATGGCAATGAGAAAGAACGAAATATGGCCCTTTGTAGCAACGTGGATGGAACTGGAGAGTGTGATGCTAAGTGAAATAAGCCATACAGAGAAAGACAGATACCATATGTTTTCACTCTTATGTGGATCCTGAGAAACTTAACAGAAACCCATGGAGGAGGGGAAGGAAAAAAAAAAAGAGGTTAGAGTGGGAGAGAGCCAAAGCATAAGAGACTCTTAAAAACTGAGAACAAACTGAGGGTTGATGGGGGGTGGGAGGGAGGGGTGGGTGGGTGATGGGTATTGAGGAGGGCACCTTTTGGGATGAGCACCGGGTGTTGTATGGAAACCAATTTGACAATAAATTTCATATATTGAAAAAAAAATTAAGTACTACTCTACTTAATATGGACCTTAGAAGATTGTCCTGAAGATAAATGAGATGATATAAAAAAAGGGTCTGACACTTAACAGTAATAAAATATGGGCTCTGGAGTTATGCTTTCTAGGTTTACATGCTTGATATCACATTTGATGTGTGAACTTAAGTAAATTCATAAACTCTTTGTTCTTTAGTTTACTTTTGTATGAAATGGGAACAAGATTATATTTATTTCATAAGGTTATTTCATAGGTTGAATATGACAATACAGGGTCTAACATAGTATTACTCAATTCATGTTAGCTCTTCTTTTTCTTAATAAGTACAAAATAAATAGTAGCTTTATTAAAAAAAGTTTTACTATGATTATTCCACTCTATGATGCTGTAGAGGATTGGAACATTCTAGTAAATTCTAAATCTCTTTGGAGGGAGTCTCTCTTAGGCATAAATCCAGTGCTGAACATGAAAAGGGTATTTCCAAAAGGCAAATTGTAAAAACATAGACTCTCAAAACTAGAATCTTGATCAAATGTTATGTGAACATTTTTATTTTATAGAGTGATACAGTGCAGCCAAAGACTCCATAGACCTATTGCCAGAGGAAAATGAGTTAGAGTGTGTATGTGGTGGCGGGGAAGACTCAAAGGCTTTCAAGGGCATATGTATCATATGTTACCAGACAGGTAACATAAATGCATATTGAATAAAGGAATGGTGAGTTGTGACTACTGCTAAAAGTGTAAAACTGAAGTCCTACTCTAATAAATTAAGTTTCCAAATTTTTAACACATTATGTTGATAAAACAAGACATGTTTACAAGGCTATATTCAGCTGTGGGTTACCAGCTAAGATGTCTCTTCTGGTGGCAGGGAGAGATCATGTGTTTCCTTACCCTTTCTGGTAGTAGAGGATAGTGAGAGTCATGTGTCTATTGATGCACTGGGGATGTCATATATCCTTGAGCATATATTTATATAGGCTCATTTCTACTTAGAAGAAACCATTCTGAAGGAAGTTTGCAGACGGGTAAGCAGGGACTGATCCTGCAAAAGAGATATGGGCTTGCTGTCCATCTCCCCTGTGCAGGAGCACTTTACAGAGTAGGGTAGGTTGTGTTCTACACAACCCAACAGATTCCATTCACGTCATCCCCTATGGGAATGGTACCTCCTGGGACTGTGCATTAAATCATATGTATATGTAGTGGCCCAGCAGGGACCATAAATTTATGTATGAGCCATGTATAGAGGTGGTTGATTTCTGAGAGGCTCTGTGACCCAAGCAGCACTATGTGAGGCTCTGTCTAAAAGTGTATAACACAGAAAGAACAGATGTGTCTCCTCAGCCACAATAGAATAGACAGCAGGTGCCATCCCCTTGGGGAAGCATATCAGATGAGGAAAAGAGGGTGTCAGTTTCTAAAACTATATTCCAAAGTGAGTTGACTATTTGATTATTTTTCATCCATTCAAGAAACCTTGATGGGAGGTGAGATATTATTTTTATCCATGTACTAAAGCTTGAGTCCTGCCATGTCGCGTCAGTCATGACATTCTGAATGCTCCTGGGTCTGGTGTAGATGACATATTCCAGAAAATGCCTGGGGGTGCCAACTTGTTCTGGAATGCATGGGAGTCTTTCCCAGAGGGCTCTGAGAAATCTATACTTCTCAGGGTCTAAGCAAAACAGGCAAGAACTAGGAAAATTTGAATTTGAATGTCACTGTTATTTTCCTCTCATGTACCCACAGCCTGGAAAGTTCTGTGGAGGCAAGAAGATGTCGTCCAGATTTTGAAGAAATGCCAGTGAATATTATATAGCTTTACTATAAGCTGTTTATTAATTTTACTAATAATTTAATTATATATTATGTATATATATATAGTTTTTTATAGGAACCCTCCAAACTGAATTTTAAAGATAAGAAAACAGGGGCTAAGAAAGAAAAACAACTTACCCAAGATTATACAGGAGGTAATCCACAAGCCCGCCTGACTCCAAAGCTGCTTATAGATATTAAGTGATCTGCTTCAGGGATCTTTGAACCTGCTGTATGGACTACACTGACCATAATATTGGCACCCACAGACTGGATTAAAGAGAAGAGAAAGCTTATCACTCCATTATTATCTCCATTGCTATCCATGCTGAAATTATCTGGAACCTGCTCAGTATACTGGCTCATTGCCTGCATGCCTGATGTTTCCATAACATTTCCATTAAATTTAAAATTAAATGTGTTTCATCAAGTCTCTTGGTCCATGGAGAACTCCGAGTCTCACTGGCCCACAGAATGATCCTTGGGCTATGGTACCCATTCATTACTTCATCAGAAAATCAAGTTTTTTTCCTTTGAATCCAAATCTGAGATTATTATAAGTAGGAAGAAGACTCATGCTTTGACTTTGCAAATACACAACATAGATTCACATTTATAAATATGCACCTTTGTGAGGAGGATTTTACCATTCACACCTAAGAGGGACAGAAATACACCTTTTTAACTGAGAAGAGACTCTCTTTGTAACTGTGGGTTCCTGCTTTGTCTCCTTTTTTTTAAGATTATTTAAAAAAAAAACAACTTTATGAAGGTAAATTGGTATACCAAAAAATGCACATTTTTAATTATACAATTTGATGTCAATGTGTATTTGATTTAATGTACACAGTTTGGACATATACATACACCCATGAAACCATTACCACTAATACATGTAACCACTGGCTCACCTCCAAAATTTCCTTATGTCCCTTTGGTTTTTGTTTTGTTTGGCAGAGAGGAGGCAGTAAGAAAACTTCAGATCTACTCTCTTAAATTTTTAAGTGCACAACATAGTATTAACTATAGGCATTATGTTGCATGGCAGATCTCTAGAACTTATTCATCTTGTATAAGTGAAACGGTGTGCCCACCAGCAACAACTCTCCATATGTTAGCCTTTGCAGATCTCCCATTTGCTCCAGATTTTGGGGGGAATACTCTCAGACTTTACTATGGAGCTAAGGAACTGTTTGTTGAGAAGGAAATTTCACAGGGCACGTTTACTTTTCCTCATGCAACCCTAATCCCCAGAAAGAGATGAAAAGTATATGAAAGAAAAGCATGTAATTTGATATTTTAAAAATGCATTATCACACTATTGACAATAGTCAAATTATGGAAAGAGCCCAAATGTCCATCGATTGCTGAATGGATAAAGAAGATGTGGGGGCACCAGGGTGGTTCAGTTGGTTGAGCGTCTGATTTTGGCTCAGGTCATGATCTCACGGTTCGTGGGTTCAAGCCCCATATCAGGCTCTGTGCTGACAGCTCAGAGCCTGGAGCCTGTTTTGGATTCTGTGTCTCCCTCTCTCTCTCTGCTCCTCCCCCACTCACGCTCTGTCTCCCTCTGTCTCAAAAATAAATAAACATTTAAAAAAATAAAAAAAAAGAAGATGTGGTATACATACATATATATACACAATCGAATACTACTCAGTGATGAAAAAAGAATGAGATCTTCCATTTACAACATGGATGGAACTACAGTGTATTATGCTAAGTGGAATAAGTCAGTGAGAGAAAGACAGATATCATATGATTTTATTCATATGTGGAATGTAATAAAACAGATGAACATAGAGGAAGGGAAGGAAAATTAAAATAAGATAAAAACAGAGAAGGATGCAAACCACAGGAGACTCTTAAATATAGAGAACAAACTGTGAGTTGATGGAGTGAGGTGTGTGGTGGGATGGGCTAGATGGGTGATGGGCATTGAGGAGGGCAATTGTTGGGATGGGCACTGGATGTTACATGTAAGCGATGAATCACTAAATTCTACTCCTGAAACCAATACTACATTATATATCAACTAACTTGAATTTAAATAAAAATTAAATTAAATTAAAAAAACTAAAAATGCATTATCAAGAACTTTTGTATGCCAAGCAAAAAAAGTAGGCTTGGCTCTAAAAATCTTTCTAGAAGGAAAAAAATTATGTAAGAGAAACAAAGTGTTGTAGGAACCCTCTGCACTATGTCATCAACAGAGCAAGAAGCAAGGGAGAAGAGGCATACGTTGAGATTATTCCCATGCCTTTCAGCTCTCATCAACTGGTTGGCACAATGCAGGTACCATGTTTCAGGTCAAGGACCCTGAATGATGGTTTGAGCATCTTGGAGAGCAGGATAACTGAGAAATAGTCTACCTCATGGTGGATATGTGTCTAATCACAAAAGGAATCTGTTAAATTATTTGGTAAGTTAGTTAGTTAGTTAGTTAGTTAATACATCTCCACCCAGCAGCTAGAACTCTTCTTAGACTAGAGCCCTTAGCCACATTCTGCTTGAGTGTCAATTTCCAGTGTTTTAAAATGAACCTTTCAATGAATGCTAATATTCTCATCTGAAACCACCCAGAGGCCAGCAAAACTTTGACAAGAAAAAATTTGCTTTGAAATGTGCCAAACATTCAGGATCTCATTCATCATGCAACTTGCTGAGGCTATTGACAAATTCCAGAGGATGCTGAGAGGGACTTTTCTAGGAATAAGGTTTCGTCTTTTCATCTTCCCATCTAGAGTCGTCTGGGGGGACCCAGATGTGAGGCCCAGGGTGACTGAGCTCACATCATCTTTGAAGAAAGCAAAAACCATCAGTCTTATTATGAGGTTACCAAGCATTTCACCTAATTCAGCTTTCGGTAAAATCTTTCCATAGAATGAATGGAGACTGCATTCTGTTCACCCCTAATGGACACAGAAAGAAAGCATTCCAGGAGGGTGATAATGATTGGAAATTGTCTCCTAAGAACTGGATATCACAAAAGTGAGGGACTCTGGTATCTTTTTGTTGCCAGTGGGATTCCAGAACTGTGCTCGTGGTTTCAGGATGAAAAAACGGGGAAAACACTAAACTGGATCTGTGTGACCCAATCTCTAATCCCAGCCCTGCTTTGCATCAACTCTGTGACTTTGGGCAAGTCACTTTACCTCCCTCTGAGCCTGAGCTTTCTCCTCTATAAGTAGAGTTGGAAGCTGTCCAACGTGGTAACCCCTAGCTACCGGTAAATTATATTAAATTCTCTCTCTCAGTAACACTAGTCTCATTTCAAGTGCCACATGTGGCTAGTGGCTACCATATTGATAGCACAAATTATAAACCATTCCATCATCACAGAAAGTTCTTTTGAATAGTGCTGGTAGAGATGATGTGCCTGGTCTTTTCTAACTCAAAATTTCTGAATCCGTGCCCACATACCATCTGGGTAAATCAGGATTAAAAGGCATGGACTCCTGGCCCTAGAACAGTAGCCCTTGTCTGCTAAACATGATAATGAGGGTGGCATTTGTAACAGAGTGGGGAGGTATTGGCTGGGCTCAGCATTCACCCACTAAGCAGATGCAACAAGGAACATAATGGAAAGCCCCACGAAAAAGGAATGAAAGAGAGCTGGTTGGCCAGATGGCACTTCTGGATTCTCATTCCCAAACCTCCCACTTGGTCAAACTTCAGAAAGGGACAGAAATATTAGACCCAACCCTAGAGAACAAGGCTTTTACTGTATACTCACCCATAACAAGCTGACTCAAGGTAATTCACAATTTAGAAACTGGTTAACACTGTAAGAGCTAAATTCTAAAAGAATCTGCTGCCAGAAAAGCTAGCATTATAATAGACTCATTCTTCATAGTTTACTTCAGTAACTCCGTACTATCTCTCTGGGCCTCGGAACATGGCACCCACAGAACCAAATCAAGATACTTCTGGCCACTCAGCTCCTTTTCATTACTTGGACACAGCTTTTGGTTGCTATTACAGGTGTTGGGTTTTTAATTTTTGATTCAAAGGGAGCTCTGAGCATTAAAAAAAGGGCACTGTTGGAAAGATGTGGGGATCCAGGCCAAATGGAAATAATTCTTGCACATTTTTCATTCTAATGCAATGCAACTAAATCCATAGCTGACTTTCATTTAATCATGGCCTCAGGGTCTAGAGAGCTGGGCCAATGGAAAATCCACTGCAGTACCCGTTCAGCTAAAGTTTACATTCTCTACTCAACCTAATGTCAGCCCTTACTCTTGCTCTCACTCTAGTATAAGACTGGTCATGAACTTAGCTAGCACTAGTTATACCCTTATATGCTTCCAAATGCTTTAGATAGATTTGCCCATATAATCCTCAGAGTAAATTTATGAGGCAGGTACTATTTTTGTCCCCATCTGACAGTGTGACACTGAGGCACAAATAGTTTCAATGATTTTCACAAGGTTACACAAGTAGGAATTGATATACATGGATTCTGCACTCAGGCACTCTGGTTTTATCGCTTCCATATTTAACCATGAGACTCTATAGCCTTTCCAAACAAAATAGATTTACCTGAAAGCCTGGTTGTAAATGGCAGGACTTTTGTAAGAGACAGTTTCAAGGTTAACCTGTTAGAAAAGGAGACAGAAAGAGCAGAGTAACTATAACAGAAGCTGGGGGCGTGGAGATGCATGGGGGCAGAGGGGTGGGGGGTTGATCTGATGAAACCAAATCAGTGACAACTGTCAGGCAAATCAAAACCCAAAACACATCCTTCCAAGAGAGTCTCTGAACTGATACAGCATTAATTAACTTGCCTTTTTCCTTTTTTTTTTTTTTTTTCTTATCAGAAAGTATAACTAACAGTGAAACAGTCAGAAGGGAGGACATCATAAGGGGGATGGGAACATAAAAAGGACACATAGAAAAGCAAAAGGTTGAGAATATGAGTTTGAACCATGTGGGAGGAGCCTACTTGAGACTGGGCTTGAGCTCCTGATGTTTGTCATCCTTTAAGAGCATTTACTCTACCAAGGAGTGCAGCAAGAGGTAAGGCATTCTTCCTGCAATCCAGGTAGCTGTCACCCCATGGTTGGAGAATTTCCTACCTTAGTAGCCTGTGTTAGACTGTTCCAGACACAGGTATCAGAGAAGGCAGGGAAGCTAATGCCCAGTCTTATGCCTACTATGATTTGTCAATAAAATAGCCCTCTCCTATGAAGCAATTATATGCAATTGTTCAAAGCTTCCCCTAAGACACCAAGGAACATAATAAGTAGCAACGTAAAAAATTAGTTTCTCTGAGTGCTATGTGCCTACCTCTTTCATATCCACTTTGTGCTGATCTTTGGTGGTAAATGTTCTCAGGTTTGTTTCAGAGACAGAGACCTGCTCTAAAAAGGTTTTATCTCTGCGTCTAGTTCTCCCATATCCAACCTCCCCATTTCCAACACACATGTGCACAGGCACACAGGCACACACACATGCACCCGTCTCAGTCTGGATTCCAGTAACAAGATCTGTAAGCACTGGGCACTCCATTTTCCAGGCTCTATTATTTCTGTTCATTTCCTTTGGTTCCCCCACTGCCGACTTCCGTCCCCTAAATGATGAATTCTTTTCTGGAGGCAAAGTCTATACATTTTAATAGCTTTCGTTTTTATTTTTAGTTTTTTAATTAATTAATTAACTAATTAATTAATTAATTTTTGGGCAAGAAAGAGCATGCGTGAACGAGGGGCAGAGAAAGAGGGAGAGAGAATCCCATGCAGGCTCTACACTCTTATCATGGAGCGAGAAGTGGGCTCGAGCTTACCTGATGTGGGGCTCAAACTCATGAACCGTGAAGACCATGGCCTGAGCTGAAGTCAGATGCCTGATTGACTGAGCCACCCAGGCACCCCAAGTGTGTCCATTTTACATGCAGCCACTAACAGGTTTGTATCTGGTTTGGGCCACTTGTTAGCTGTGTCAATGTGGAAAATGGAAACATTTCTTACCCCTATGAGCCTAATTTTCCTCATCTGTAAGGTAAAACTGATATTTCCTGCTTCACAGTGTTTTTGGATAAAAATAAGACGTCTAATACATAAAGATTTTTAAGCAATTAGTTCCTCTTGCCTATTTCTTCCTTGCTTGGCTCCAAAGGCTAGACAATGATAGATATTAACAAGTGCTTATTGAATGTTTATATGAATAAAAGAGGATGGGTTTTCAGTGCATAGCAATGCTTCTGAGCCAGACTGGAAAACATTTTGGGTACACTAGCGAACTAGATTCCGATGCCTTACTTTCTTGACTCCTTTACCCTGTATTTTTATAGAGCGTACAGCCCAATGCCTATTGGTCACGTCATTATGATGACATTTCTGACGCTATAGATAACATGGAATCACTGTGAACTGTGTAGCCCAAGCAGGTCGGAAGGTGACAAAAACAATTCAGAATAGAACCAAGCAGTTGAATTCGCTGTATGAGAGCACAAGTTGCACATTTCCTTGAAAAAGCAAAAGAATAAGGTACTCATAGGATTCACATTCAGGATGGTGGGCCATCTGCCCTGGGTTAAGTTTTAGAGTCTATGCCACGATGATCATAAAAACCCTGCACATAAATTTTAATCAAGGTCCTAGGCAATATCTCTAATTCTTAGGTAACTTTCACTAGTTGAGAAGGTAACCTCAAAATCATTTAGATATTATAACCCTTATTAGTGAATAAGAATCTTTTAACCTTGAGAAAATTTGGATAAAAGTGGACATGCTTAAGAGAATTATGGTATTAATTTTTGTCTTAACTATGTGCTTGATATTTTCAGTTTGTAATATTTGAAAGAATTTTGCCTTTGAGAGTAACATATCAGCTTTATGATTCCAATGTGAAATGCGTACCTGAGTAATTGATCTAGATATGTGATTTGAGGTTGAAATTTACTATACATATATACGAAGTAGGACTGTTTAATGCAAATTTAAAATTTCTATTTTTAAAAGTTTAATTTCTACATTTGAAGAAGTGATTTGGGTGCTTGAGAAGAATTTTTTGCACATCAGTTATTTGAAGTTCTTAAAAAAGAAATTTAATGTACTAGGTTTATAAATTTAATTCAAAATATTTAAGAGTTAGGGGTGGCTCAGTCAGTTAAGCGTCGGACTTTGGCTCAGGTCACGATCTCACAGTTCATGGGTTTACGTCCCACACCGGGTCTGCTGACAGCTCAGAGTCTGGAGCCTGCTTCAGATTCTGTGTCTCCCTTTCTGCCCCTCCCCCATTCGCACTCTGTCTCTCTCTCTCTGTCTCTCAAAAATGAATAACATTAAAAAAATTTTTTCTAATTTTTAAATATTCAAGAGTTTAAAATTTTGTGTCAAATAGAACAGAATATTAGTTGAGGTCCCTTTAAAACTGCTAGATTTTGCTAAATTTGTAAGTAGATAAAAGATTTAAAAGCAGTACTTACAATAAGAAAAAATAGAGTGTTGAATGAATTTTAATAAACTATTAATATAAAAAATTAAATAATATCTGGATAATCTTTTCTGTTAATTAATGTTTCTCTAGGGATCCCCAAATCTGGCCTTGGTTCCTCGTACCTGTTTTTTCATCCTTCTTTTGGTGACTCTCCCAGGAATGGATTCAGGAGTGGGATGGCAGCCACCTAAAAAATCAAATTGTAGGGCTCAAAACCAGCATGAAATAAATACATCCGGAAAATGACTCCAGGTCACTAACGTTCCCACATACAATGTGGGAAAGAGTGAATGTAGTCTCCTCCCTCAGAAGTATGCAATGTCCACCATCTTGGAGGGGGTGGAATAAAAGAAGATAAGAAGGGAAAAAAAAATTAAAGATAAAATAAAGTAACAACACCAAAAAAGGAAACAAAATAAAAGCAAATCAAAAATCACCAACCCTGGACTGAAGCTGGCCATTTGAAAAAGTTGAGCCTGAGGTCAGTTTGGTCAAGCAGATACCAAAGCATGACTGGAGAGCATCATTCCAGCCTGACGGGGAGTCGTTGATCCTACTAGCTAAATGTCAAGCCATTTTATATGCATTACAGAAAAAGAAAACTGGACTGAGAACAAGTCCTGCCGAAAAGTGGCAAGCGTTTAACCTACAGGAAAGTATTTTGGAAGATGTTTTGTTGCCTTATGCGTGCATGTTATGTCTGCCCCTAGTGAGTGAAAATGACCATCTGTAATCAGTTATGAGTGCCAAAATATGGAGACAAAAAAGGTAACTCACATAAATCACAGCCTTGTATTATAGCAGTACATATAATTAATGCTTTATTTTGAACCTGTGGGATGGGGTATACGATTTTGTTAACAGACATGTAGCTCCTCACTAATAAATGGTAGACAAAAAATAAAGAATATTAACTTGAGCAACGTGCTGAGATTTGGCCTGCTGGGGGCCCACACGTCTCAGCTAACCCTCTCGGTTCTCCAAAGGGTGGACGTTATGATACAGAAAAGCACAATCTCCACATACATATAATAGAGACGATCCTCCCCCAAATAACATCAGAGCCTAGTTCTGTTTGGCAGCCACTGTGATGCCAGCAGCATCCTGCTTTATGTCCCCTCTTTTCCAGTTGAGTCTCCTTTGCTGTTTGAGTCAGCATTCAGTCATCTAATTTGCTAACGGTCACACTGGTTTACGTTTTCTGGCAATCGATTTTTGTTTTAAATGAAGAGAGAGAAATGTCAGAATGTTTCAAGGTGCTTTCACATTTCCATTTTCTGAACCTGTAAAGTATATTTTGATCTAGATAGAATATAATCATATAGAAACAAAATTTCGTTGTCTTCTTGTCCAACCCAATTAAGATTGTGTGTCTGAGGAGCAAATAATTGACATTTACTGAGTTCCTCCTCCCAGGTGCCGAGCCAACTTAAGCCATAGCCTCTGAGGGATGGTTTTTGCCATCTGTTTACCTTTGAGACCTGCCCGGAAGTCATACCTGGAAAGAGTTTGTTGAAATATACCAACTTACTGACCTAAAGGAATCGTCTATTTAATAGGTACAACTCTTTTTTCTTAATTATTATTTTTTTAATGTTTATTTATTTTTGAGAGAGGGAGAGACAGAGCATGAGTGGGGGAGGGGCAGAGAGAAGACACAGACCCAGAATCCAAAGTAGGCTCCAGGCTCTGAGCTGTCGGCACAGAGCCGGAGGCAGGGTTCGAACCCACGAACCGCGAGATCGTGACATTTAACCTACTGAGCCACCCAGGCATCCCTAATAGGTCCAACTCTTGACTGTACCACAGAGAAGTGAAGGCTATGACAGAAGCCGTCACAAAGGGCTTGGAAACAAGACAGGGAAAACCGTGACTTCTCCCTGAGATGGGGCTCTTCTAGAGCGCTAGCAATTTCCAATGGACATTCATACGTAGATGGTGTGTTTTGTATAAATCCCACAGAAAGAAATGGAAAAGAGTGTAGCAAGGAAAATGTAAAAGTAGGAAGGCAAGAATCAGAAAACTGAACAGGAGTTCCAATATTAATGGGTCATATCAGACTACTTCTAAAATGAGATTGCTCTAGAGAGAAGCAATTTTAAAAATTAGCTAAGACTAAGTTAGACCACAATTAGCCAAAAGATTATGATGCTATAGAAGCTAGTATTAGAAATGGTGCAGATTCACAGATCCCTGGGAGACAGACCAGGTTTAGTTTGGGTGGGCCTGGCCTTTTGCCTTTAAAAAGTACCATACAACTCAATACTACCCAGCAAGAAGAATTAACAGAGTACTGATATGTCAATAAAATGGATTAGTCTCAATATGTTGAGCCAAAGAAGCTGGACCTAAAATGTACACTATATGTTTCCACTTGATAAATATTCAAGAACAGACAAATCTAATCTCTGGTGTTAGAAATGATAAGAATGCCTTGGGGGAGGAGAGTGAAAGTGGTGATGGAAATATTCGATATCATCGTATGAGTGATGGTTACATGGCTGTTTGCATTTGCAAAAATTCATTGAGCTTTACATTCAAAGGTGTGCAATTTCGCTACCTTTAAATTGTATTTCACTAAGACAGGCACAGACAAGGAGAAACTACTACATACCCACCATGGGGGAGCTCTGCAGCTAAATTGAAAATAATGCAAACTACCTTGTGTTGGCAAGAATGAGAAGCAGCTGGCACTGCTTCATACACTGCTGTAGAATATAAATTTGTAGAATAATGTTGGGGAAAATGTTTGGCAGTCTCTCTAAAACTAAATATGCACCTATGTTATGACCCAGTGAATTCACTCCCAGGTATATATACTCAGCAGAAATGCCTACAGGAATATACCAATCATACGTACATTGCTTTGTTTCATATTTTGCAATAGCCCCAACTGGAAATTTCTCAAATGACCATCAAATGTAGGATGAATAAAGAAATTTGGGGCCAGTAATGCAATTGAAAACTACACAGCAATGAGAATAAATGATAGTTTTATGCAATAGTATGAGTGAATCTCACTAACATAAAGTTTAGCGAAATGAACTAGATACAGAGGAGCACCTACTGGAAGGTGGTTATTTATTATTCCATTAATAAAAAGTCACAAAATGGGGGGTGCCTGGGTGGCTCAGTCGGTTAAGCGTCCGGCTTCGGCTCAGGTCATGATTTCAGTTTGTGAGTTCGAGCCCCGCTTCGGGCTCTGTGCTGACAGCTCAGAGCCTGGAGCCTGCTTCAGATTCTGTGTCTCCCTCTCTCTCTCTGCTCCTTCCCCACTTGTGCTCTTTCTCTCTCTCTCTCAAAAATACATAAACATTAAAAAAAGTCACAAAATGGACAAAATTAATTTGTGATGTTAAAAAATAAAAGGGGTGCCAGTCTGACTCAGTCGGTAGAGCATGTAACTCTTGATCTCAGGGTCATGAGTCCAAGCCCCACGTTGGGTGTAGAGCTTACTTAAAAAACAAAAAAATAGTTGCTGTCCCTGAGGGAATTGTAACTGAAAGAAGCAGGAGGGGGAATTCAAGGGTGCTGATCATATTCTTTCTTGATCTGGGTTGTGGTTACACAAATGCTTATGAAAATTCATGGAGCTATACAATTATTATATGCATTTCTTCTTATATGTGGTGCATACATATATGTTTTGATTATTTGAAAGCTGAAACCAAGAAGTGTCTGATGGATTATACTTCTTGCCATCTGTAGGGGCCAAGATCAGGCAGCCCCAAAACATTCGGCCTGTTAATTATTTTAAATAAGAGTTACTTAAGAGACAACCGGTACAAGAAGAATGCTCAGACCTTCCTCTGTCCCTCAAGCAGGAAATAAATCGCCATGTGAGAGTCATCTTCCCTGTACAGGAGGTAGAGAGACATTCTTATCATCAGGGATAGCAAATTTAGAGCCAAAAGGGCTATATTAACAAACCTTGTGACTTTTCACTAGCTTACTGCCCCAGGCCAAGTACCGGTTAGAATTTCATACTAACCGAAGCTCTCAAAGTTGTTTTGTTTGTCTTGGCAATCCTTCACATATTAATAGTCTTAAATACAAAAACCATCTGCCTTGGCTATTTCTTTAGGTCTCCATTTCATTATTGGGCCTACATGTGCATGTAATAATACTTCGATTGTTTTCCCCCTTGTTAATTTGTCCATGTGAGTTTAATTCTTGGTCCATCTGGAAGACCTTGCAAGACAGGGAAGAATTTTTCATCCTTTGCTCTTTCTGTTAGTCTGTCTGCCTTTGACTTTGGACCTGCAACCACCTTTCTCTGTTTTCCTTGCAGTTACGTATTTGGTACCTTCCATTTTTGGATCCTTCTCTCAAGTGCCTTTGTTACGATGGCATTATACCATCTCTTGCACTGTCCAGTGGTACTTCAACCCATGTTGCAGTTAAGAAATTTCCTCAATCAGCCATCTGGGCACCCCAGTGCCTTAACCCGATGTCTGGCTTATAATAGGCTCTCAGCATTTATTTCCTAAATAAATAATAATAATAATAATAATAATAATAATAAAATAACATCATCACATGCTCCCAACAGCTGCTCACCACTGTCCTTATCTGGAGATTTCTACTTTGATCCTAACAAGCCTTGGGTAGTAGAAGAAAGGATTGCCTTAACTGATTGAGAGCCATCGGAGGTGAAGAATTCATTCAAGCATTTCCAACACCAGTATCTGCTTCCTGAATTGCACGGGGAAAACCAACATGGAAACTTCATGGCAGCTGCTACTGTGTCATCATCCGGGTCATGGTTTGTGGCTTTGGCATGGTCACAGCTGGGGAGTCTTCGGTGGTACAGGGGCAGTTATATCAAAAAGAATCATATGGCTTGTCAATTGTATCATTAACGAATAAGTACAGCTGCAAATAACAGAAAGTACAACCACAGTATTTTAAATTATAAAAGATTATTTGTGTCCGTGATATCAATTCTAGAATTAGGTGGTTCAGGGCCGGTTCAATGGCTCAACAATCCAAGCTCTTCTGTCACTCGGTTTTGCCATCCTTAGGGTAGTCCTCAATGCCTATAGCCTCATGGTTGCAGAGTGGCTGCTCTAGCTTCATCGTTGTGTCTCAGAGAGAAAACAAATGGAAAGAATAGAAAGAGAAAGAAACGACACCGTAAGACTTCCACTCACTTTTCACGAGGTCACATGCTCACCATGGAATCAAGGGATCAAAAAAGTAGAATCTCTGTAATAAGCACAGGTAAGAAAGACAGTAGGTGGAAATGGAAGTTGAGACCACATCCCCCAAAGTTACTTAACCAACATTGGAGCAACAGACAGCTTTACTATCACAAATGACTATCCGGTCACTTAGTAGATTCTTAAGTTGACAATAAAAATGTTATCAGTGGAGGCTGCATAGTGTGAAAGTCCTGTGACAGAAGGTAAGTAAGTTTGCATATATACATAAATATTGCCACTTTAAAAATAGACTTAGGGGGCATCTGGGTGCTCAGTTGGTTAAGCGTCTGACTTCAGCTCAGGTCGTGATCTCATGGTTCGTGGGTTCGGGCCCCACGTGAGGCTCTGTGCTAACAGCTCAGAACCTGGAGCCTGCTTTGGATTCTGTTTCATCCTCTCTCTCTGCCCCTCCCCTGCTCATGCTGTGTCTGTTTCTCTCTCTCTCTCTCTCTCTCTCAAAAATAAATGATAAACATTACACATTTTTTAAAAATACATAGATGAAAATAAAAATAAAAATAGACTTAAACGTAGAGACCAAGATTGGAAAGAGATACTTAAGAATAAAAATATTCCCATACTCAGATAGTGGGATTATAGTTGATTATGTCTTTTAAAAACAAATTATTCTAGTCTTGTAATGTCGTTTGTACAAACACAAAGGGCTTTAAAATGCTTGCATATACTTACAAAATAGCAAAAGCCATTGTTGTAAACAATAAAAGACACTCCTGCTTTGTAAAGCATCATTTTGGTGAGGAAACGGCCCTGAAAATGATGATCGATGTTTACTGAAAGGAAATGTGGATTCTCCAATAACAATAAGAGCAAACGGGTCTCAGGGAACCTGTGCCATGTTATGTCCATCACATCTACTGATGGTTCAGGTTCTCCAGGACAATTTCTTTGGTCCTTTGTGTTTCTGGCTTCTTGAAGAAAATTAATTTCCTGGCAGAACTGTATAGAGATGACAGCAAGGGCGTAGGCAGAAGATGAGTGGGTACACATGGAAAGAAAAGATGCCAGGCTCCACATCCATTAAGAAGGAGTTAGCTTGGGACAGAGCAGGGAGAGCAGAGGTACAAATGGTGCCTGAAGACTGATGACCCGGTAGGTATCATTTTGAGGAGAAAGGAAGAGATGTTTCCTCCGCCAACCCTAATGATGCATGGTGCCGGATGGAGTGGCTATTCACTTATTTGCCTTCTACAAGATGTATGTCTTGTGGTAGCCAGTCCCAGGCTGGCATGATGTTTCCTGAGTGGGAAATGGAAAATTTCTTCAGGAAATTTTTGACAGGAAAAACTGTGAAAAATTATGATGGTTATTGGTTAGATCAAAAGCTAATGTGAGTTAAATGGCTACCTTTCTCTTTTTTTCTCGGAAATGAAACAGGTAAGAGATAGAGGGATGGTTCGTATTAGTGCCTACACAAATTCATTAGATATTTACAAAGGAAATAAACCTATTGATATAGGAAAAATCGATACGCTTGAGGAAGGGGATCTCAATTTATTGTGGCTTCTGTGCTAGTTAAATGTATTTTTTAAAACATGAGTAAAGCAGTGGTAAATAAACACTTATTTGTAGAAAAGCACTACAACAGAGACTGGATGAAGTTTCGGTATTAGCCACAACTGCTCAAGGGTGTTGAACCATATTTCCCAAATCCTTATGGTCACTCTCTGCCTTCCCTTTACTCACCAAAGCCAGGCTTGGAGCTCTTTAGAGAAGGAGTGGCTCACTTACATGAGTGAATTCTTCCCACATTCTTCTTTTCATTTCCTGTAAATGTGTCTGCTATATGCCTATTCACTTTGGTCTCACCTTCAGAAAAGAATAAAGCTGCTAGCCAGCAGCCTCCAACTTACAGTTATTATTATTCAGATTTATGAACAGGATATAAAAGCACTTGCAGAATGAAACCAACAGGATGAGAAGAATTCTAGCATGTACCATGATCATCTGCACAAAAAGGAGAGCACAGTGTTCTGCAGGGAGATGCTGGTAAGTCAGGACTAAATGGGATTTGGAGGCAGCTCCAGGCTGCACTTTAACTACACTGGAATTAACCATCACAAAGCTAAGAATGAAAGGAACTTGGTTGGAAAAAAGCAAAGTGTGATTGCATTGCAGAGGATTCAGGAACAAGACAAATGGCATACATGACTGGATACCTAGAGAAAATTTGGCAAACGGATTTTGTAGAATTTTAGAAGTACAAGGCCTTTGAGGATGACGAAGTCCAAACCTTTAATTTCATGGATGAGGAGAGATTACAAGGCTTGCCCGGGGCCAGTGGCAGTGCCTGAACTAGAATGCTGGTCAAGAAGCTTCCCTAGCCAATTTCCTTCCCATTGCACCAGGGTCATTTGGAAGGTGATTCTTATTAGTGAGAGGCAGTTCCAGGCACGAAGGCTTGATGGTCAGCTTCCTACTGCTCTTCCTCCAGGGTTGTGACCCACTCCCTCAGAAATGGATAGGTCTCTTCTAATTAAATTTCACTGACAAAAACAGGAGGTTTTGCCAAGAGCCATAGTTTGCTGATTTGATTCTTTTAGAATATTGCATTAAAGTAGTATTTCTCTTGACTACAGAGTTTTGGGCACCCTCTCAAATTTTGCACCACAGGCAAACATCTCTTTGTCTTCACCCTAGTCCCAGCCCCATCCAGACTTAACACATCTTGGTTAGGAGGAAGTAACTAAATTAGCTCCCATCGAGCAATCTTCTACCTGGCATCTGGTAAGGTACAGGAACTGAGCGAACCACAGAAAATTTAAGTCACCCTCCTCTTATTTTTCTTGGCAAATGTCCTGCCTGATGGAAACGCTTTTATTCCCTACATATAATGCTTAAGATTCTCCAATGATCATATGGTGGTCAGGAAAATAGTGCCCGTTTACTTTAGTTAAGATTTTAAAATAGTTACAAATAGAGTAAAACCAACTTTAGTAAGCCACACGAGGGACGGTGGGGTTAGCCAGAGAGTAACGATAGGAGGAGGATTTTCCTCAAATTTCCATGAAAAGGTCCAATTACAGCCAAGAGATGATGGGGGCTTACACCAGGTGGTAGCGGTAGAAATAGGGACAGGTGATCAGGTTTTGGTTATATTTAAATATACAGCCAATAAAACGTCCTATTGGATTAAATATAGGATATGGGGGAGAGAATAGAGTTGGCATTGAGTCCAAGGTTTTGGTTTGAGCAACTGGAATGATGGAATTGCCATCAGCTGAAATGGGGAAGTCTGAGAGAGAGGCAGATTTGATAAGAATGATCAGGAGGTCAGTTTTGGACTTATTAAATTTGAAATGTCAATCAGATAACCAAGTGCAAATGTTGAGTTGGCAGCTGGATATAAAATTATATAGGAACAACAGCAAAGATAGTAATAGAATTTCTCGAATGCCAGGTATGCTTCTAAGTAATTTACATGCATTAGTATTATCTTATTATCTCTACTTTATAAATGAAGTCATAGAAGACAAGGGCCTTAGTCTCTTGGGGCTACTATCACAAACATACCATACACTGGGTGGCTTAAACATCAAACAATTATTTTTCACAGTTCTGGAGCTTGAGAAGTCCCAAATAAAGGGGACAGCAGATTCAGTGTGTGGTGAAAGCTTGCTTCCTGGTTCATAGATGGTAATCTACCTCCCTGTGTCTTCACATGGCAGAAGAGGTGAGGGAGCTCTCCGGGACCCCTTTTATATGGGCACTAAGCCATTCATGAAGACTCTCTCCTCATGGAGAACTCCATCCTCAGGACCCAAAACCCCCCAAACACTCCACCTCCAGGTACCACCCTCCCGGGATGAATTTTGGAGACACACACAATCCGTCCATATCATTAAGTAAATTGGCATAGGTCAGAGTGTGTGGTAAACTGTAGCCCATGAACTGAGTCCAGCCCAATATCTCTTTTTGTTTGTTTGTTTTTGTTTTTCAGTAAAGTTTTACTAAAACACTGTCATGCTCATTTGTTTATGCAATGCTTGTGGTTGCTGTCATGCTACAGGGGTAGAATTGAGTAGATGTAATAAAGACTGCATGGCCACAGAATCAAACTATTTACTATTAACCCTTGATGGAAAAAAACCTGCCAACTCCATGAAGTGATTCAGTCAGTCAGCGATAGACTCTGGTTGCACACCCACGCAGACTGACCTGAGAATACACACAGCCCAGCCACCATGCTCTACTTCCTCCCAGTAACATGCAACTTGTTCTAATTTTTAATATAAAACTCAACTTTATTTCTTTTTTTCTGGAAGTCCTGGGACCCACATTTTTGCCCCAAACCTTCTTACCCTTGAGGTAGAATAAACACATTTTCTGTGAATAACGGTTAGGGGCCCAGATCTAGGAAAACTAAGCATTTCTAGATACCTTGCATATTCTTTTGGGGGAGATAAGAGCCTGGTGAAGGCTTCAGTGTCAAAGGTAGAAAGGGGACATTGGTGAAAGTCCAAGGAAGAGAAGTGCCAAACTAAGGGTGTGGAAACCCAAGGCCCATTTTCTAGAGGAGGATTGGCTGTGTGGAAAGTGCCAGGGTATGTGGACCACAGCAAGAAGTGCTACAATGAATGCTATTTTCCTGCCTCAGAGTATGAGAGAGTTCACCAGTCCTGAGGTTCCAACTCAGTAAAATTTGCCAACACTGGCTTGCTGTCTTTGAATATGTCACAATGTACGCATTCCATACCCAGAGCCCCCACAAGCCAGTTCTTTAGTCATAATGTAAGTAAGACAACATCTTGCCCATGCTTTGCATCATTGAAGCCCATAATTTTTGGCTGCTCTATGAGAGTTTCTTCCCTGACCTACGTCAAGGTATCTGAAAGCACAAAAGGGACCCAAAGGGCCCAATTGGGAAGATCATGGGTGTGGAGGCAGTTTCTCCTAAAATTGGCACTTGAATGGAGCGATGAAATTGAGTCATTTGAATAAGCTGCACATTAAAGTACCTGGTATATGGTGGGTGCTTAATAAATGATAAGTTGATAATGATGATAAGGGAAAGAAAAACAGAAAAAGCATTGCTACCTGGGCAATGGAGAGAGGCGATGGGAGACAAAGGCTCTGGATTTTACAGAACGTCTAGAATGCTTTAACTGATACCTAAGAGACATTGGTAGCTATCACACTCATTTGCGGAATGCCAAGGCACCTGTTAAAGAGATTGAAATTAATTTGTTTGCCTTTACCCTTAGGGCAGATAAACACTCCCATGTTTATTCTACCCATTTGTTCAGCAAACCCTTTGGTGCCTGGATTTGGTCCACAGTGAAAGGATCCATTTTAGCCCAGCCCTCTGGATTACAGATGAGAAGACTCCACACCAGCACAGTCTGTCTTTTATAGGATAAATCTCTGGTATCAATGATAGTGTCATTTTTTGAGCCAGGAACAGAGTTTATGTCCAAGACCGCACTGTTATTGGCAGCATTAAAAAGTGTCGAGACTAGACAATCCTGGCTCTTTATAGCTGTGTAGCATCTCAAGGCCACTATTTCCTCTATGGCTGCCAGTGCTAATGGACTGCAGACTCTGGGACTGGGTTGGCTACTCATAAATCATTAGCAAGTATAAAATTGATGATCAGCAGCTCTAGCACCAATGCCAAACAGAGTAGTTGTGTTATTAAGGTTTTTTAGGGAGGATACAGCTGTCAAGGCTCTGTAGAGACTACCGAGGGAAAGATAAAAACCTCTCCTGATCACATCTCCAATTCCAACTGGTACTGTCTTCTCTTCTGATCTCATTTCTCTATGTCACACCTGATAGAAGCTTCTTTTCTCCTTCCACCAGATGAAGTGGAAGTAAACAAAAAGAACCTTATTACACTCTTCCCAAATCCCACTTACAACAGAAAGGATGAGTTTTTCCCAAACGGTCTTTATTTGCAACTCAAATCCAAATTCAGTTAAATTCAGTTTGAGAAGAATTTAGTAAACATTTTCAATGCTTCTAGAACTTTGTCGGCCATTGGTAGGGACCAGGATTGTCTGAGGATTGGGATTTCTAGGATAAATGCACAAAATGCTTTATACTAAAGAAAAATTCAGGTTTAAAGCCTCTTACATTGCTCAAAATTGTGAATAAATGTGTGAGTATTGTCAGGTCATCTGTCTTTACCCGGGACTCCCAAAGGATGGCTGTTCAGTTGGTCAATATTTTGAAACATACTTGACATACGTGATTATGTCCTTTTACTAATGACAAACAGTCACTAGGATATTGATCCTCATTGATCTGACATTCTGGGCTCTGAGTATAGAAAACCTAGTAATCATCTCTATTAGCCCTGACACATGATACAGAGCCTGGTCCAGGTGAAATGATTATCAAGTGCTAATGAATTAAATAAAAGACAAGTGAATAAGTAAATGCCAAAAATAGAGGGCTAAAAAAAATATCCAAATTGGATAATTTAAGCAAAAAAAAATCTACTTTCTTTGAATGATTCCCCCAAAGATGTCCACCAAATCAATCCAATATCTTAATCCCAGAACCAGTGAGTATGTTATCTTAACATGGCAAGGGTACTTTGTAGATTTGACTAAGTTAGGGGTTTTTAGGTGGGGAGATTATCCTGGATTATCTGGGGGCTTGATATAATCACAAGGGTCTTTGTAAGAGAGAGGCAAGAGATCATAAAAGTAGTAAGAGCTATGACAATGGAAGTAAGAGGTTGGGGTGATATAAGAAAGGGGTCAGGAGCTAGGGAATACAGGAAGCCTCTAGAAGCTGAAAGGGACAAAGAAGCTGATTCTCCCCTCAAAGACTTCGGAAGGAACCAAACCAGCTAACACCTTGGTTTTAGTCCCACAACACTCATAGCAGACTTCTTCAGCCCCTCCAAACTATAAGAGAACATTTTTGTGCTATTTTAAGGCACTAAATTTGCGGTAATTTGTTGCAGCAACAATAAGAAATGAATGTACTTTTTGGTATCTGGAAATGCTGCTATAACAAATACCTAAAAAATGTAGATGTGGCTTTGGAATTTGACAATGTTAGAGGACTGAGGAATTCTGAGGTGCATAAAAGAAGAAGCCTAGATTCCTGTGGACAGACTATTGGTACAAATATGGGTACTGACGTGCTGCTCACGAGGGCTCAGAAGGAATTAAGCTCATATCATCTTAGAGAATATTTAAATTATCATAGAGGTGCCTGGGTGGCTCAGTCAGTTGAGTGTCCAACTCTTGATTTCCGCTCGGATCATGATCCCAGGGTCATGGGATCAAGCCCCACATTGGGTTCTGCACTGAGTGTGAAGCCTGCTTAAGATTCTCTCTCTCTCGCGCTCTCTTTCTCTCCCTCTGCCCCTCTCTCCCACTCGTGCACGTTGTCTTTCAGATAATAAATAAAAAATTATCATAAAAAGACTGTTGATTGAAATGTGGACATTACAGGGGCTGCTGCTAAAGACTCAGAAATAAATGGTAACATGCTATTGAAAGCTGAAAGAAAAGGCATCCTTGTTATTTAGCGGCAGGAAGCATAGCTGAAGTGGGTCACATAGTTGAGTGGAGAGTAGAACTGACAATGGACTTGGATATTCAGCTAAAGAGATTTCCAAGCAAAGTGTTAAAGATGTAGCCTGGCCCTCTTTGTTGCCTATGGTAAAATGTGAGAAAAAAAAAAAAAAAGAGATAACCTGGAGAGAAGAACCATGATGTAAAAAGAATCAAGGATTTGGTGTAAATGTTTAGCCTTATCCAGATCGTAAATGATACCAAAATTAAGACATTTACTGTCAGGAAGGTATGCTCTGGAGACAAATCCAAGGCTGATTCTCTAGAGCCTTTTCCTAGGTTCTTGGAGGAGACAAAAGTCACAATATTCATTCACACAGAAGGCCCTTTGAAGTGATGAGTCATGCAAATCATGGGTCTCCTCATGGTATCTCAGCAGAAGACAAAAGTAGAGATGAGATCATTTAGAAGAGACCTGTGCAGAAACATTTTATCTAATGGAATGAGTTCCTGAGATATAACAGGAGAACCACAAGTTGTTGGACTCCCAAAAACTTGTAGGCAGGACAGACTAATAAACTACTCAGCTTTCAACTCATAGTACCTTTAATGAAAAAGGAAGGATGATTCTTTGGGACAGTAGGACAGAACTTTGAGCCCAGAAGGTGCATCCATTGACCACCGAGGAACCAACTATTTCTGGGCCTTAAAACTTAATGGAGGGGCTCTCGGGTGGCTCAGTCAGTCGAGTGTCCAACTCGGGTAATGATCTCACAGTTCATGAGTTCAAGCCCCACATAGGGCTCACTGCTGTTAGCACAGAAACTGCTCAGATCCTCTGTCCCCCTCTCTCTCTGCCCCTCCCTTGTTTGCACTCTCTCAAAAATAAATAAACATTATAAAAAAAAAAACTAATGGAGTTTGCTCAGTTGAATTTCAAAATTGCTTGGGACCTCCTTTTTTCCTTTCATTTTCTCCTTTAGTGGATGGGGATACGTATAACGTATCCAGTGCCTGTCCCATAATTTTATTTTTGGAGCAGATAACTTGAGTCTTCAGTGTTACAGGTGCACAGATGGAGAGGAATTTTGTGCCAGGATGAAATATATCTAGAGCTTCATTCACACTCATTTTAGATGATTTAATGATGAGATTTGAGACTTTAGAATTAATGAGATTTAGATCAGATTTTGAACCTGACTTTATGCTCTAAGGGTTCGAACTTTTGGGGACCTAAGGATGGGCTGGATTCATATTGTGTGTGAGAAAGACATCAATCATTATTACAGCTGCAATAGGCAACTAATACACTGAGTTATTAAAACATTTCCGGAAAGACTGTATTTTCTTGTTGGTTTGCTTTTCGCTACTTCCAGTGAGAACTATTTGAAAGTCAGTGTGGATAATTCAGAAGAAATTCCCTTTCCCTTAATTATCTTCTAAATTGAATGTTGGCTTTAGACTAAAGTATTCATAGAATTATGTTCTTTACTGTGTAGATGTGTGTGTGTGTGTGTGTGTGTGTGTGTGTGTGTGTGTGTCTGTCTGTCTCAGAAATAAGGTTTTTTTAAAATTCTAACTGTATGTAAAAGTGTCAGGAAATCCATGTATTGGTTTCTTTCCATTGGGTTAAGATACAGTCCCTGGAAAACCATTGCCAAGATTTCATGACACACTACCCACTCATCTTTTGTTTTTTTATCATTTAGCCACATTTCTCCTTAGCCTATTGTTTTCTAGTCACACATACTGAATGATAGCTTCAATTATTTTTTGCTTGAATAATTACCATAAATCCTCATACCTAGACCATGTCTCAACACAAAGGACCTTCCAAGAAATGTCAGTGTTGTTGATTTTTGCTGAGAAGATAAAATCCAATAGAGACTTCTCTTGGTAACTAAGAGAAAACCCCTATTGTTTCTTCAGGCCTGAGATATTACTATGTGTTTACGCTGATAATTCATTAAACTTTTATTGTTTGGATACATTGATAAAAATACAAGGCGATCCATAAAGGCTTACTGAAAATTCCACACTCTATATTCTCAAGTGCTATTCACTATTCTATTGTAAAGTATTTTAAGTCCTTTATACAGAAAATAGATTTAGGGCCCTTCTGAGAGTCATAAAAATGACAATGACCACTTAATATTTAAATCCAAGATACTAGGCCTGGTCCAGTTTCCTGAACTTGCAGGAAATTTAATGAAAATTTTGTGAATAATGAATCGTTGCTACAATGAATTCATTGAGAGAAAAAAACAATACGCCAACCAATTTGTGTCAATTAGCTAAAACAACAAACTAATGGTATTTTATTCTTACTTCTCACTCAGGAGTTATGCTGTGTTGGTAGAGACAGTGTACCTCTGGTCAACCAAAACATAAAAAAAAAAGGGGACCCTGCCTGCGATGCCCAAAGGCCTCAGGACATCACACCCATTTCTGAATGGCTGGTTGGTGAGTTAGGGGCCCTCATGAGGTAATAACAGAGAAAAGGGGGAGGAGGAATATTTTTTCTCAGTCACTGGGGATCCTATTAGTTTGTGTAGAAACAGAAGAGCATCTAAAGTTCATTTTGTTGTTATTTTAAAGAGCTGTTCAGCTTTGTGAGAAAGCAGACCATCACAAGAAAAAGGAGTTTAATATTCTATGGTGTGTGTAGAATAATGATCTTTGAATGGGACACACATCTCTCAGATATTGGAGGACCAGAATGGAATTGGCTTTTGTTTTTCTCTACAAACCTACCTGCCTCCAGTGTTTGCCGTTTTGTTGACTAACGCTACCATCCACACAGTCACCAAAACCAGAAACCTAGACATCGAAGAGACCTCCTCTCTCTCTCCCTCCCCTTTCATTTCTGATCACCACTGAGATCTGTTCATTCTTCATATGAGGTATATCTAAAATCCAAACTTTCTAGGTATGAGGCTGCAGCTAATTGTGAGCCCTGGAAATTTCTCTTTGGAACTAGCTCCCTAGCATTGAAAGATTATACTGACCTATGGGCTCTCTGGCTCTTCTCTATGCTCCATAGGGCCTTTTTAAAAGTAGAAAAATTAGGGGCGACTGGGACGCTCAGGCGTCCAACTCTTGATTTTGGCTCAGGTCGTGATCTCATGGTTGTGAAACTGAGCCCTGTGTCAGGCTCTACACTGATAGCTCAGGGCCTGCTTGGATTCTCTCTCTCTCTCCCTCACTCTCTGCCTTTCCCCAGCTCATTCTCTCTCTCTTTCTCTCCTTCAACAAAACAAAACAAAACAAAAAACTAAAAGTAGAATTTTATGGGATGTAAGTAAAAATCAAATACAGTCTCATTACAAAAAAAAAAACACCAACAAACAAAACAAATATAGAAGTACACATAATAAAGTCCTTAACACTTCCCCATCTCATGCTCATCACAGAAGTATCCACTATTAACACACTAATTTGTGTTCTCTCTGGCCTTTTCTACACATTCATGTAAATATGCACACTTGCACACATAATCATTGCTGTTTAAACATGGATGGAGTTATGATGCTTTGATTTATGTGTGTTAACAATGTCTGGGAAATCATTTTATGTTAGTATATATAATAATACCCAACATTTGTATAGCAATTATTATGTGCTAAAAACTGTTCTAAGTGTTTGATATGTATTATTTCAATTAATTATCACACTATCTCTGTGTAGTTAGAACTATCAAGAGTATGTCTTTTTTTACACATCAGAAAACAGAAGCATATAAATGTTAGCTAATTGCAGATAAAATAGAAATTTAAGTATAAACTTAAACTTAATAGAAACTTAAATAACAAAATGATATAGCTAGGTAGTGGAATAAAAAATCAATTTAGATTTCTATATACCAGCAACAAATAATCAGAAAATATTAAAATATACAAGAGCATGAAAAAGTCAAGTAGCTAAGAATAAATATAACACACACACTAGAAACTATAAAACATAATTGTGAGAAATTTAATTTAAGAATACCCAAGTAAGCAGAGTGATTAGTCATGTTTCCGGAAGATTCCATTTTGTAAACAAATAGAATTCTCCATAAATGGATCCACAGAATCAATATAATTTCACCAGGTCTGTGTATGTACGTGTGTCTGTCTGTAAATTGACAAGATAATTTTAAAGTTTATATACAAATACAGAGGGCCAAGAAAAGCCAAATTTATGCTAAAGAGGGCCAAAGCTGGAGAATCCCTACAGTCAAACACCAAATTCATTGCAAAGGAATAGGAATTATGATGGTATAGGCATCAAAACAGAAATCACAGGATGTGGAGCTCAGCAACAGACTCACACTTAAACAGTCACTAGAGTTCTGACCCAGGTGCCACAGCAGGTGGGAAAGGATGGTCTTTTCAATACATGGTGCTGGAAGAATAGAAGAGCCCATGCGAAAATGAAATTTTGACAATCTCTCTCTCTCTCTCTTTCTCTCTCTCTCTCTCTCTCTCTCTCTCTCTCTCTCTCACACACACACACACACACACACACACACACACACCAATTCCAAATGGATTACATAGATTAAAATAAGAAAAGTAAAACAATAAAGTTTCTAGAAGAAAACATCGAAGGATGTCTTTAACACCCTATGTTAGGCAAGGATATTTTAAGCAAGCTGCAAGAACAGCATAAACCCAAAAAGGAGAAAAACAGATAAATTAGTCTAAGTTAAAATGAAGAAAAAACTCTCTTTCTCAAAAGACACCATTTAAGAGAGAGAAAGGGAAAAACTTCGGGGGTCAAAGATAATTTCCACGTATGTATATGATGAAAGATTTGCATCTAGACTATATATTTTTTTTAACTTAGTAAGAGAAAGCAGATGGGCTCAGAGACTTCCACACAACATGAAAGGCATGCAAATGAGCAGTAAACATAAAGGGCTCAGTATCATTAATCATAAATAAATGAAAATTAAGACCAAAACGAGGTACTATTACACACCTGTAATGAATGAAAAACACTGAACACCAATTGTGTGTGCTGCGGAGGGGTGGGGGGGGGCATTATATTACAGCTATGCTGTTAAGAATTTAAATTGGGGCACCCATCTAGAAAGATGCTTAAACATGTTCACACCCTGTGATCCAGCAATTCTATTCTAAAATTAATTTCAGTTCAGGTCATGATTTCATGGTTCATGAGTTCAAGCCCTGTCGAGCTCTGCACTGACAGCCCAAAGCCTACTTGGGGTTCTGTCTCTCCCTCTCTCTGCCCCTCCCAGCTCGCTCGCTCTCTTTCTCTCTCAAAATAAATAAATCAACTTTGAAATAAAATAAAATAATAGAAGGAATAAATACATTGTGGCATATTTACACAAAGGGATACCACACACTAATAAAAGCTAACAAATTGTAACTACATTCTAAAACATGGATAAATCCTTACCTTAAGAGAAAACACCAGACACAAGAGTATATACCATAGGATTCAGCTAGATAAAGTTCAAAAACACAAAACCAGTCTATGGTTGTACAAGGCAGAATAATGTTTATTAACATAGTTTCCCTCAGAGAAAATGGAGAGGACTTCTGATACTTTATATATTGTATTAATTTTCTGAGTACTGCTTTTATTTGTATTTGTTTTTTTGACTATTAATCTACCTTATAAGAGTTTTATGCACATTTTTCATGTATGTGATACTTTGATAAAATTAAATTTAAAAACATAATAAAAGAATGGAATTAATGCTAATATGCTAACAAGTTGGGAAACATAAAATGAACAAATTTTTAAAAACTTAACTTTTTAACATTGACTCAGGAAAAAATTTAGACTAGTACCTGTAAACTGTTAAAGAAAATGAAGCTTTTTATGCATTCTTTTTTCATTCATGATATCGGGGTCATATTATGTTTGCAGAACAATTTGGGAAGATTTTTATAATTACCGTAACTTCTCTACACTGGAGCATTTTCTATAAAATAGAAACAAGAGGTTCTTGAAAATCTGGAAAACAGAAGATATTATTTTGACCTGATGCAGATTTAGGGGTAGATATTTGACTACCTCTAGTTTTCTTCTATTCAGATATCCCATTTCTAATCTATGCAGATTTTTTTACATTATTTAAAGTTATTTGGAGATCCAAATTTCCCTAGAGACTTGTCTACATTGGCGGTCACATTTATTTTGCTACACCATTAATTGTTGAATAACTCATTTGTCTACACTTGAAGGGAGGGGTAGAGTTCCCTCTATGGAAGTAGCCTTGATTTCTGGAGCTGCACCATATAAGAGAAGCACGTAAAAAAGTGTATTTTTACATTTTTAAGGGGCATGTGGTAGAGAAGGTCAAGTGGTCAAGGCCAAGTCGTTTGACATGATGAAGAATGAGAGAAATAGGCCAAAAAGAAGGAAGAAAACCAGAAAGTGTGTAATGGGATCCTTCCACATCATCCTTCAACTTTTCATTAAAGTTTTTAAACTTAGAAAAAATTTTAGTACAATTCAGTTGCTCAGGGGTAATGGCCACAGGACTTACACTTGTCTGCTGGTTGGTGTAGGTCTGAATCAATACGTGCACACTGATGCATGAATGCAAAGTCAGAAAAAAACGAGGAAAGAAGTAATAGAAGTTATTGGAAGGATTCTGGACTTAAATTACAGTAGTGACTAATCAAGATTAACATGTGCAGGAGACCACAGCAGATGTTTAGTCTACATCTGCCCGTTTATATGCCCGGTTCTTGGCACATTAGTTAGCACGATGTGTCAATGTGTATGTGTGTTAAATTGAATCATTGCGTGGAAACTGAGTATAAGGGAGCATTCCAACCTCCCTTAAAGTGATCAGTGGGTTTCGGGGGTGGTGTGGGGCAAGAAAATGCTGTTAGATCTCCATGGTAAGCATGACGCAGGCTTCTGACAGACTGACTAAGAAACCCAAGACCCAGGCAGTACACCCATCAAGCTCTGAGAAAGGGAAGAGAATCAGGGAGAAGGATGATGAAGATGAGATTTATATTAAGATTTAAGGAATCTTCCAAGGAGTAGAAGGTGTAGAAAGGAAATTCAACTTGCATACCTAACTTTCCACCAGACATTTTCTCATGGCATCTTCTGCCCTCTCTTTCCATTAGCCCCAATATGTATATGTCTAGCTAATTTCAAACATGGTAGAATAAAAAAAAAAAAAACATGGTAGAATATAATCAACCATTAAGTCAGGCATATAAACATGGTAAAATGTGTATTTGTAACTCATTCTTTGGGCTACTCCAGAGACAGGGCCATGGAACACGATTCTCTAAACTCTTGGGTCTTTTTTTTTTTTCTTTCAATAAAAAAGCTTTGCATCATGTGAGTTTTAGGGTACAAAAATGTGTTCTCTTTTGCTTCAGCCTCCACTTTCAGTGCTATGACTAAATGGTTCTCTGCTTTTCTCCAAAAGAATTATGGGCCAACCCATCTGATTTTGAAGTTGAAATCAATAATTCGATTGTCCATCTCCCCCACTTAAGGATTGCAAGTTATCTATGGAAAACCTCAGTTGACATCCAATACATTTATGTGCAGTCTATTTACTTCTCCAAGGAACATATTCTCCACCTTGCTCTTAATCGCTCTCTGGAGATAGAATAGAAAGGGAGGAGCTTATCGGTGGTGACCAGGAAGGCCAGCAAGGCAGGGCTATCAGTGACTTGTGGTGGTGCAAATGGCTCTGTTGGAAGTCGCAAGTCACGGTGGGTGGTTCTGCCCCACCCACCTCATTCTCAGGAACCTCTCCTGGAGTCACATGTTTACAACCAGTGCTACAAGGGCCTTCACATTACATTTAGTACAAGATATATTTAGATAAAGCTTCCCCAAGGGTATCCAAGTGTTGATATATAGCAGCAGTTAAATTCTGTTTCCAAAAGAGAACAGTTTTCAACGTTTGGTCCATCCAGATGGGCCATATTCGAAGCAACCAATATACTGAGAACTCTGTCAATCACACTTGAATCTAAGTACCGACCATGAATACACAGAATGATGAAAAGTTATACTAGCTGGCTGTTATTGGTAACAGATAAAACTGTTAGGGAAGGAGGAAGGATTGATAAAGGTAGGCAATCCTGAAAATTTAAAATAATCGACCACTGATTGATAAAAAAATAGCTCAGGGTCATAGTAATACAACTCTTCTCATCCTAAAAAATGGCTTAACTAACTGACAACCTTGTTTCGTCAAGAAATGTTAATGTATTGCAAACTCATTAGTTGAGCAAAACAGAATAATCTATTCTTTACTCATGAAATTTCAAGGACATTTGGCAATCTTGAGAATTTTTATACCAATCACCCTTTAGAATGTCAGGTCCTGGTAAAAGAAGATGCCATGGGATCACAAAAAGATAGGCAGATATCTCCCATGACACCTAATATCTAAGAATTAGAATAGAAGCTGCAGGGGTGCCTGTGTGGCTCAGTCAGTTGAAGCAACCGACTCTTGGTTTTGGCTCAGGTCATGATCTCACAGTTTGTGAGTTCAAGCTCTGCATCAGGCTCCATGCTGACAGCATGGTGCCTGCTTGGGATCCTCTCTCTCTCTTTCTCTCTCTGCCCCTCCCCTGCTCACACTCTCTCTCAAGATAAATACATAAATTTTTTAAAAAAGAAGAAGAACAAAACCTGTGGTGCCTCCTCTTGTATGTTCTTTCAATGTATCTCCATCCATAAAAATTTGGGTTCTTTGTATGTTTAAAGGGAGGTTAAAAATGGGGTAAGTGTGAAATCTTGTTAGTTAAGTATATTTTCAATTTCTTATATGATTCTTAGTGGGACTATCTGCCAGGTGCTAGTCTGGACCTGCCACCTGGAATGTCTATGAAGGCAACAGTAAATCAATAAATCTAAGATTCTACAAGCCAAATAAGGGCTTTTCATCTTTAACTTGACTCAGCACTGCAAAAGAATACTGAAAAGTGAGTTATGTTACTGACATTAGCATCTCTGAAAAGCATCACATGAAATCATTGACTAAAAAGATATGAACATGAAAGAATGTGAGACAGTGTAATATAATCGATCCAGGTCAACGACTCTTGCTTACTATTGTATCAAGTATCAAGCACGTGCAGAGTGCCTGGTGAGTTCTCAATGACCATTTGTTAAAAGACAAATGAATTAATGAGTGAATTAAGAAAATGATTATGATGTCAGTTGGCACGTTCACAGTTTTATGACACGCAGGCAATGAGACTTGTACAGCTCAGATTACTGAAAGGGGGGTAACTGGAGAAGGACGTGTTTACAGGACAAGAAGGACAAGAAATACATATTTCAGCTCTAAAATAAAATTAAGCGTGACTTTTCTTTAATAAATTCCAATAAATGCAGATTATTTTTCTTAAATGAAATTTAAAAGGAAACATCCCACATTTTTTTAAAAAACATAGTATAAACATGAACGATAGAGATAAATATAAATATGTACAGATGAAATTGTAAATAAAATAGCTAAAACAATAAGATGATGACATTTCATCCAAGGATAATGGAAGAGCTTTAGTGAAAAAAATCATAGCAGGTCAAGGACCAATAAAAAGCTGATTACATACAGTGGCAGTAATTTTAAGTAAACGCTGGGCTGGCCTGGCCTAACCCAATGTCTATGTTCCAGTAAATGAAACATTATTGAAAGTAGAATATTATCTACAAATTTGTCAATCATTGAAATTTATTAGCCAGTTGATGGATGTTAATCAAAGATAAAACAATGTACTGTGCAGCTAGCAAATCATTTTTAGTAAATTCCACTGTAGATCTCTAAAACGAGACCAACATAAAGTCAGAAATGCCTTCAAATTGCATTTTTAAGGCATTAGGGATTTCCACGTTCAAAAAAGATGAGGAAAATCACGTTATCATTTCTTCCACCTTAACAAAAACAAGCCAGGTAAGCTATAAAATCAAAGTGTTTTTTAAAAATATATCAGAGATCTGAGAATGCAAACAAACCTAAATTAACTAATTTCCACAATATGACAATTTATTCTTAGGAGTGAAGCAATTCATGATCATTGTTATGCCTTCCAAAGAGGCCAGCTGATTTTATTTCTGGTGAGAGCTCTTCCTGGCTTGCAGATGGCTGTCTTCTCACTGTGTCATCACATGGTGGAGACAGAAAGAGTGGGTTCTCTGCAGTCTCTTCTTATAAGGACACAAATCCTATTTGATCAGAGCCCCACCCTTATTTAACCTTACTGACTTCCGTAAAGGTCCTATCTCCAAAGGTAGTCACATTGGGGTTAGGGCTTCAACATCTGAATGAAGGTGGAGTGGGGAGAGAAACATTCAATCCATAACAGGTAATAATAAATGTTTTCTTAAAAAAAAAAGAAGAAGAAGAAGAAGAAGACTTGAGCTTATTGGAGAATTGTTGCTTTTATTGGTTTACTGTATTTTTTTGTTTATTTTAGATACACCTTCCCATGGAATATGAAATTAGATGAAACAAATGGGGGAGAAAAGTGTAATTCTGTACCTGGAAAAGTACCTGGAATGTACTGAGAGAAGTTATTTAGTGTTTGAAGTAATGCTCCCAATGCAAAACAAACAACAATTCAAGTAGCAAATGGAAAAGTTTATGTAACTGCCCGTAAGTTATAAAATGTGAATAATTCCAAACATGTGTAGCATTTCGAAGTACTTCATGAAATAATATTTTAACATCTTGCCTCTCCAAAATATAGGAACAAAACAAGCCAAGCAACAACTAAACCAAATAATAAATTTCATTTTGAGAAATATGGAAAAACTGCATGGCCATAATGAAAAACAATGACTTAATCAGATATTGCATTGAAACAATTCAGAGAAAGAATTCTATGGGAAGAATGTTTTGGAAGAAAAATTAATCTGAAGACACATCCAGGCTGCTCCTTACTCCTAAAATAGATCTCAATTTCAAGAAGAATATAGCCTCTTTTTCTGGTATTGTATCTAAGATATTCAGGCCACATACTATAAGACTGAAAATACAAAAAAGGGACTTGGCTTCTGACCTTTCATGCTTTCCCCAAGAAACGTTTGTTCTGCTGGTATCCAACAAAAATAAAAGCCATTTGTATACCTAGGATGTAATTAATGGTAAGAAATAAATAGAGGCATATGTGCTGAAAACAGTATTACTGTCAGCTAAAAATTTGATGTGCCGCACATATGTGTGGGCCATAAGAAATCAGTATCTTTCCCAGTTACATTGTTTGCCTCTTGGCCTTAAAAACAACAAAAAAAAAGATTTTTTTTTTCATGAGCAAAGGGAACTCGGAGTGGCCAAATGCTTTTGCCAGTGGACTGGATGGGTTTTCTTTCGTGAATAAGGAGACACATACACAATACACAGGCTTCCCCGCCATTCTTTTCATGGCTCTCTCTCTGTCCAGCAGTATCCAGGGACTTTGGAGATTTTGCTTCACCTTTGAAGATTAGAGGGAGCTGTAGATAGGAATATGCTTTAGTTTCCATAAGTAGCAAAGGTTTTTAATTTTTTTTTAACGTTTTATTTATTTTTGAGACAGGGAGAGACAGAGCATGAACAGGGGAGGATCAGAGAGAGGGAGACACAGAATCTGAAACAGGCTCCAGGCTCTGAGCTGTCAGCACAGAGCCTGACGCGGGCCTCGAACTCACGGACCGCGAGATCATGACCTGAGCCAAAGTCGGCCGCTTAACCGACTGAGCCACCCAGGCGCCCCAGTAGCAAAGGTTTTTAATTTTTTTTTAAATTTTATTTGAGAGAAAGAAAAAGCACAAAGGGAAGAGCAACAGAGAAAGGGGGAGAGAGAAAGAATCCCAAGCAAGCCCTGCACCTGCAGCACAGAGCCTGATGTAGGTGAGAACTCACGACCCACAAGATCATGACCTGAGCCAAAGTCGGTAGCTCACTCAACTGAGCCACCCAGGCACCCCAAGCAGCTAAAGGTTTTTAACTGATTCTTCCTCTGTGTACTTTTCTTGGCCCATTATTAGTGAAGTATGTTCCTTTTCTCCTCTAGTTGTATTTGACCCTTAGATTATGCCTCAGTTTATAAAAGTTTCACCGTCTTTGACCTTAAATATCATTTTTTCTGGAAATAAAAATGGGATCCACTTAAGAGAAAAGAAAGTTTACTACCAGGTTGATTAAAATATGCTTTCAGGGGCGCCTGGGTGGCGCAGTCGGTTAAGCCTCCGACTTCAGCCAGGTCACGATCTCGCGGTCCGTGAGTTCGAGCCCCGCGTCGGGCTCTGGGCCGATGGCTCGGAGCCTGGAGCCTGTTTCCGATTCTGTGTCTCTCTCTCTCTCTGCCCCTCCCCCGTTCATGCTCTGTCTCTCTCTGTCCCAAAAATAAATAAAAAACGTTGAAAAAAAAAAAAAATTAAAAAAAAAAAATATATGCTTTCAAATGTTCTTGGGGACAATCTCTTAAAAAATAATTAAAATCAGTCTTTTCCATGAAACTTGAGTAGACTCAAGATTCATGTACAAAAATTATCTACTTAATTAGAAAAATAAACAAATAATATAAAGAAGGCTTTTATGTATTACTATGGTCTTTAATTATGTGGGTCCCAAATACATTATAATCCAGATAGCAAATTTAGGAAGATTAGTAATTCTTTAAGTGTAGCAGATGCTGTTGGTGCCCTACCCAAATTCTCTAGCACTTTCCACCCATTGCATACCTACTAGACTTCCAACAGCATCCCTGCTTTACTTGAAGACTCTCCCTGGTTCTTGGAGCTCTCTTTGCTGCCTATGTGGCAGTTTGCAAGTGCCAAGGAGTTAATACTCCCCAGAGCTGCCCTTCAACAATGCAAAGTTGGAATCATTGCATGAATATCCCAGCTCACTCACCCCTCGGAGGGATGACTGTGAGGTGTATTGTACCCTGACTCCCGTGGTCCACAGAAGGATTAAGCTCCACGTATAGACTGTGGTAACTGGACTGTTATTGAGCACTTTATTGGCTGCCTTCCTCCTCTGAGTTCATTCCCCTTCTCGTATTCTTCGGGATCACCTTTCAAGTAGGCTTTTTGTTCCTTAATCCCTGTCTCACGGTTTGCTTCTGGGGGACTCAAACAAAAACATTATGGAAACGTCGCTCATCCACTCTGCAATTGTTCAGAGATTTAGTTTTCCCAAAGGGAATGAATCAGCACTCCTTGACTTCAGTGATAAAATTGACACTTTTAGTGGCTGTGCCAAAAAGCCCTAACCAGTGAAAGTATATTGCCAAAGGTCTCCTACAGAGCAGATTTCATACCAATGTCAGCCCACCATGCACAGGTAGCCTTTTCATTATGGCACTCCAAATGTCATTACGTGTAGATCTTTACTGGGAGACCCATGAGTTTCCTTGGCAATTATAAGCCTTGGTACTGGTATCCTGAGGACAGAAAGGAAGACTTGTTGACAGTCTCATAATATAATACAATATTCTTTTTTTAAAGGTTTGTTTATTTTGAGAGAAAGAGAGCATAATCAGGGGAGGGCAGAGAGAGAGAGGAGAGAAAGAATCCAAGCAGGCCCCACGCTGTCAGCCCAGAGCCCCACAGGAGGGCTCCATCTCACAAATCATGAGATCATGACCTGAGCCAAAATCAAGAATCAGAAACTTGGGGCACCTGGGTGGCTCAGTCGGTTAAACATCCGACTGTGGCTCAGGTCATAATCTCATGGTCCGTGAGTTCGAGTCCCGTGTCAGGCTCCGTACTAACTGCTCAGAGCCTGGAGCCTGCTTCAGATTCTGTGTCTTCCTCTCTCTCTGCCTCTTTCCTGCTCACACTCTGTCTCTCCTCTCTCTCTAAAATAAATAAATAAATAAATAAATAAATAAATAAATAAATAAACAAAGAAACATTAAAAAATTAAAAAAAAAAAAGAATCGGTCACTTAACCGACTGAGCCACCCAGGCGCCCCACAATCTCCTTGTTTTGATTTTGGTATTTCACCTCTGACTTTACCCATGCTGGGTGTCTCAATGCCCCCAGGACTCTCTGTTTCCATTTTTCCTGCCAATAAACTTCCATTTTTTCTCAGGGATGGATGGGAAGACATGCTTGCGGGCGGTGAAAATGGTAAGCACCTTATACGTTAATTTAACTAATATCCCCCTTTCGGCCCATGCCTTCATTCATGGTGCACTGGGACTTTCCAGGGTGGAGCACGGGACATTAACTCTCCTTAGTATCCATCCCGTGTGCTTTTAGGTCGCAGCTTCCTCTGCCATGTTAGTTATCACTCTTCCAGCTGAAGCCAGATTCCGTCTACTGCTGTTCTCCTCTCCAATTCTCTTTGCCCCTGTACTCTTATTCCTTTCTTGTTTATTCCTTTTATGTAATTTTAGTGGGATTGCATGACCCACTTCAGCTCAGGTCATGATCTCACTGTGAGTTCAAGCCCTGCATCGGGCTCTGTGCTGACAGCTCAGAGCCTGGAGCCTGCTTCGGATTCTGTGTCTCCCTCTCTCTCTGCCCCTCCCCTGCTCACATTCTCTCTCTCTCTCTCTCTCTCTCTCTCTCTCTCTCTCTCTCTCAAAAATAAATAAACATTAAAAAACATTAAACAACAAATAAAGAACTGGCTAACATGGTCAACGCGATCCTGAGCCTCGCAGTCCTAGTTTCTCTAAGAGCATGATCTCAGGTTGTACTGTCAGGGATATGTGGCTTCTCTGCAAAGAAATTTCACTTTTATATGAAGGAAGAATAAAGACCCAAAGGAAAGAGTCTGATTTCTCCTGCAAAATCATGTTCAAGACATAAAAGCACTTCACATTTCTGTAGAAGCAGGCTTTTTTTTTTTTTTTTTTAATTGAATCAGCAACACATAGTTTCATTTAATCTGCACGAACCTGGCATATTTGGTGACAAGGTGCTTTTTTTTCACCTAAAAACATTAATAATTTCAACATCTACTTCAGCAGTGGGTCCTAGAAACAGTCACACAGAATAGTGGACCAGAGCAACTCTACCATCTGAAAAGTCAAAGATTTAAGAAACACTAAGGGCCAAGAAGAGGGACCCAGAGATTTACAAAAACTGTTCTTAGTTCACCAAAATGAAGGTGTACCTCATGAAGCGTGAGCCTAGAATATAAAAGAGAAAAAGGAAATCATTACCTTATAAGTAGTGTGACCATATGTACACATATACCTATGTGTTCGGTACAGATTGCAAACAATGACAACCGAGACCCAGGTCAGAAGCAATGCTTTGAAGTGCTCCTTTACCACCACAATCAAAAGCTTACCATGTTTTTAACCAAGAATCTCAACAGAAGAATGTGATTTTATTCTATATCAAGCAAAGGAGGAAGTTGCCTGTTTTCAATTTGATTCAGATTTGGCCCATCAAAAGAATAAAGAAATTGTTTCATCTGAGGGAAACAGTGGATTTGCAAGAGTTATAAATATGAAAACAAATTAATATGGAAATCTTCGTTATGCTTTATAAAGATTACCTAAGTCACGAAATATCGAAAAATTTTTTTTCATCAAAAATGTTGCAACTAAGACAAATCATTCACTGTTATGGTCTTTAGCAGGCATATGGTCTCTCACTGTGGCATGGATGGATTAAGGCTACATTAACAGTAGCCAAGTGGCTCGTATATGCCAGGGGAGGGTGGTTAATCTTGGTGTGCTTATTTTCCCTTAAATTCCAAATTCTTTTGCTCATTTGAACTACTTGTAGAGTATGGTAAGGGAAATAGTACAAGGTGACTGTTGTATATATAAAGGTTCCAAATAGTATATTCTTTATGTCTCATCAGCAACACAGCTAAAATGTGCAAGGAAATATTAGGATTGGCTTTCTCTAGTCTCTTTAATTGCTCATGCTTGAACTGCAAAATTAGGGAAGCAAAAGGAAGATGCTGTGATTTACATTTTATATAAAAAGAGTCTCAGAATAAGAACAAATACCAATTATTTCACTGCAGTGCTCCGTCATGGAGTAAAATGGGGCACTTAATACTTGTGAAAAGGAGGGGCAGGTTCATAAGAAATAATACGGGGAGTGAGGATGAGAGAGTGAGAGAGGGAGCGAGAGAGAGAGAGTGAATACTTCTTGCAGTTTACAAATAAATGCTCTTAATAACTCTCAGAATTTAAACACAGAACTTATTTAGGAAAAGTGCAGTGAAGAAAAAGCTCCTGTTGTGCCCAATTTGCTTGATTATTTAAAAATAAACTAAATTCTGCCTAGGATTCAGGAACTTTAAATGATAGAGCTTTATTAAGTAAAAAGTTTGGTATAAGTGATATATACCCTTGAATTCTCGATGAGCTCTTTTTGAAAAAAAAAAATAGAGTTGCCAACTACGGCCATCTGATACTTAAGCTAATGGAAAGAACATATGCCAAGGGAAGACGTTCACCATCACTGTGACCTGTTAGGAGATATTTCTGCTTTAATAAGGCCACATGGCAATATCAGCAGTCATGTAGCAGATGTAGGTGTGTTGTGTAGAGTTTCAAAAGAAGTCTTTCCCTATGGAAGATCTCAAAGTTTACCTGGCACGTGTAATGTACCCATGCCACAAAGACCAGCTAAAACCCATGGCAGAGAACAAATATAGCCAGTCAAATTTAGGAAATGTAGCAGATTCATGAGCTTAAATAATAATAGGAAAATAGCTCTTTTAAGCCACTAGATTTAGCAGTGATTGGTTATGTAGTGATAGATATTCAACACAGCTACTTATTATGCATCCATGGCAATCAATTAGTTTAATATGCAGTGGTGTGTACAATAAGAACTTAAGAGCAGAAACTTATCTTTCAAAATTATTAGCAACCTGTTGAAAGATAACCATAGGCTACATCTCCTCCATAAGTTATTCTTTTTTTTTAATGTTTATTTTTGAAAGAAAGAGAGAGCACGAGCGAGGGAGGGGCAGAGAGAGAGGGAGATACAGAATCTAAAGCAGCCTCCAGGCTCTGAGCTGTCAGCACAGAGCCCAATATGGGGCTCGAACTCATGAACTTCGAAATCATGACCTGAGGCGAAGTCGGTAGCTCATGTGACTGAGCCACCCAGGAACCCATCCTCCATAAGTTATTCTTAAGCACAACACTGAGAAAAGCATTGACCTTCTACCTTCAAGTTCACTGAGTTTTCTTGACTATTACAAGCCTGGCATGGACACGTATACCCATATACACATGGCTCTAAATCTATTTTTCATGAGTATAGGAATAAAAATTTAAAAGTAACCAACAGAAGATTTGAATTACAAAGACAATCTTTAACATAAGAAATGGAATAGAAGGGGTAGAAGATCAACATCTTTATGCAAGCAGGAGATAGGAAAGAAGAAAGGGAAAAGCAAACAGAAAAGAAGGTAACAAAAATGAAGATGTGGAATAGTTCATTATGTTAAAAATAAATAACTATGAGAGGAAAAACTCAATTAAATTTTTTTTTCCTGTCTGGAAAGAGTTAAGATTTTAATCTAATCACACTACTTTTTCTATAATCGTCAGCGGATCGCTGCTGAATTCCTCATAAAGCTAGAGGTATATTTATCTTTCAAAGGTATAGGCTTCCCAATTTGGACAGTATTGTTCATTATATCTCTTTCTTCCTTACTTCCTTCCTTATTTCCTTTATTCATTTGTATTTGTATTTTTTTCTGAGAGAGAGGAGAGAGGGAGAGAGAGAGAGAGAGCTCAAGCAGGGGAGGGGCAGAGGGAGATAGAATCTTAAGTAGGCTCCACACTGAGCACAGACACCAACACGGGGCTCGATCTCATGACCCAGAGATCTCAGGACCCTGAGATCATGACCTGAGCCAAAATCAAAAGTCAAGTGTTAGACGCTTAACCAACTGAACCACCCAGGCGCCCCTTTGTATCCTTTACTGTAGAGATCACTCCTTAGGACAAATAACCAACTCATTTTATACAAGTCACTGAACAATTGGCCCATAATAATGATTTTGCATTCTGGCTACCCTGCACTAAATTTCCTCTCATGAGAGGCAGGAAAAACACCTGCTATAGTCTCTCAGCCTCTCCTCCACCTGCAGAAGGCTGGTATACTTAACAGATACATTTAGATGTAATTTCTTTCCTCCTTGACCAGTTTCTTCTCTTTAATAGATTTCTATGGATATATTTCCATGAATTTTGCTTATTGTAGATATTTACTCAGAGAAATTAGAAGCTGGAATTACAATTTCAGGGAATTTGTACGGTCTGTGAGATTATTTCAAAAATGAGTTCACCACAGCCCAAAGTGTCAAAGGACATACAACTACTTATCAGTAGAAGTGCAATTAGAACCCCGCTGTGTAGACTGTATTAGAATCGTTCATATCTTTTTATAGGTTTACCTACATAGTGTTAGAGGAGTCCGTTGAAAAGTGGAAAGACTGCTTTTTATTAACTAGTACTTTTGTCTCCACCTTCTATAAGCAATATGGCTGTAAGTTACAGCGCTATTTGGATAGATGTAATGAAAATTCCAGACACTACCTGTGAGGTCTGGTTGTCTCCTCTGGGCAGAAGATGCTGCCTATCTCTCATTCTGGTACTTAGAAATTTGTAAGAAACTCTTATGACATAAACCCATGGCAAAGTTCAGAGATTTCTTTTTTTCAAGTTTATTGATTTATTTTGAGAGAGACAGAGACGAGTAGGGGAGAGCGGAGAGAGAGAGGAAAGAGAGAATCTCAAATAGGCTCTGCACTAATGCAGGGCTTGAACCCACAAAGCCATGAGATCATGACCCGAACCAGAACTAAGAGTTGGACGCTTAACCAACTGAGCTACCCAGGCACCTCCAGAGATTTCAACAATAGCTAATCTATCCATTAACTTCAATCTCATGCAAGCATTAAATTTTTTTTTCTTAGAAATTGTGAGATATGTTAATATAGGACCAGCATATACAACATTCACAGGTAATATTTTTACTGAAGTATAATTGACATATAACATTATGCTGGTTTCAGGTATAAGACACAATGATTTGTTATTTGTATTTATTGTGAAATGATCACCACAATAAATCTAACTAACATCCATCACTTTTCATAGTTACATTTTTTTTCTTGTGATGAGAACTTTTGAGATCTACTCTCTTGGCAACTTTCAAATATGCAATACTATTATTAATATGTAATATTAACTATAGTCACCATGCTGTGCATTATATCCCTATGGCTCATTTATTTTACAGCTGGAAGTCTGTACTTTTTGATCACCTTCACTCATTTTGTCCAACCTCCATCCTCCATTTCTGGCAATCACCAATCTGTTCTCTCTGTGAGTCTTGGTTCTTTGTTTTTGTGTTTTTATTTTTTATTTTTGTTGTAGATTCTACATACAAGTGAAATTATACAGTATTTGCCTTTCTCTGACTTATTTCACTTACTATAATTCCCTCAAAGTCCATCCATGTTGTCATACAAAATTTATAAATATCTGCCATGACATCAACTGCCAAATTCCAGCCTTTTCATTAAAAATCATAAGATGTCGGGAATAGAAAACACCTTAGAAATTATCTACTTCCGGGGCGCCTGGGTGGCTCAGTTGGTTGAGTGCCCGACTTCCGCTCAGGTCATGATCTCGTGGTCTGGGTGTTCGAGCCCCAGGCTCGTCGGGCTCTGTGCTGACAGCTCAGAGCCTGGAGCCTGCTTCGGATTCTGTGTCTCCCTCTCTCTCTGCGGCCCCCCCTCCCCCACCCTGCTCATGCTCTGTCTGTCAAAAAAAATAAACATTAAAAAAAAAAAAGAAATTATCTACTTCCTCATTAATACATGAAGAAGCAGAAGCATGGAGGAGTGAAATAGCTTGCCTAAGGGGTAAACAGGTAATTCACTGGCTGGAAGCCAGATCCTCTGATTCTTACTCCAGAGCCCATTTATCACTGCTGGGGAGAAGAGGACAACTTTGGGGTAGCTAGTTGGTTTTCTATTCTTCCACTAAACTATTTTTGATTTATGTGTTTATGAACCAGTTCCGAAGACAGAACCGCCAGGAGTAGTTCACAATAGAGAGAAAATCATCCATTTCATTCATTCATTAAGTGATATGTGCTGCTCTAAGCAGTGGAGACGGATGTCTTCCCTTTATGGAACTTGTGTTTAGCGTGGAGGGAGAGGGATGGAGATGGATGGTCTAAAGAAAACAAATCAATAGTGCAAATAAGTTTATATAGGGGTGCCTGGGTGACTCAGTCAGTTGAGCCTCTGATTCTTGATTTCGGCTCAGGTTATGATCCCAGGGTCATGGGATCAAGCCCAGCATCAGGCATGGAGTCTGCTTAAGATTCTCTCTCTCTCCCTCTGCCCTTTCTCCACTTGCACACATGCACACACTCTCTCTCACTCTCAAATAAATAAATAAACACGTTCATATACTGATACATCCTAAGAAGAAGACATAATGGAATGAAAGAAAGGCTGACTACTTCAGATTAAAGAAGGTCTTTCTGGGGCATAAATCCTTGTACTAGGAAATGAATAACTACAAACAGCCAGTCATGCCAGCCTCTGGGAAGAGCACAGATTGTGAAGCAAAGAGTCTGAGGCCGGAACAAGGCTGGTGACTATAATCTGGGGGCAGAAAAGCCAACATTGGTAGAGTACGGTGACTGAAGGAGAGAATGGGAGATGATGAGGTCAGAGGTAGATAGTAGCCTTACTAAGTCCATTAAAAGAAGCTTGAATCTTATTCTTAGTATATCCATTTGAAGGTTTTACACACAGAATCATCATTCTTCAATTATTTTTGTTGCTTCAGATCACCATGACTGCATATGTGGAGAAAAAAATTACAGGGAGGCCATTATTTTTTGGCCTATATTTTGTGACTTGCAATAGAGAGTAAAACAACCTAATCAAATAAGACAAGGCAGAATATAACTGGAGTTATTGGAACATTATTTTGTCAGACCAGTTGGGGAAAGCAAGTCCAAGAAAAGGACATCTGAAATCTGGAAACCCATATATCTTTGTCATCGGACAAAGGGAGGAACTTACCATCCAGTGATATTCAATACAGTTTAAGAATCTAGGAACTTTGTGAAGATGGTCATTAAGTCTCATGATTCAAATTATGTGGTCAAGATCAGCTTTGCAAAAGTCACAGTAATGAATCTCAATGGAACGTTAATGTGTTACATTCTCAATCTATCTTATTTTCACATTCTTTGCTCTTGACTTTGATCATTCTACTTTTTTCATGCCCTGTCCTTGAAGTAATGAAGATGCTTCCTAAGCCATTTGCCTTGATTTCCAGGGACTCACCTGTTGAAGCACCTAATTTAATAAGTGGTAGACCTGACCCTTATAATATATGTGAAAAGACACCACAGGAGGTAAATAGGCATCATTTGTCAGTAAGGCACTGTGTTAATATTTTATAAATACCACCTCATTTATCTTAACTTCAAAATTATAAGATAGATATTCTTTTTTCCATTTTCCAGGTAAGAAAATTGAGGCTCAAAGTGTTTGGCAAGCTCTCCTGGGGCATACAGCCAGTAAATGGCAGAGTTGAGATTTTAACCTGGAAGAGTAAGATCCCAAATCCAAAATCTTCTTCGTGGGCTATTCCATAAAGAAGTCTCTACCATCAAGAACCTCAGGTAGAGTTCAGCCTGGTCTTTGGTACATCTTGTGAGACCCGGAGTGTGTACCAATTTTCAGTTATTATTAATCACCTCCTCATCACTAACAGAAATATTCTCACATATTTTTTAAGACCTGACTGATCATTAATTGGACACCAATGGTGATCCAGGAAATTAGAATTCGTGTAACTCTAAAGTTGTCTTTTACAAAACAACTTTTAAAAAGGTTGCGTGTCATGTAAAATCCTCCCCCACTCCTATTACAGTTCAATGATGCAAATTGTTTTCCTTTTTGTGGTAATTTAATGCTCCCCTGAACTGGCTCCCGTGATTTCAGAAGCTGGCTTCCAAACAGTCATGCTCACCCGTACAGACTCCCACGATGAGAAATTCATTTTCTGCTTGACTTTGTAAGTGAAATTACACTCTGACACCACTCCCTTCTGCTGCCATTGAAAGGTATTAATGAAACATGGCATCAGAAATTTGTTTGCAAGGTTGTCTTCTATTATATCCTTTGGTCTGAAAATCCCTCTTTAGATCCCTTGGCCAAGAGTTTGTGTGGGGGGTGGTGGTGGTAGAGGGGGGATACTCCCAGTGTGGCCAGGAAATCAAACATATCGTTAGGCCTCCAAATTGAGAAGTCATTTTCAGAGAGATCTTAACAATTATAAAAAAAAAAAAGCTGTTCTCAGGTAAAAACTATATAGATGTTTACATTTTACCATTGCCTTAGGTTGTTTTTAAATAGAATGTCCCTATGTTTCAATAAGTCAGAAATTAGCAAAAAGCCTAAGATCCTTTAGAAAGGGAAGTTATCTAGATAATGACACTCATTGCTCAAGGTATAGTTGAGGACGTAAGATGATTAATATCATGATCAAGTGTTTGGGGGTACTTCCCTGTTAGCTGCCTCCTTTGTTCTCCCTGCTCTGAGAAAATAAAATCAACCATATTTAAGGAGAAGTCTGTTCAGATGTCCTGATTTGAACACAACTCACCCAAGACTCTTCCAACATCTTGTGTTCCTATCCTTGCCAATAAGCCATGATTTACTAATCACACTAACCTAACCTGGGTCAGCCAGTTTTGTATTCCATCTGCACTCAAGGATCACCTACACAGGTCCCTGAGTTCTTTCCCAGTGTCTTACTTCCACACCCAAGGTAAACAACTTGCACCCTTGTATCATTATATTAATGCAATATGACAAGTGGTTTGGTATCCTAGACCACATTGGTTGGCATTAACCACACCTTTCTTGATTATCTTGACTATGGCTGTATCCCCAGCAAAAATCTAGCACATAGTAGTGATAAAAAAGATATTTACTGAGCAAATAGATGAACAAATAACTGTAGGGTAGTTGTTTTTCTTCCAAAATTGTGCAAACCAAGTTCAGTTTCTAGACTCAAAATTAGGGAAAGGACCAGAATTAATTTCCATGACATTTTCTAGGTACTGCTGGGCTTTGAATTAATATGATTTTCACTGTCCTTGTCACTTTTGGTTTTGCTATCTTGTGGTTGCAGTTTTCCTCACAAATTGTTGCCTGCTTATTTTTAAAATACAATCTGTGGGGCGCCTGGGTGGCTCAGTCGGTTAAGCGTCCGACTTCGGCTCAGGTCACGACCTCGCGGTATGTGAGTTCGAGCCCCACGTCAGGCTCTGTGCTGACTGCTCAGAGCCTGAAGCCTGTTTCAGATTCTGTGTCTCCCTCTCTCTCTGACCCTCCCCTGTTCATGCTCTGTCTCTGTCTCAAAAATAAATAAATGTTAAAAAAAAAAAATTTAAAATACAATCTGAACTTGAACATGGGCTAATGTTTGGTTCTTTGCAGACCTGATACATTTTTAGCTTTAATCTTTACCAATGGCAAGTGTTAGAGACCAACTTGACTATGAGAGTTCACTACAAGTCTTATTTTTCTGGGATCTTTCAGAAGTCATTGTTTTCCCAGTAGCTGTGACATAACTCCTTGCAATTAACTTTCCTTCATCCCCAAGGCTGAGTTAGCATCCCTTATCACTGAACTTACTATTACCTTCTATTGTAAGTGACAATCAATTCTTCCCACTCTGGACTGTGTGTGTGCTTAAAGTCTGCAACCCAGTCACTTGTTTTTCTTTTTCTCCAAAACTTAACACAGTGCTTAACATATAGTAAAATCTTAATATATGTTTGGTAGATAAATGGATAAACAAATAAAGAATAGATGATAGATAGATAGATAGATAGATAGATAGATAGATAAATAGATAAAATTTAATTCTGGGGAGACAGACAGATTCCCTTTGGAGTCTGTCATAAACCTAAAGCAGACTTTTGTCCACAGTAAATTGATTTTGGAGTCTACACTAAAAACTTGATATCGTAATTGATCAGGGGCAGTATGGGATACAAAGCAGGAGTCCTGAGGATTTTTCACTACATACTAAGACACTTTCCTCTTAAGATCTACAATTTTGCATGCTTTTTTGTTTAAGTATTAGAGAAGAGAAAACATCCTATATGTCCTCAATCCCTTGATGTGGAATTTGAAGAGAGTCTGATGGAGTTCATAAATTTGCCCTAGTTTTCTGAAACACCCCCTGGCATGGAGATCTGTAGACAATAATTATCAAGTCCCTCCCTCATGCTCCTAAAAAATCAGTTCTGTGCTGGAACAGAAGGAGAGTCAATTATTAGGTGAATTATTGCAAGTTATAATGGAGAAACAGTCACTTTTTTCTATCCCAAGTGCCCAATCTTGGTCCTCACTGCCTGGAGATCATCATTATTAATAATTCCAGGCCTTGAGCTAAGTCAGACTGGTGTACATTAGCATATTTAATGCTCATGATAGCCCAGTGAGATCCAGGGCTAGTCACATTTTATGAAAATTAGAGTCATGGAAATTTCAATTATGCAAATTTGAAATCACTTAATATCAAAATATCAACACAGCCTCACTTTATTTACAAAATTTCAAATATAGTAAATGGCTCTCAAGTTTCAAAAGTATGAAGAATTGCCTAATTTAAATGACAAGCCTAGATAGTTTTAAATAGTATTTATACTTTGGTCACATGTACCAATTTTGCTAGAAAATCATAATTGTTAGAATGAAAGTTAATACTTATTGAAAGCAAGTATGAAATACTTATGAATATGTATGAATATTTATGAAAGCTACTACTAACTAAGCACTTCATAGGTAACATCCCCTTTATTTTTCCAACATGTGGTACAACTATTATTATCCCCATTTTGCAGATAAAGTAAAGGTTAGTAGCAGAAGCAGAATTTCAATTCAGGTAGCCTGGCTCCAGGCTTAATCAATGCCTTGCCTCACTTTTCAGGATTAGTCTTGAATTCTGTGCATTTTGAATTAGATATAACCTTCAGGAACTCTCCTGTCACATCATAAATGCCGGCCCTGTAGGTACTATATTCTCACCTTTGAAACTGCAGCTTTAAGTGACTTGCCCAAGGCCTCCAAGACAATGGAAGTCAAATTCATCTGTCAGGAACATTAGCTATCATGCCTAGATAAGGACACAGACACACCTGGAAAAGCAATCTAAGACTTCAAGTACTTCTGTTTTGTGCCTTCATGAACTCTCAGCTTCTTGCATAATGTTGGGCCAGCTTAGCCCCCATGATCTCTCATATTCTATCTCTAAGCCTCTTTTCCCTCCCCAGGATCATCCAGATACTAACCTTGTCCTAAGAAAACTCCACACATCCTAATTCCTAATACCCTACCTCACCCTCTGTTTAAGTTCAGACAGAAGAACCCTGCGGGCACTTTCTCGAAGTACCCACGCTTTGAACAATGTCTGCTCTGTAACTATAACACCGTCTTCTCGAACAACAACCAGAATCCATACAGGTTTGACCCAGGCGAATATGAGGGGAGGTGGAGTAGTTCATCACTAATAACCTCACCACACATTCTTGTTATCAAATTCTGATAGATTTTTGCAGTGCGTGTCTTGCCCAGTGGAAAGTATATGATATATTCTTTCCAGGTTGGCATCAGAATCGACAAAAACTATGCTTTAACTTATAGAAGCTGAAAATTGAGGACATGTCCTTTTGTTAATTCTCCAAACAGAGCTTCATAACAGATAAAACAAAGCTTTTGTGTGAGAAAAAGTTCATAATAATGTGTTGTGCTGGGTAACAATGAGCAGTTTTTGCATAGAAGGTGCTGAAGCTGTTTGCCTTTTTTTTTTTTTTTTTTTTACTGATGATAGATTTAGCATTAATTAACCCGTGTATATGTGTGTATACTCATGTGCACACACATGCAACAGAATGATGAGAAAGAGAAACACTTTCCTCAAGCAAGAGGACCACAGCCTACTAATTATAAATTCTCTTTGATGCAAAATAAATTCCTTTTCTTAGAAGAACAAAAGATTCACTAATAGGAAAGTTCCTAGCAACCCACAGCTCTGTGCTCTATTATCTCCTGAGTGAATATGGGCACTGAATATTGATTCAAAAAAGCATTTGCTTCTAGGCCATCTGAAGTAGCTACTGGAATTAAAACAAACACACAAAAATTCTTCAGTCTAAGTGCACAGCCCAGTTTCTTCCTTATCCTCCTCTTCATCATCATCATCATTCAACATTTTAAAGTTTCTGGTATAAAAAAAATTTCTAGTATCTACAAAGTATTTAACTTATAACACTCTTAATTGTTTGACACAATACACTTAGGAGCCCCATCCACGGATGTTGATGTTGTGACCCAAAGAGGTTAAATTACTTATCCAAGGTCACACAATGATGGATCCAAGGCTGGAACCAGGAGCACACTGGTTGCTCTATCATATCCATAGCCTTTTTTCCCTGATGGAATGCTTAACACACCAGGAAAACTCCTGATTTCTCCTGCTCTCTGCCTCCAAGACATCATTATCTCTCTTCCTGGACAGTTTAAATGAAGGCACACTATGAAGGATTACATTCAGAGGAGCCCATGAAGAAGAAAGAAATGAAGCCAAGTCAGGTCAGCCAGCAGTGTGATGGGTGGGGGAGTAGCAGCCCTCCCTGTCCTTCTCAGACAGCCTGAGCCTACAGGGAACACGGGTCTTTGAGGATGTGTCAAGGAAATGAGCCCTTTGCTAAAGGTCAAGGCTGAATCATTTCCTTGCCTGTAAAGGAGAGTAGTTGCAACTGTGTAACAGAAAAAAAAAAAAAGGAGAAGAAGAAGATGAAGTGAGAATGAAGCTTGGAAATTTGGGCACCTCTACAGACTGGGGGCAAGGCCAGGACAAGATCTCAGGGCAGACAGGTCTGGGTTCTGCCTCTGCACCTGAACGGAAACCTGACCACAGAAATTCTCCATCCTTTTAGTGAAGGATCCTCTGATTGGCCTGGATCAGATCATGTGTGGAAATGAGTCTGGGCCTCCTGCCCATGGTCCCAAGATCAAACAGATGAATAGATGGCAGTTAAAAATAACAAATAGTACACTTTTTAAAATACCTGAATTTTCACCCATATTCTTAAGTATCACATCCATTACAGTTTAAAGCACACTTTCAAAGTATTTTAAAAACTATATATATTTTTTGCTTTGACACACAAATGTGGACTCCAAGAACAAGGAGACATTGGTATTCTCATTTTTAAGATGGGAAAAGTGAGGCTCGAGGATGCTAAGACGGCCACGTGGGTAGAAGGTGGTAGTCTGCAACTAAAGCCAAGTACTCTGAGTTCTGTTTTAGACATACCACTCCCTCAACTCCATTATATGATATTGTTAGTGGTTGATCATGTCTGAGATATAAAGATGGAAGCAGATCACTCTAAGATCAGCTAATAAGAATCTCTGGGGAAAGGACCCAGGTTCGGTTATTTTTTTTTTTCAAGTGCTCCAGGTAACTTAAAAATGTAAACTGTTGAGAATGGCTAAAATTAACAACTTGGGCAACAACAGATGCTGATGAGGATGTGGAGAAAGGGGAATGCTTTTGCACTATTGGTGGGAATGCAAACTGGTGCAGCCACTCTGGAAAACAGTATGGAGGTTCCTCAAAATATTAAAAATAGAACTATCTTACCATCCAGCAATTGCACTACTAGGTATTTATCCAAGGGAAACAGGTGTGCTGTTTTGAAGGGGCACAGATGCCCCAATGTTTATAGCAGCACTATCGACAAGAGCCAAAGTATGGAAAAAGCCCAAATGAATGGATAAAAAAGATGTGGTACATATATACAATGGAGTATTACTCGGCAATAAAAAAGAATGAAATCTTGCCATTTGCAACTATGTGGATGGAACTAGAGGATGTTATGGTAAGCAAAATTAGTCAGAGAAAGACAGATATCATATGACTTCACTCATATGTGGAATTTAAGATACAAAACGGATGAACATAAGGAAAGGGAAGCAAAAATAATATAAAAACAGGCAAGGGGACAAAACATAAGAGACTCTTAAATACAGAGAACAAACTGAGGGTTTCTGGAGGGATTGTGGGTGGTGGGATGGGCTAAATGGGTAAGGGGAATTAAGGAAGACACTTGTTGGGATGAGCACTGGGTGTTATACATAGGGGATGAATCACTGGAATCTATTCCGGAAATCATTATTGCACTATATGCTAACCAACTTGGATGTAAATAAATAAATACATACATACATACATACATACATACATACACACATAAAATTAATTAACAAACAAATAAATAAACTTTTTTAAAAAAGCACAACTCAAGAAAAACGTAAACTGTTCAGAACCACTATTCTAAGAAAACATCATTTGAGTGTCAGAGGCAAAAAAATAATTCTTGGGACACATGGGTGCCTTAGTTGGTTCCATGTCCTACTCTTGATTTTGGCTTAGGTCACGATCTCTGTTTCCGAGTTTGAGCTCTGAGTCAGGCTTTGCACTGATATCGTGGAACTTGCTTTGAATTCTCTCTCCCCTTCTTTCTCTCTCTCTCTCTGCCCCTCCCCCACTTGTGCACACACACTCTCTCTAAAAATAAATAAATAAACATTAGAAAAATAATTCCTGAAACTTGAAACGTTAAAGGTATTCTCATGATTTTTTTTTAGGTTTTCCATTTAAAATGCTGGCCTCTTTCAATATGAAAGATTTACACCTGCAAACTCTGCAAAAGACAACAGTTTGAGAAGTTGGGGTTGATGGGGGCAATCCAATTTACCAGGGAAACCAGCTGAGCCATGGAACAACATAGAGTGGGGCGGCCCGCAGCCACAATGCTATCTGCAGAAGGGCATGCTGTCTGTTTCTTTAAGCAGAAACTGGAACATTATTCCTTTACCACTGCAAAAAGAGCAATTCGTTCTTTGCTGGAAGATCCACTTATGTAAACAAGACCTCTGTTTTCTGCCTCTGCCACGAAGAAAAGTGTAGTCCCTCTAGATGGGTAGGAGCCAGAAAGCAGAGGTCATTGTCTTCTACTTCTCCTTGGTGTCTCTTACTTCCCAAAGCATTCTAGTTCTTTTTTACTTAAGAAAAGAACTCTATGTCAACTGGGCAGTTCCCTAGGGAACTGAGATTCGGCTAACAGATCAGCTCTCAACGCTGATAGAAGATGCCATTCCCAGTTAGATGCTGAAATAAACGAAAGCAGAACCAATGTTTTCCCTCTTATGTGCAAACTAAAGTAAAGGAATCAATAACAGTATTTTTGGCTACCCAACTTTTGGTTGCTTCACAATGTTATTCTAGTTGTGCATCAACCTTTACAGTGTATTTGTTCTTTCAGGGTTGCATTCATTATGTAATAAAAATAGTAATTATTAAATGATTTAAGACAAAAAGAGTTAGGAATTCTATGGTTTTGATCTGAATCTCAGCTTGTAACACATGCTTCAGATCACATACCTAAGGTTCCAGACAACACAAGTTTTAGTCTGTAAGAGAACTAAGACCTTCTCAAGTAATAGACTGGTGACCCTAAACCAAGCAAAGGTGATTTTATAAACTGATATCCCAGAAATGAGTTCATGTCAGTATCTCATCTGTAAATATCACAATTCAGGCGATTTTAAATATGATGATGTCTTATGATAATGCAAGGGTGTTTTTAGATATTTATTTTTATTTTTTGGATGTGTACTTGTCAAAGCTAATGCATCTAGCTAGATGAGCAGCCATGCCTTCCTTAACGGCTATGGTCATATCTAAGTCAAATTTTTGCAATTTATCCAGTATCCTTCTTTTGCCTAATTCCTAGTCAATATTTGGATATCAGTTTAGCAGTGTCTCTTCCCAGCAGGCTTCCCTGACCCACACTCCCATTGTGAGTTAGAAACTTTTCCGCCATGCTCCATTACACCCTGTGTTGGCCTTTCCGTGGCACCAATCGCATTGAATAGAGATTTCCAGTTAAAGCTACAAGCTCTTTGATGCAGGGATTAATTTCATTCATTCATTTGCTCAGAATACATTACTGCCTTCCACATGTCTGATACTGTCCTAGGTCTTGGAGATACAGTCAAAACAAAACTCCCTGTCCCTATGAAGCTTATATTTTGGGGAAGACAGAGGGGCATATGAAATTCTTGTGTTGTGGTAATTGGGGATGGGGAGGGAATTTTAGGAATTTTAGGTGGGATAGCCAGAGAAGCCCTCACTGGGAAGGTGATATTTGAGGCACATCTGAAGAAGGTGAGAAAATGAGTCAAATAGGATTCTGAGGAAAGAGGGTTGAAGCAGAGGGAACAGCATATGCTAAGGCTAAGCTCTGAAGAGTATGCATGCCTCCTGGAACAGCAAGATGGCCAGCAACTGTAGAGTGGAAAGAGAGAGCAAGAATAGAATATGTTCACTTTGGTGCTGGCTCTCACATATAGAAGGTATCAAGTAACTCTTTATTGAGTGTTTAAAAACAATAAAAATAATAATAAATTTGGCAATAATTAATTAATATTAAAAATAAATAGTAAAATAATAAATAATAAAATAATAATAAACTTTTTGGTGAGAAACACTTATTTGCTCTCTCTTGCCAAATGAAGAGATGATCACAAATTTATTCATATTTCTAGGAAATTTGGGGTTTTATGAACCAGATTATCTAAGAGTAGGTGGGTTATTCAGAGATAACCAAGTTTTACTCATGAAATTTAACTTCTTTTGAGATAACCGTGACTTTAAGGTGAGTATCACTTTTATTGTTTTTAATTTTCTCCCTATAACTGATCTCTTGAGCGTAATAACTGATTACAGCTTTGGGGTGAACGCTGATTACTCGTTTCTCCTTGTTGAGTACCCTCAATACTCCGAAGTCTTTTCCCGAAGGTTCATTCTCTTGTGGATTCTTTTTTTCTGAAGACCTCTGCCCAAAGCAATGAGTTAAAGAGAATATTCATAGCCACAGCACGATGGAATTGATCATGAGGAAAATGCTCCATTTCAGTGTCTTAGCAGCTCTGACAAGTAGAAAAGAAAAAAACATTCCTTGACCCTGCCTCCACAGAACCATTCCAATTGGCATGATGATGTACTTCTAAGCAATTGCCAATGGCAGGGTAACACGGAGACCCATTTCATCTAATCTCTTTCTCACACTCAACTGGGCTATACTGCAGGAAAACCAGCCTGATGAATCGGGCTTTGAATCCCAATTTATTGCTTTACGAGGCAGGCAGTCTTGGGTGACTCATTTTGTTCTATCTTAAGCTCAGTTTCTTTATAAGAACTGGAATAAGAGAACCTCCATTGTTTGTCTCCCAGGATTGGGATAAAGACCAAATGAAATAATAATATATATGAAAGTATTAAGAAAATAATGATAAGAAAAAAAGAAAGACATTCTATAGATTGAAACAGATATGTAATACAGAAAAAAAAATTGGTGGGGAAAATAGGCAAGTATTTTCCTTGAAAGTTTCTTTTTATATTATTTGAAAAATAAAAGGTGAATATTATTCTCAGCTAACAGCAGTTCTCTGGATACCAGATGCTGTCAGTCCTACCTTGAAAACACATTCTCCATCTGTTGTTGTTTCCCTTTTCCAGGGCTGTACAAGCCAACATCACGGAGCTCTGCAACTGTCCCTAATCTCCTACTTCCCAATTTCACTTTCCCCTCCTCCTTTTAGTCCCTCTCTCACAGATCAGCTAATGTGATTTTTGTAAGTCAGATTATGACACCCTTCTCTTTAAGCAACCCCCCCAGCCCCACCAATAGTTTACGATCACACCTAAAATCCTAGGTCCTTATCAGCCTAAATATCCTACATGCTCTGGCCTCTACTGACCCCTCCAATTTTATCCACTACTTGGGTCTCTTTCTGCCACAATGCTTCTAGCTTATGGGCTTTTTCTGTTCCTTGAACATACAAAAATTGTACCTGCTTTAGGACTTCTTTCACTGCTATGTCTCTGCCTGGAAATCTTCTCCCATTTGTGTGTGAATTGCTTTTTCCTATAATCTTGGCCTCAGCCAAAATCTATCTTCTTGAGGAGGACTTGACGTCCACCTCATCTAATGGCATTCCATCCTCTCCCTAGGCATTCCATCACTCTCTCTTTGTAACACTTAAAGTTTGTGAAATGACTTTATCTGTTTACATTTTATTGCCTACGTTCCTCAATCAAATGTGAGTTCCGTGAGAACAGTGGCCTTGTTAGCCTTTTTCATCACTGAATCTTCTCCTTATGAGATTTTACCTGGAACATGATAGGTAGTCACTAAATATGTACTGAATGAATGAGTTAGAGTAACTGAAAGTCTTGTGAATGGTTATGAAGTGTTATTGAAAACTATGAGGTTTAAAATCTTTTAGATGAAATGATCATTCAACATGAACATATTTCCTGATCTCCTTGGAAAGGAGAATTAGGAGGATGTGTTAAGGATGATGATGGCTTGTTTTTAGCATGTATGTGACATAACAGTTGGAAGCCAGCCAGACACTTGTAGTTAGCTCTTTACAAGACTGTAATGTCTATCCTGACTTGTCACAAGTCATAATAATGAAACTTGACAACAAAATTGGAAGCCTGTGTCTTTATTACAACTTGAATTTCAGAGAAAATACATATCCATCTACCAGCTCTGGGCTGGCACAGTGAGGATGCCAACCAATCATACAAATATAAAAAAAAATACTTTTTTTTTTAACAGCGACCACAGTAACATCTCTGTGGCAGCACTTGAAAAAGAATTAGAGTTGTTTTCAGTCATTCTATGAATAACATGACATTTAAAGAACAGGAAAAGAAAGGAAAAAAGGATAAATACTTTAAAAGTTGTTTCAGGCTGTGGGGACCTCGAAAGCAGAAAATGAATCATCCTCTTGTACCTGCCTATTGAAATACACATGAAAAAAAGAAGGACCTGAATATAGGTCCATAATTGGACAGATGTCAAGATCAATTCTTACTAAGCAAATGTAGATGGGGACTATAGTAATTTCATACAGTTCAAATAACTTCAAAATATCTATAAATTAATTCAGGTTCCAGGGTTCACAGATTAGTAAATAAAGATGGAATTTTCCCAGCCTAGTACAGCCACTATAGACTGCCAAACACAGGAAATTCATCCAGGATACTGATAACAGTCACCTCTCCAACTCAAGATCTTAGGAAAGAAATCTGATAAAAACAAGCTAGACAATATGGGAGGCCAGAAACAAACTGACCAATCTGGTTTTTTGGCAAACACTAGACATGAAGGAATTTTATTCATTCAAGAGCCAATTAATTACCTCCCAGACATCGTGTAAGAATTCAAACCATGCGTGTCCAGACCTCAGGACAGTGACATTGCTTTTTCTTAGTTTTTTAATTTCAAAGAATTTATAGCCAATATTGATATGAAATTTAAAAAGCATCAACAACAAGAACTGTGAATGTAAATATCCTGAACAATGAATGAAAAAATCCATATTCAAGATGAGAAAATCATACTTTAAATATACTATGGGAAACTAAGGGCACCTGGGTACCTCAGTCCATTAAGCATCCGACTTCAGCTCAGGTCATCATCTCACGGTTAGGGAGTTCAAGCCCCACATTGGGGTCTGTGCTGACAGCTCAGAGCCTGGAGCCTGCTTCAGATTCTGTGTCTCCCTCTCTGTCTGTCCCTCCCCCACTCCTGCTCTGTCTCTCTCTGTCTCTCAAAAATAAATAAATGTTAAAAAAAAATTTTTAAAGTACTATAGGAAACTAAAGTAAAAATTTAAAGTATCGGCTTTATTTAAGTATAAAGTTTTTTTTTTTTATTAAGTTAGGCAGTAATAATACCACAATCACTTTTTTTGTATTGGTTAATGAAATATGTTAACATTTAGAAGTTCTCTACAACTCAAAGAACCAATATTTCCTAAATGACCAACACATAATGTTAAAGAATCATGCATAGATAGAAGGTACATTCAAAATACAAGATAGACAAGTGGTTTTTAATTTAACAAAGTTCAAAAAAATCACTGATGGTTCCAAATTCCACATCATAACTAACCTTTAAAAAAATATACCACTTGTCCAGTTTGGGTATACTATCAGAGAATAACATTCATAACTATCTGAAAAGGTTATTAAAATACCTCTCATTTTGCCGCTATATATTAAGGCATTTAAGAGATGTACAAAAATGTAAAATAATGCCCTTCTTCTAATATTTTAGTTTTAGAAACTATGGTGATTTTTCATAAAGTATGTTTCATTTATATTAACATGAATTAGGCCTATTATTTTATTTATTTTTAGGCTTATTCTTTTACTTGAGTTTCTAAATTTATGTTTATTTAAATCCAAGTTAGTTAACATATAATGTAATAAAGATTTCAGAATCTTTATTTAGAATTTAGTGATTCATCACTTACATATAATACCCAGTACTCATCCCAACAAGTGCCCTTCTTAATGCCAATCATCTATTTATCTCACCCCCCCCCCCCACTCAACACCCTCCAGCAACCCTCAGTTTGTTCTCTGCATTTAAGAGTCTCTTATGGTTTGCCTGCCTCTCAGTTTTTACTTTACTTTTCCTTCCCTTCCCCTATGTTCATCTGTTTTGTTTCTTAAATTCCACATATGAGGGGCGCCTGGGTGGCGCAGTCGGTTAAGCGTCCGACTTCAGCCAGGTCACGATCTCGCGGTCCGTGAGTTCGAGCCCCGCGTCAGGCTCTGGGCTGATGGCTCGGAGCCTGGAGCCTGTTTCCGATTCTGTGTCTCCCTCTCTCTCTGCCCCTCCCCCATTCATGCTCTGTCTCTCTCTGTCCCAAAAATAAATTAAAAAAAAAAAAAAAAAAAAAATTCCACATATGAGTGAAAGCATATATTTATCTTTCTCTGACCTACTTATTTCACTTACACTCTAGTTCCATCCACATTGTTGCAAATGGCAAGATTTCATTCTTTTTGATAACTAATATTCCATTGTATGTATGTTTGTGTGTGTGTGTATATATATATATATATATATATATATATATCATCTTCTTTATCCATTTGTCAGTCAATGGACATTTAGGCTCTTTCCGTTATTTGGCTATTATTGATATAGTGCTGCTATAAAAATTGGGGTGCCTGTGCCCCTTCAAATCAACATTATTGTATCTTTTGGATAAATACCTAGTAGTGCAACTTCGGGGTTGTAAGCTAATTCTATTTTTAATTTTTTAAAGAACATCCATACTGTTTTCCAGAGTGGCTGCACCAGTTTGCATTCCCACCAGCAGTGCAAAAGGGTTCCTCTTTCTCCACATCCTCACCAACATCTGCTGTTTCCTGAGTTTTTAAGTTTAGCCATTCTGACAGGTGTGAAGTGATATCTCACTGTAGTTTTGATTTGTATTTCCCTGATGATGAGTGATGTTATCTTTTCATGTGTCTGTTAGCCACCTGTATGTCTTTTGAAAAGTGTCTGTTTATGTCTTTTGCATATTTCTTCAGTAGATTATGGTTTTGGGGTATTAAGTTTGATAAGTTTTTTATAGATTTTGGATACTAACCCTTTAACTGATAGGCCGTTTGCAAATATCTTCTCCCATTCCATCGGTTGCCTTTTTTTTTCCTGATGAGGTCCCAATAGTTCATTTCTCCAGAGACATGTCTACCAAGAAGTTGCTGCAGCCAAGGTCAAAGAAATTGTTGCTTGTTTTCCCCTCTAGAATTTTGATGGTTTCCTGTCTTACATTTAGGTCTTGGTCCATTTTGAATTTATTTTTGTGTATGGTGTAAGGAAGTGGTCCAGGTTCATTCTTCTGCATGTCACTGTCCAGTTTTCCCAGCACCATTTGTTGAAGAGACTGGGGTTTTTTTTTGTTTTTTGTTTTTTCCAGATATTCTTTCCTGCTTTGTCAAAGATTAGATGGACATATATCTGTGGGTCCATTTCTGAGTTCTCTATTCCATTACATTGATCTATATGTCTGTTTTTGTGTCAGTACCATACTGTCTTGATGATTACAGCTTTGTAATACAGCTTAAAGTCTGGAATTGTGATGCTTCCTGCTTTACTTTTCTTTTTCAACATGACTTTGGCTCTTTGTTTTTTTTATGGTTTCATACAAATTTTAGAATTGTTTGTTCTAACTCTGTTAAAAATGCTGGTGTTATTTTGATCAGGATTGCATTGAATGTATAGATTCCTTTGGGTAGTATGGACATTTTAACAATGTTCTTCCAATCCATGAGATGGAATGTTTTTCCATTTCTTTGTGTCTTCTTCAATTTCTTTCATGCATGTTCTATTGTTTTCAGAATACCAATCTTTTATCTCTTTGATTATGTTCATTCCTAGGTATCTTACACTTTTTGGTGCAATTGTAAATGGGATCGACTCCTTGATTTCTCTTTCTGCTGCTTCATTTTTGGTGTTTAGAAATGCAACCAATTTCTGTACATGATTTTATATCCTGCGACTTTGCTAAATTCAAGTATCAGTTCTAGCAATATTTTGGTGGAGTCTTTTGGGTTATCCAAAAGATAGAATATCATGTCATCTGCAGAGTTAAAGTTTGACTTCTTCCTTGCTCATTTGGATGCCTTTTATTTCTACTTGTTGTCTTATTGCTGAGGCTAGATCTTCCAGTGCTATGTGGAATAACAGCGTTGAGAGTAGACATTGCTATTGTGGATGCCGCAAAGGCGGTCATAAGAACCCTTAAAATCAATTAATACTAAAATTAATTGAAATGAAGTCCATATCTAGACATTTTATGATTAATATTTTTTAAACTTTTTTTTTATTTGAAAGAGAGAGAAGGAAATGTTTTAAAGGAAACATATCTGAATAATACATCTTAGATTTGGAAAGGACTTTCTAAGACTTAAAAATGATGGACAAAAACACAATGTTGTTAATAACTCTGTAACAAGAAGACTTTTTGGGAAACAATTTGGCAATCTGCATCATTAATTCCCTAAAGGCCTATAGCATTTGACTTTATGATTTAACTTCTAGGAATGTCTCTTTAGGCAATGATGAAAGGCTTTTGCTTATAAATATTCACAATAGCCAAAAATCTTAGAATAGAATTAAATATATAGCAAGAGGTAGATATTTAACTGAAATTTAGTATATCAATAGGGTGCCTTGAAACACAAATATTTATAAATGTGAATTTGAGTTGACATAGAATAATGCTTATAAAATTTCAAATGGAAATATATAAAATGGTATATAAATAGAAATAGGTATAATTTTTGACTGTATATATCACACACATAGATAGATGATAGAGAGATGGTAGGTGATAGATAGGTAGATAGATAGATGTACAGCGAGGGGGAGAGGGAAATGAGAAACAGAGATGAAGAAAATGTAAAGATATTCATCAACATATTCATTGGCTGTAAAGATGGTTTGGAAAGTAATAGCCTTTCATTGAAATTTTCTGAAATTTATAAATCTTAAATTTCATAATAAAAATTGAACACACATCACTTAATCAGAAAACATCTCTACATAGTTTCTCCCTCCATATTCCCTTTGTATTTTCTTTAGCCCATTTGATTCATTTTCTCTCTCAAATTACCACTGTTCACTTTAAAACCTTGCCTGCTGTTCCCCCGGGGCAATTCTAAGCATGGATACATTTAAAATGGAAATACCTAAGAGAAACTACATATTCAAGAAAAAGTGTAAACTCCAGGGGCACCTGGGTGGCTCAGTCAGTTTATTTATTTTTGAGAGGGAGAGAGGGAGAGAGAGAGAGAGAGAGAGAGAGAGAGAGAGAGAGAGAGCGCAAGCAAGGGAGGAGCAGAGAAAGAGGGAGACACAGAATCCAAAGCAGGCTCCAGGCTCTGAGCTGTCAGCACAGAGCCCGATGCGGGGCTCGAACTCACAAACCGTGAGATCGTGACCTGAGCTGAAGTCAGACATCCAACCGACTGAGCCACCCAGGCACCCCAGACTTTATTCATCATTTGTAACTAATGAAGAGAACGAGAGAAAAAGCAGATGTGATGATAAATGTACTTAGACATGAACGTCATGTTAATGATTCTTATGACTGAATGTTGTTAGATTAAACACTTATACAAAGATCATTAACAATAACATTGTTTTAAATGTTTATTTACTTATTTTGAGAGAGAGAGAGAGCAAGCGTGAGTGGGGGAGGGAGGGCCAGAGAAAGGGAGAGAGAGAATCCCAACCAGGCTCCACATTGTCAGCGCACACAATGCATAGTGTCTCTATGAACCATGAGATCATGACCTGAGCCAAAATCAAGTCTGATGCTTGACTGACTGGGCCACCCAGGCACCCCCGCAATAACATCATTTTCAAAATACATAACAAATTCATAGAGTTCCTAAGTATTTTAGGACTTCATAGAGTCCATGTGTACTTTTAAACTGTACTAACCAGTGAGATGGTCAACACACTAGTGACATGTTGTCCCCGTTTATTGAAGCTATCACTGACTGATCTCAACAATTGCACCCACCAAGATTGGAAGCAATCACAGAATTCTTCTTTGTTCAACCCAGAAGCAGCCACCAGACAAATCTGCATGAGAAGAAATCCCTTGCTATCCCTTATTTGGGTTGTAGAGAAAATAGAAATAAATAAAATTTAAAAGCTTTTATTAAAGTATAATATTTTTGTAGAAAAACATACATATCATAAATTTATTGCTGGAAGAAGTTCCCTTCATGTTTCTTCCCAGTCTGTGATGGTTAGTTTTATGTGTCCGTTTGGCTAAGCTCTTCAATCAAACGATGATTTAGATGTTGTAAAGGTGGTTCACAGACATGGTCAACACCTACGCTCACTTCAGTTTACACAAAGGAAGTCATTCTCAATAATCTAGGTAGGCCCCATGCAAACAGGTAAAAGTCCTTGAAAACAAAATTAAGATTTCATCTGCCTCAAGACTATAGCATTGAGTCCTGCCCAGGAATTTCTAGCCTGCTAGCCTATCCAACAGATGTTAGATTTACCAGCTCCCACAAATGTGTAAGCCAATTCCTTGAAACTAAATCTCTTTGTGTGTGTTTGTGTGTGTGTGTGTGTGTGTGTGTGTAAACATACATATACTACATACATACATATATATACACATATACATATACACATACACCTACATATACACACACACATATACACATACATACATATACACATTCATATACATATACACATTCATCTGCATATACATACACATATACACATACATATATACACATACACATATATATAGACAGACATACACATACATATAGATATCCTACTAGTTCTGTATCTCTGGAGAGCTTAACTGATATACAGTCACTGCTTTTCTAAGAGTAATCTCTTTTCTTACTTCTAACAGCATCAATTCATTTTATTTTATTCATCAACACCACTTAAAAGCACCTTTAAAAGCAAATTTGTTGGGGCACCTGGGTTGCTCAGTCAGTTAAGCACCTGACTTTGGCTCAGGCCATGATCTTGCAGTTAGTGAGTTCTAGCCCCTCATCAGGCTGTCAGCACGAAGTCCACTTAGGATCCTCTGTCTCCCTCTTTCTCCGCCCCTTCCCCGCTTGGACTCTCTCTCTAAAAAATAAATAAATATTTTTTAAAAGTTAGGAAAAAAAACAGCAAATTTGTTAATTTTAGAGGTAATGATTATAAGGATCATTTATTTTCATACCATCTTGGCAGAAATTGATTTAGCCATTCATGTTCCTTATTTAATCTTCATAATTCATGTTTGTCTTCCTTCCTTCCTTCCTTCCTTCCTTCCTTCCTTCCTTCCTTCCTTCCCTCCCTCCCTCCTTCCTTCCTTCCTTCAATTTGCAGACCATAAAGTAGAGGAACTAGGAGAATACGAATTCCTCCAAGGTTCTCATGGGATGCCGTTTAGCTTCATTGCCTCTTTTTTTCTGTTTCACACAGTTGTATCCAGCTTTGTGACAAATGACAAATGGCTCTCATAACCAACAAAGTAAATGGGTACAAACATTGCATCGAATTCACTTTACTCACAAGTAGAAAATTTGACTTTAAGAGAAATTGTTTCTACTACCCCCACAGATAAATGTTAAGGCTTAACATTTAAAAATGGGGCAAAGATTGCATAACGCATGCTATATCTTATAATAAAAATGTATAAAGTAAAAGAAAAAGGGGCGGGAGAAAAAAGAAGCTCTATCAGTGGTTGAAAATTGCTCTAAAGTCCTCGGAGTTTTTAAGTTAATAAAATGCAAATAAAGTGACACAAATTTTCATGGAAGTATAAAATATGAGAGCTGGAAAGTACTTTGCAAACTGTTTCACCCAACTCTGTATCTGTGCTTCATTATTCAGGACGTTGTTGCATTATAAGAGAGAGAAAAAGAAACTAACATATTGCATGCCAGGCACTACACTGGTAAATTTTCTGACGTTTATGAAATCCAACATTTGTATCAGCCCTGGCATTTTCCATAATGCAGATGAAGAACTCAAAGCTTGCAGACTTCCATGTAACCTATCTACCAAGCCTTGCAATGCTTGCCATCCTCAATGAATTCTTCTAAGGTGACTTCACAGAGGCAGTCCAATTAAGTGGTTCATTCAGTAGAAGGATCCAGTCTCAGAATCTAAATCTAAAACTTACCCTAGTTGGGGCACCTGGGTGGCTCCAGTGGCTGAACATTTGACTCTTAATTTCATCTCAGGTCATGATCGCAGGGTTATGGGATCGAGCCCCTGCACTGAGCATGGGGTCTGCTTGTGATTCTCTCTCTCCCTTTGCCACTCTCCCCTGCTCACGCTCTCTCTCTCTGAAACGAAATGAAATGAAATGAAATGAAATGAAATGAAATGAAATGAAATGAAATAAAATAAAATAAAATAAATAAAAATAAAACTAAAACTTACCCTAGTTAACCAGCACAGAATTTATATTTTTCTGAAACAATGATGGTGTCCAGACCAATGGAATGTGCTGAGTGGCTCAAGTCCACCACCTGGACAGGGCTAATGAAGCATGTAATGTGGGGATGATAGCCAGTCATCCGGTGTCTTTGGTTGAGAGGTGGGATGGAAATTGGGTCCTCATATCATCGTTGAGCTACTGAATCAAGCCCCAACAACCATAAAACACAACCAGGTCCTGGATTTCCATCTAAAATACTCAATCTCCTTTACTGTATTTAACAGTCTAAAGTCAACTCTTCTGTCAGTACTAACTGGTACAACAATCCCTTTTGGATCTTGTAGGAGACAGCCACAGCTGTCTTGCTCCAATGCCCATGTAACTCTTACAACAAAATCCTGCCTTGAGGACTATTGTAAGTAGAAGGAAGTGTCCATCTTATACTACTATTCATTCCATTGGAATCCACAAAACATGTGTATGTGGAGTACATGTTACCCTTTACAGACCTTCGGGCGCAATGTTCTGACTCTACAGCACCTTGAACAATTCTTCTCATTCTACTTTACCTTATCTCTTCATCTTGTTTCACCCACAAATCTAGAAATTTTGAATTTCCTCCATTTATGAACTTTGAACCAGTTGAATTAAGATACAGAGAAATGGGCATCCAGACTTGGAAGGCAAGGACAGGCCATTCTGCGTATCAAGACTGAGATGTTCAGTGGATTCTTTGCAAGGTGGGGAATAACGAGACATGCCACACCACCATGGCTGCTGGCCCAAGGGTAACAGCACAGAAGTTACTGGTGAGGTTCTCAAGAGTTTACACTCCATTTGGTGAGGAGGTAGCTACTTCTTTCAATCCTCCTGCATTGTCTGTGTTCAGTCATAATTCCTATGGTCCAAAATGTTGTATTGAAAAGTATAACATTAACCACACTGAAATTCTAGGTCTAAGATTTCAGGGAAGAGAAGGAGAAACTGAGAATGCTATTTTGAAGCAATAATTGACTTTAGAAGTACTATGGACAGAGATTATTTTATTCCTGTCTGAGACTGCAGCCCTGTCCTTATCTCGAATGCTCTGAATTAGCTTGTGGTGACTCTGCCCTGTGCCACACCATTCACTATTCTCCTCAGGTCACAACCTATTTTGTTCCCTTCTTTCTCCAAAGATGGCTTTGTGTCTCATGTCACAGATTACATCAGATGCAAACGTCACTGGCTTCCTGATCCAACTCACATACGTGACCATCGAGAAACCCTTTCTCCCCAATCTCTAAGGAACATGTGACCTCTTTCTTTCCCAAGCCCTTTCTATTCAACTCTTCAATGAATCCCAAACTTACTTTATTTTTTAATTTTTTAAAGTTTATTTATTCATTTTGAGAGAGACAGGCAGACACACACACACACACACAGAGAGAGAGAGAGAGAGAGAGAGAGAGAGAAAGAATGAATCACAAGCAGGCTCTGCACTGTCAGTGAGGAGCCCAATATGGGGCTCGAACTCACCAACCGTGAGATCATGACCTGAGCTGAAGTCAGACGCTTAGCCAACTGAGCCACCCAGGCGCCCCACCCATGTAAAAGTTACTTTATTGCCTTAAGCTTCACCTGCATTATCTTTAAAAAGAGTATAAGTAAACTTACTCAGCTTAGCTTAACCTAGTTAAGCATTAAAAAAAAAAAAATGAAGTCATGTATAGAAAACATTTCTGGCCACGTTAGTCAAGTGATACACAAATGTTACTCTTACTACATTAAGACAGAATATGTTTACCATAACCCAGGAAAAAAGTCCAGGTAGAATATTTCAAAACAAATTCCCAAAGAAATATTCCATTTTGACATTATTGTTTTAAGTTTATATCATTTTCCCCCTTTTCCATGATGTCTGGCGTAAGTCTCTTGGCCTGAGAAGTATTAAAAACAACATTATCATTTTACTAATCATCTTACAAGCATTTCATTCCTCTTTCAGACTCTGCCTGTGAGGGCTCCCAAAGGGTGGGAGATAATTATTTTATGTCAGGAGAATGCTCAGATCTCCAGCATGACTTCTCTGAGAAACATATTGTCTAATAATCACTTGGGACGATCAGGCGTTCATGGTAAAAAGAATGACACCATTTCTAATTGGAAGCTTTGGTGCCTTATTAAGGAGAAAAATAGGTTAGCTTTCTAAAAACTCATCTAATTGATTAGCCCCCAAAATGAATATAGGTATATGCGAGTACTATTTGCATTAGTGGCAATCATGGAACTTTGAAGGGATAGGATTTTTTTTCCCTTTAGCAATTTATGCATGACATTTATTTCACAATGGGTTTTAAGGGTATTAAATTATTTGGAACATCTCCCATAGGATCCCCTATTAATTAGTAGGATGAAGTGAAAAGTACTTAGGTTTAAAACTATGATGTTTAGCAAATGATATCAAGATGCGATGGAAGGAATAGTGAGTGCCTGAGCAAGAGCAAGGAATGGGTTAGAGTTTTCATCTCTCCCGATTTTGCTGTGTGACCTGGAGGCCCAGCCAGTTCCGTGAGCATTTCCACAAGCCTGGAGACAGTAGTGATGAACAGTCCCCGGGTCCCAGACTGCCTAACCTGGCAGATGCTTTCCAGAATGGCCCGTAAGTTTACCTACCATACACGGAATAAATATCTACTGAGTACCCTTCCAGCCAGGGACTTCAGATATTTTCGTGATTTAACACTTCCAATCATGTGGGGCAGTTACAATTATTCACATTTCACAGATGAGGAAATTGGGGCTCAGAGGTATTAAAGTCACATTGACATTGCCAGAGGAAGAGGAAGCCAACGATGGTTTATTTTAAGCGAAGGTTTCCTCTGTTCCATGAAACACCTCTCAAAAAAGAAAACTAAAAACTTAAAGAGTAATTGCTCAAGAGAGTGCTGAAATAATAAGAAACAGATATTAAGGATAGACCAAGTGGACCCACATAGAGGCTATGAGTTGCGTTTTCATATTCTATCATAACACACAGGTGTGCAATGAATGAACACATCTGAGAATATTTCAGCAGAGTGGCAGGTATCCAATCACATGACATCAATACCCCATTTCCTTCTGGTCCCTTCCCTTCCTTTAGCAAAATCACAGATAGTAGCTTCAAAAGTCTGATACTAATCTAGTTAGAGAAAATTCAGACACTCTTACCTGGCAAAGCATTAATAAGTACTGGAAAATGTCTAGAGGGCCTCAGATGAGATCTTTCAGAAAATTTGTTAACAAAGAACTCCCTCAACAGTCATACAATTGCTAAAAAGTCCTTCCAAAGGTAAATTCAGTGCTGGCAGGCAGGTAAAGGTTCTGAGCAATTTCTGGGGCCTCCATGGCTGCCTCTGCTATAATGAGTACTGAGTATATTTCTCTGTGAGGAAAACTAGAAAAACCAACAAAATTAGGCTCTTTGGTGTCTAGAAACAGATCTGAAGCCCAAATCACCTAGTCAGTGACAGCATTTGTCTTGGAAAAGGAGGGTCATTGATTCACTCTGCCATTAAGAAAAGGAAACATGTCATTTCAACCGGACATACACTATAAGGAATTATTGGGTCTGAGAAAGTTTTGCTTTGCTGTGTATTTTAGGGGGGTGAGGCAGACTGAATTAAATCCAACTTGCCCTCCACTCACACTAAGGAGGTTTATCACAGCCAAGGCACATATAGGGACTGGGAAATATTATATTAGCACTTAGATAATGTAACTCAGATCAGGGAAGGCATGAGGGCAATTAAAGGGTGATACTTGCCTTGAGTGAAGACCAGCTAGGTAACTGACCCTCAAGGAAGATATACAAGGAGAGAGATTTATAAGGAGTATTTATTGTTATTTAAAGACAGAGTTGGTCTGAATCTTATACCCACATCCTAATAAAAGAAGGTATGGAGTCTCTAAGCCCTATGCCTAGTGAGAGGGCATTAGTGTGATACTGGGAGAGTTTAGTACGTGTCCTTGCAGTTGGGGAACAGAGGGAACTAAACCTGAGGAGGTGAGGATATCAGCTGATTTGAGGACCGTATCTGACAACTAACCATAGGTCCATCTGTCCACAGATGAAGTGTTCCTGATACCCAGAGATCACATATGGTACTCCATAAAAGAATATACAGTTGTTATGGGGCACCTGGGTGGCTCAGTCAGTTGAACGTCTGACTTCGGCTCAGGTCATGATCTCACAGCTCGTGGGTTCAAGCCACGTGTTGGGGTCTGTGTTGACAGCTCAGAGCCTGGAGTCTGCTTCATATTCTGTGTCTCCCGTCTCTCTCTGCCCCTCCCCTGTTCATGCTCTGTCTCTCTCTCTCTCAGAAAGTGAATAAACATTAAAACAAAATGGTTTAAAAAAAAAAAAAGAAAAAGAGCATACAGTTGTAGCTGTAGTAAAAAGGATCCTGATCTTGGGAACTCTGTGTTTCCTTCTGGTGTCTACTTTCCTATCTTCCTACTTAGCATTTACCTCTTAATTCTCAAGATAATTTTTTAAAAGGCTAGGTCCCATCCAAAGCCTTCCAACAAGAGCTGTATAAACCCCAATGGCCACCATCCCAAACTCAGGTGGTGAACAAGAGGAAACAAGGAACCAAGCTAACTGATAAAGGAGAAATCACTAGGAGGAAGGGAGATCACCTAACAACAAGTTCTGTGCTGTCATTATTATTCGAACAAGACCATTTTCAATTGCTAACATGAGATGACAATTGCAATTTACAGAAACCATGAGACTTTTATTATCTGAGTGACTGAAAAAATCCTAGAGTTTGTTTTTCCTAAGTTTAGCTTACATTTCCATACACGAGCAAGAGAAGGATCTTTCCCACTGAAAAAAAATTTAAAAGAAGAGTGGGAACCAAAACTAAGTGTGTTTTCTGGTCACTTATAAATCTTTCTTGTTTAATGCACTGGCTACTATGATTTCCAGGCCTGATTTATCTGGTCATTACCAACTACCACATTTTTCCCCTTTCTCTGTGCTTAGATTGGTTTTGATTTATGAATTGTAGATATGGGAGGGGGCTTCATGGGAAAACCATCTCATGTTGATTCTGTTAACTTTATTTTAACAGAGTGTACATTTGGCCCTTCATGAATACACAGAATGTTCTGCAGCTGGTAAATGTTATGGGAGTTTCCTCAAAATGTGTCTGCCCACACAGCTTGGCCTGCGAGCAAGCCCCCTCCCACCAGCCCCCTTCCCTCCTGCCATACACAATGTGTCATATGCTTCCAGGCACAGAGAATTTCATTTACCCACCTGCCCACAGCTTGGACTCTCATTTTTGTAAGCATAATTATTTGTATACTTTCCCACTCATTCCCTAGAACATTGGTAACCACAAAATCTGCATAAACGATGTCAAAACCAAAACGAAATTTCAGTTCTATTTTGTTCATTTCAATCATATTGCCACATATTTAGGGCTCCATTTTCCGAATAAAAAGTCTGTGTCCTCCATTAGGCATTAAAGCCCTCTACTCTTCATCTCTTCCCTAGCACGCACATACTTTACCCCAAGGAGAGGGAATTCTGAGATAAGGGCAAAATGTAGGCTCAAGGTCACAAATGGGATCATCATAAAGAAGAATATGCTTTTCGGAAATGTTGGTGTCATTTGTTTCGTATGTATGCAAGAAAGAGACTCTAAATAGAACAGGATGGAACCACAATCCCCTTTCATGGAACTTTTTGATTTCTACCTCTTTCCGCCTCTCCTACGAAGCTGGTTGGAGGGAAGCCACCAGTGGTAGATGTCCCTGCACACCTCCTGATCCCCATAGGCCAAAACTTAACTTAAAGAACAAGAACGTTTCACAAAAGGAACACAGAACTTCTAGTACCAAACAGACACTTTTGAGTTTTACCATAGTCAAGCTCAGATATGATTAGATGAAGATTTAGGGCTGAAGCTATAAATAAAATTTTCCTAGAGTATTTTTTTTTAATTTTTAAAATGTTTATTTATTTTTGAGAGAGAGAGAGAGAGAGAGACAGGGCAGGAGCAGTGGGGAGAGGCAGAGACAGAGGGAAACAGAATCTGAAGCAGACTTCAGTCTCTGAGCTGTCAGCACAGAGCTCAATGTGGGGCTTGAACCTATGAACCGTAAGATCATGACCTGAGCTGAAGTCAGATGCTCAACCAACTGAGTCACCCAGGCATTCCTAGAGTATTCTTTTTTGCATGTGCTCCCTAATTGGAGGTAGTGGTTACCTCCATAGGTCCTGGTCCAGCATTTGAAGTCAGAGTGCTAGCTGTGTATTTACCCAGAATATAGTTTATCTATATTGTTAGAGGCCTGGCCCATTTCTCATCAAAGCAACATGGTTCCACCTAATTGAAGCCCAGTGACTGTTAATGGTTATTTTGAAGGGAAAGGAATAGTCAGCTGGGTGAGTTTCATGGCAGAAAATAGAATTAACATATACCATACAGCCATTATATGGTGCCATGGTGCTAATACATTTGAAATAGAATCTCACTTAATTCTTGACAACTCTCATCATGATCCTGTATCATGAATGCCTGAGTATCCAATGAACTAAATGTATCAATATGCAAATTGACTATTATTAACTCTCATTTATCAGATAAAATGAAAATTCTAAAAGGGTGAGTGATTCGTATGAGGTTATACTTCAATATTTTCACGAACTTGTCTAGTTATGCCTGTGCTCTAAGAAAAATTCAGTCAAAATTCATTCTATTCATGTATTGTTTCCCAAACAATTTGTCCAGTGAATTGGCAAGGTGTAGAGGCATGCAGTAACTGACAGATTGTTTCTTTATGCAATCTGTTATTGTGTTATTATATACACGAGTAATGCCTGATATACATCAGAGAATATGTAATTATTATGAATAACAAATAGATAACACATCTACAAACACATCTACATGTCTGGATTTGTGTGATAAATCATAAGAAGTTCTCCCACATATACAATAGTCATGATTCCTAGGTTGTGTGCACATTGTTTTACCATAAAAATTTAGGCCATTTTCTCCAATATATGAACCCCAATAGTTCAAAGCTTGTCAATTATAGAAGGAAAATATGAATATGTTAGATGCTTTTATGTAACAAAAAATGAGATTTTTTTATTTACTTTTTCTTCACGATGTGTTATTATTTTATTTGTATTAATTTTTTCCTTTCTTTGTGGTTTTTAAAACATTTTCTTCATGATCATTTTTCATCTTAAAGTGTACATATCTTTGGAGCTCAAGAGAGAAATAATTAGGTCTATAGACTTTGAATAGATGGTCATTGACATTAACATTTTCCTTGAATAGAGATGGAACTTTGTGTTTTACTTTCTCCTTTCTTTGAACTCCCTCATGTTTATATGTAAATTGTAGTTTGGGGCCATAAAACAGCGTGGAAATAGATACATATTGAGATGCTTAATGGCAATGAATTCAACTCAGGGTAAAAACAAGATACAGACTACTTTCAAATACAAGGCAGTGAATCTGAAAAATTTGTAAATATTTAAGGACATATTGGCCAAGATATTCTTTCTCCAACTCTTTATCTCAGAAATACTTCTCTGCAAATTAATTACACCAGCTATACTTATTTTGTACTCTAGAATTTACATGACTCTTTCAACTATAATTACTGAATTTGATCCTTAAAACATTTAGTGAAATATTAATTATATTATTATTCCCATTTTATTAATAATGGCACTAAAACTCAAAAAGGTGAAATGATCTGTCCAAGATTACGGTCGGTAAAAGCTCTGAATCTAGGAAACAATTTGAGGTTTTGCTAGTTTGATGATATGTCCAGGAGAGCACTAGCAAACGTGGTTTGTGCCAGAGATGATGCCTCTTGTCTTTACCTGGAACAAACTCCAGTGCCCATGTCAACAAGCTCACAAAGGCAATACCCATTCATTAAATTTCCACTGTACAAACAGCACAAGACCCATCTCTAAGGGATCTGACACAAAGTAACTGCAAAATGTGTCATGTGTTCTTAAGAAACTTATCAAAAAAGAGGAGTAATTCTGCCTGAAAGTCTCTTCCTGGTCCCAGTAACATCAGAAATCCCCAGAGAGATGGTCATTAGACATTCAACTTACTACTCCTCTCTCTTATGGTGAATGGTCAGGTATTACAGGACTCAAGTATCCAGGTATAGAGCATGCATTAATTCTAAAATGCCTTCCTAAAAGAGTCACACCCTTATATTTCAAATATCATTTGTCTAAACCTTAGCTATTGCATTGTAACTAATTTGCATTAGCCTGTTTTATACTTAAGGGCTGTAGGTTTTTCTGATAACCAAATGGAGAAAAGCATATTGCAAAGTGATGAATATGAAAAACAGAACCCTGGAGAGCAGGTCAGAATGCTCAACGAAAGCTTAGGAAAACGAGAGTCAGAGAGGTAATCACTGATCATGTCATCTATGCTCTTCACCAAGATGATAGCTTGAGAAAGGCTAAGGGGATATGCAAAAAAGAGATGGGTGTTGGGAACACACATGCATGATGTTAAAATTGGTTTCAGCAAGACAAAAATAAGGAAAATGTATTTTTAGTTGAAGTGGTGAGGAAATTGGTGTTTACCAAGAGCCTATTACGCTAAACACTTTCTATAAACTTTGTGATACAATTTTCTCTCAGTTCACCATAAATAATGAGAACCCTTTTGCATTAATACTTACTTACAGTTTCTAATAACTAAACTCTATTTAAGGTATTCATTATGTTATGGAGGTAAAGTGAGCATAGGATTGCCTTGAAGAATTAATCAAAAAGAAGCAACTAAAAAGAGTATGCTCACAAACACAAAATTTAAGCTATTTATTCACTTAACATATCTTCCAGGTGCCTTAAGTATTTGTGACAGATGAAACAATGAATGTTTTGATATTATAAGTAATGAGAAGTGTTTCTTCCTATATTCCTTTAAGCAGTATGGTGCTGGCTGTGATTCTTAAAGACCTTACTATAACCCACCAAATTTCTGTCTTCCTTTTTCCACTCGGCAAAGAAAAGGAAAGCTCTGAGGTCTTACAGACAACTTCATGATTTTTCTTCTACTCTCCACTGCAAACATAACCAGGGGAGAATATGAATTTAGCTAACACAGCGTTATTTCCTTTATTATTCCTAGCTAAGGGATCCTGAAACTAAAGAATTTTTCCCCTGTGGGATTCTCCAGAGAAAATAAGAGCTAGCCTGAAGGATAAAGGTTATATTACATTTCATTTTGTCTATCCAGAAAGGTCTGTGCCAGTTAGGGTCCAATAAGGAAAAATAGAAATGGCTAGATGTTTTACATAGAGAGAACTTAATTCATGGAATTGGTGATGGAACAGCTGGGTGAGAATAGGAGATGATGAGGAAACCAGAGATTAAGAAAATCAGGAAGCCACATGCTTCCTGGAGATGGTAGGAACACCACCAACACAAGGACTAGGTCATCCAAGGAAAACTGGGGCCAAGACAAGCCTCTCCAGCCTGAGTTGGAGCCATGGAGGAGCTAAATCTGAAGCAGAAAGAAAGTTAGAGAATTACCCTGACTTTCCCCCTCCTTCCCATCCTTCAGTCTCTGGGAAACATGGTAGGGTTTGAACATAAGAAGGGCAAGTAATGGAGTTAAGGGCAAACAAGTCCAAATCAGCAAAAGGCCTTAAAAGGAGAACTGTTTCATCATAATATACCTCACACCTCACCTACCAGACTTGAGCTTCACAAATGCAAATTTCAGTGTCACACTACCTCACAAGCCCGGGGGAATCCCACTCCAGGATGAGAAGCAGTTATAGGCCCAAAGTGGCAATATATGTGAGAACTGTTTGTGAACTCCTCTTCGACACCTGCAACACCTCCCTCCCAGGGGAGATTCCAGAAATCTCTGGATGAGATTAGGCAGGAGTCGGGAAAAGGGGGTGCCAAAAGTGCCCCAGTACGCAAGGAGGTGAAGTCAGTGAAGCTTCAGTTATTACCATAAATAGGACCTTGCATTTCTTCTAGACTGATGATACTTCAGAAAATTCAGATTACTCACGTATACTAGACAACTAAAAACATATGCATTAGCGTGTCAGCAGAGATTATCGTATCATACTTTCTGAAATTTCTGCAATGAGTATACGTTACTTGTATTATTTAAGAAGGTTTTTAAAAATAAGGTACTATAATCCATTCTATTCAGCTTACTTGCTGTTTGCTGTTTTCCTGGTTGGACTTTGACTCACAAAGACCTTTTCTGAATAGCCAGTATCTGATTATCCATCTCCAAGCAGTGCAGCAAGGACCCATGTTCCAGAGTACCTCTTTCTGTGAGCCGATTGAATTGGTCTGCCTCGTCAAAACCAGTTAGTCATGCCCTGATTCTTGAGCTCTTTTGAAACTCTCCGACCAAGATGGCCCTAACATTCTTCTCAGCGTGACTAAACTTTAGGGAAGATTGTTGCTGATTATTTGCCCCTTACTTCCTTTTTCTTAGACAACTTAGAGAATTAGTATTTGCAAATTCTTTCTCTGCTCCCTTTGAAACATATGTATAAGTTTCCTAAGAAGTCTCTCACCGGTGTTAGGACCCAAACAGTATCTTTCTCAAGGACATAGAAATCATCTCTCCTCAAGATGGAGATAGTGGATAGCAGGAGATAGCTCATTATCTTCCAGTCTTAGTGGGCAGGAAGGAGCCTACCCTCACAGGATACCTTGCTTCCAGTTGTAAAACCGTTGTCATGAAGACAGGAGGAAATTTACTTTGTCTTTGGGTAAAACCAATTAGCAAACAGAGGTGGCAACAATTTCCCCCATCCCAGTTCTCAAAAAACCTTCCAGTGAGAAATGTCTATGAACTCATTTTTGACACCTGCAATGCTCCCCTCTCCTGTAGAAGTTATGGTCTCTCCCCTAGTGCAATAGTCTTGCATAAAGTCTCCTGTTTAACTTTTTCCAACAAATCCTTACTTAGACACCTCCCTGCTCTTCCTTGGGTTCATCCGATTCCCTAATGGTTTTTTAACAAGGAGAAATAAGACTCTCAGTTGACTTACTCATCTCCCTGGGAAGTTGAGGGAGACTATTTAGGTGCTGTTGTTGGAAGGCCTCAGCTGCATCTCCTTCAGTGATGCCTCACTGCAGAGAGGGCCCTGGTCCAGCAGATACCGGGTACCCTTACTCAGTGACTGGCAGATGTGGGAGTATAAAGATCTGGGCCTCTTGGCCCAACTCAGGAAAATTCTTCAGTATATTTTCCAGCTCCAGAGCTCCCATGGAATCAACCAAGGCTATCCCTGGGCCAGCATAATAGCTCATCTTCTTCCTCTGCCCCATCCTGCATCCTCCCCACTCTCCCCTCAGTGTTGATCCCAAGAATACTTCATAATATCCTACCCACTAAACCATCTCCAAGTCTGCTTCCCAAGAAATACAACCTGCAGTAGGATTGTGATGAGAATCCACATGAAGTGGATGTGAAATTCCTGTAGAATCTTTGACGTGGTGGCCTACTGAAAGGTAAACATGATGATGGCCGCTGAGCACCGTGTTGTGCACTTTAATAAATATTATCTAATTTTCACAAAAGTTACAAGATAGATATTTTCTCCTTGATTTTCAGGTGAGAAGACTGAAACCCAGAGAGGTCACAATTGTGTCTCAGTTCACCCAGCTAAGTGGCGGTGATAGGATTGAGCCTGAGGTCTCTGTGACTTCCCATCATCCTGCCACCTAGCCACCCATGACGACCTGATACCAGCGAAGATAGCTTCTCAGCTGTGTGCCATCTATGGACTAGAAAGCTATGACTTTAAGAGATCAGAGTCTTAAGTTGGAATATAGAAATGCCTGCGGGTGGGGAGAGTGTATTTGAGAACAGCCAGTGAAGAGCTCAGTTGCCTCCTCCCCAGCAGTTCCAGGCGGTGCTCCCTGCTGAGAACAGAGGAAGGTTGTCAGGTCTATTAACCTCAGCAAATGTAAATGGGGACCCAGATGCTCTCATCTAAAATAAAATCCTCCCCAACAGATGGTCAGGTTTAACAAGTTGGTATTGAGATTGAAGCTTCCAAATAGCTCATCTGTACAAGAGCAGAATCAAAGAGAACCAAAACACCAGCCAACCCATTTTCTGGGGCTTAGATATTGGTCATGAGAATGACCAACAGCTAAAAATCGTACAACACCTCTCTCCAATGCACCATTGATGTGACAGAGATTATTTTATTTATGCAATCAAAGGAGGCCTGATTTGGTAACCAGGAGCCTGTCTAATGTGGGATAATCCCACAGGAAGAAATGATTGATTCCTTTGAACAACGTTTTTTGAGCAACTCTCAGGCACCAAGCACTGACTCTGTGGCTGGAGGTACCAGGTGATGACAAGGCAGTGCTTTCCATGAAGAAGCGAGGATAAACAACCTACTATTGAATTGGGCAATTTCAATTCATGTAATGAAAAAAACGCATGGAGGTGAACAATGAGAGATCAGAGAGGACATGTCCTAAGTGGCTTTTCTCAGTCAAGACCCATTTCCCAGAGGAGGAGGTTGAGAAGTTGAGACTTGAATAAAGAGTAAAAGGTAGCCAGGAAATGTTTGGAAGGGGAGAAGTAGAAGTCATTATAGGCAGAAGCAATTGATTTGCAAAGGCTCAAAAAGGAAGAGCATATCTGGGGCAGTCTGGGTTCATCTGGAACACAGTTTTTTAATACTCTTTGGAGAAGGTAAAATGCTTTAATACTATAATGTTTTATTTTATATACTTTATGAAGCATGACATACCTATGTAACATTCACTCATTCATAGATATTTATTGAGGATCTTCTAAATACCAGGCACTCTCCTAGACCCTGTAAGGTTATGGTCACCAATAAGAGCCTCCCACCTTAGTAATAAAATTTGTACTGAGTGCCTCCTATCAACCAGAAACCCGAAATATTAGGACAGAGTCTTGGTTCTCATTGGGATGGAACATTTGGGTCACCTGGGGAGCTGTGAAAATTGTCAATGCCAAGACCACACCCTACGAATTAAATACAAATTTCTGGAGGAGAAACACAGGCACCAGTGTCTTGAAAACCCCAGGCAATCCCAGTGTGGCCAAGTAAAAGAACCAGTAGACTAGAGCAGTAGTTGTCAGAGTTAAGTGTGCATTAAATACAGAAGACTAGGGGAGAGGAGCCAAGATGGTGGAAGAGCATGGAAGTTTTTTGTGTGTCTCGCGTCCATGAAATACAGCCAGACCAACACTAAACCATCCTGCACTCCTAGAAAACCGATTAGAAGATTAACACAACAGTCTGCACAACCTGAACCACAGAATTCAGCAGGTAGGCGGCACAGAGAGGTGAACTTGGGGAGCAAGAAGCCGCGGGAGGGGAGGTGATTTGCGGGTGGAGAGAGATGGGGGGGGGGGTGAATAAGGGAAAAGCACCTCTCCCCAAAAGCAGCTGGAGAGAAAGTGGAAAATTGGAAACAGCCGCAGGGACTAAACGAAAAAGGGAGAAAGGAGAGGGCTTAATTCTATTAAGACTGTAAACCAGGGGAGGGAAAAGGCTGCAACTCCGCAGCTCCATACCTGGCGGTGCTCTGGTGGGAAGGGTGAATCCCCAGGAGCAGACTGGGGTCCGGGAGGTTCTCAGGCCACACAGGGAAAAGCGGCTCCACTGTTGGAAGGACATTTGGTAGAGACTGTTGAAGCCACCTGGTCCCAGCAGAACCCAGAAGGCGGCCACATTCGCTGGAACAAGGTCCTTAAGGGTGAAGCCTGGTGCCAGATGTACGCTGTGATTTTCTATAATCCCTGCTGCTACACTGTCTCGCGAACTTTTTCTGGGGCGGGTGGCACCTGGCCGCAGTCTCGGGGCACCGGCAGCAGCAGGGTCCAGCAAGCGTTCCTGGGTGCGGCCGGCATTCGGCCCTTGCTCATTCGACCACTGCTCGGTGAGACACTCCCGCAGAGAGGTGGAACGGGTCAAAGCCAAGGTCCTTCGGAAGTAAGGGGCCGGGGAAAATAGCCGCATCTGAGACAAAACTCGGGAGAGAGGTGCTGCCTGGGACCCGGTCACGGAGAGTGAAAGAGCGGGGAGTGGACGAAAGCTGAAGACAGAGGATGGGTGCGCAAGTGCTGACCCAGGAGAACAGCCTGGGTGGCTGGGTGACGCCATTTTAACCGCTCCAGCAGATGCGCATGCGCACCTACGAGCACGGCAACGCTCTGCCCCAGTAGGCCAGCAGCGCCATCTAGTGGAGCGCGGAGCCGTTACACTGAGCCCCGCCCAACTGCGCCAACCTCGCTCTTCAAGAAGACACCTCTCTCCGCCTGCTTAGTTTATGGACTATAAAGCGCTTCATTGTCTGACTTCTAGGGGAAAATGAAGCAATTTCAGTCCTACTTCAATACGTTAGCAGGATCATCTATTCAATTTTTTTCCTTTTTTTGCTTTTTTCTTTTCCTTTTATAATTATTTTCTTTTTCTCAATACAGAAAGAGAAAAAATTCATTTTTATTTTTAATTTTTATTAAAAATATTTTTCTTTAATTTTTTACTATATTTTTTACTTTTGTGAAATTGTTTTCAAATTCTATCTTACTTCCATCATTTTATTTTAGTCTACTTTAGTGCATTCACCTTTTCAAATTTTCAAATGATTTCCTTTTTATCTTATTTCTTTTACTTTTTTCCCTTTTTCATTTCTTTTTCTTGAATGCTTAAAGAGAAAAACTTCATTTTTACTTTCAATTTCTATTAAAATATTTTTCTTTAATTTTTTACTATATTTTTGGTTTTAAGTAAATTTTTTCAAATTCTGTTTTACTTCCATCATTTTATTATAGTCTACTACAGTATATTCACTTTTTCAAATTTTCACACAATTTTTTTTCTCTTTTTTCTCTTTAATGTTTCTTTTCTTTTTCTTGAATACAGAGAGAGAAAAAATCATTTTTATTTTAATTTTATTAAAAATATTTTTCTTTTTTTCTACTATATTCTTTACTTTTGTGTAAATTTTTTCAAATTCTATTTTACTCCCATCATCTCATTTTCGTCTACTTCAGCGTATTCATTTTTTCAAATTCCCAAACGATTTCCTGTTTTTCATTTCCCCCTTTCTTTTCTCTAATCTGTCAAACCACTTTCAACACCCAGACCAAAACACACCTAGGATCTAGCATCATTTAATAGATGTGTGTGTGTGCTGTTAATTTTTTAATTTTAATATTTTTTTAATTTTAATTTTTCTACCTCATTAATTCCTTTTCTCCCTTCAAAATGACAAAACGAAGGAATTTACCCCAAAACAAAGGAATTTACCCCATGAAGAAACAACAGCCAGGGATTTAACCAACACAGATACAAGCAAGATGTCTGAACCAGAATTTAGAATCACAATAATAAGAATACTAGCTGGAGTCGAAAAAAGGTTAGAATCCCTGTCTGCAGAGATAAAAGAAGTAAAAAATAGCCAGAATGAAATTAAAAATGCCAAAACTAAGCTGCAATCATGGATGGATGCAGCGGCGGCAAGGATGGATGAGGCAGAACAGAGAATCGGAGGGAGATATAGAGGACAAACTTATGGAGAATAATGAAGGAGAAAAAAAAGAGGGAGATTAAGGCAAAAGAGAACGATTTAAGAATTAGAGAAATCAGTGACTCATTAAAAAGGAACATCAGAATCATAGGGGTCCCAGAAGAGGAAGAGAGAGAAATAGAGGCAGAAGGGTGATGTGAGCAAATCATAGCAGAAAACCTTCCTAGCCTGGGGAAAGACACAGACATCAAAATCCAGGAAGCACAGAGGACCCCCATTAGATTCAACAAAAACCAACAATCAAGAAGGCACATCATAGTCAAATTCACAAAATACTCAGGCAAGGAGAGAATCATAAAAGCAGCAAGGGGGAAAAAGTCCCTAACCTACATGGGAAAACAGATCAGGTTTGCAGCAGACCTATCCACAGAGAGAGAGAGAGAGAGAGAGAGAGAGAGAGAGAAATAAATAAATAAATAAATAAATACCAAAAGCAACAAAGATTAGAAAGGACGAGAGAACACCACCAGAAACTCCAACTCGACAAGCATCATAATGGCAATAAATTCATATCGTTTAGTACTCACTCTAAACGTCAATGGACTCAATGCTCCAATCAAAAGACAGAGGGTAACAGAATGGATAAGAAAACCAGATCCATCTATATGCTGTTTACAAGAGACCTACTTTAGACCTAAAGATACCTTCAGACTGAAAATAAGGGGATGGAGAACCATCTATCATGCTAATGGTCAACAAAAGAAAGCCGGAATGGCCATACTTATATCAGACAATTAGACTTTAAAATAAAGGCTTATCAAGAGATGCAGAAGGGCATTATATCATAATTAAGGGGTCTATCCACCAAGAAGACCTAACAATTGTAAACATTTATGCACCAAATGTGGAGGTACCCAAATATATAAATCAATCACAAACATAAAGAAACTTGTCGATAGTAATACCCTAATAGTAGGAGACTTCAACACCCCACTCAGCAATGGACAGATCATCTAATCAAAAAATCCACAAGGAAACAGTGGTTTCGAATGACACACTGGACCAGATGGACTTAACAGATATATTCAGAACATTTCATCCTAAAGCAGCAGAATGTACATTCTTCTCCAGTGCACATGGAACATTCTCCATAATAGACCATATACTGGACACAATTCAGCCCTAAGTAAGTACAAAAAGATCGAGATCATACCATGCATATTTTCAGACCACAATTCTATGAAACTTGAAATCAACCACAAGAAAAAATTTGGAAAGGTAACAAATACTTGGAGACTGAAGAACATCCTACTAAAGAATGAATGGGCTAACCAAGAAGTTAAAGAGGAAATTAAAAAGTAGATGGAAGTCAATGAAAATGATAACACCACAACCCAAAACTCTGGGACACAGCACAGGTAGTCATGAGGGTAAAGTATATAGCAATCCAGGCCTTCCTAAAGAAAGAAGAAAGATCTCAGATACACAACCTACCCTTATGCCTTAAGGAGCTGGAAAAAGAACAGCAAATAAAACCCAAAACAAGCAGAAGACAGGAAATAATAAAGATTAGAGCAGAAATTAATGCTATCAAAACCAAAAAAAAACAGTAGAACAGATCAATGAAACCCGAAGCTAGTTCTTTGAAAGAATTAACAAAATTGATAAATCACTAGCCAGTCTGATCAAAAAGAAAAAGGAAAGGACCCGAGTAAATAAAATCAAGAATGAAAGAGGAGAGATCACAACCACCAGAGCAGAAATAAAAACAATAATAAGAGAATATTATGAGCAATCTGGAAGAAATGGACAAATTCCTAGAAACATATACACTACCAAAACTGAAACAGGAAGAAATAGAAAATTTGAACAGACCCGTAACCAGTAAAGAAATCGAATTAGTAATCAAAAATCTGCCAAAAACAATAGTCCAGGGCCAGATGGCTTTCCAGGGCAATTCTACCAAACATTTAAGGAAGAGTTACACCTATTCTCTTGAAGCTGTTCCAAAAAAATAGAAATGGAAGGAAAACTTCCAAACTCTTTCTATGAAGCCAGCATTACCTTGCTTCCAAAACCAGACAGAGACCCCACTAAAAAGGAGAACTATAGACCAATTTCCCTGATGAACATGAATGCCAAAATCCTCCACAAGATATTAGCCAACTGGCTCCAACAATACATTAAAAAAATTACTCACCACGACCAAGTGGGATTTATACCTGGGATGCAGGGCTGGTTCAATATCCGCAAAACAATTAACATGATTCATCACATCAATAAAAGAAAGGACAAGAACCATATGATCCTCTAAATAGATGCAGAGAAAGCATTTGACAAAATAGAGCATCCTTTCTTGATTAAAAAAAAACCTCAAAAAAGAAAGGATAGAAGGAGCATACCTTGAGATCATAAAAGCCATATATGAACGACCCAATGCTAATATCATCCTCAATGGGAACAAACTGAGAGTTTTCCCCCTAAGGTCAGGAACAAGACAGGGATGTCCACTCTCACCACTGTTATTCAACACAGTATTGGAAGTCTTAGCCTCTGCAATCAGACATCACAAAGAATAAAAGGCCTCCAAATCGGCCAGGAGGAGGTCAAACTTTCACTCTTCACAGATGACATGATACTCTATAAGAAAAACCCAAAAGATTCCACCAAAAAACTGCTAGAATTGATTCATGAATTCAGCAAAGTTGCAGATATAAAATCAATGCACAGAACTCGGTTGCATTCCTGTACACCAACAATGTAGCAACAGAAAGAGAAATCAAGGAATCGATCCCTTTACAATTGCACCAAAACCTAGGAATAAATCTATCCAAAGAGGTGAAAAATCTGTATAGATTTTTCAATGAAGAAAATTGAAGAAGACACACAAATAAATGGAAACAGTATTCCATGCACCTGGATAGGAAGAACAAAGTTAAAATGTCAGTGCTACCCAAAGCAATCTGCATATTCAGTTCAATCCCTATCAAAATAACACCAGCATTCTTCACAGAGCTAGAACAAATAATCCTACAATTTAGATGGAACCAGAAAAGACCCTGAATCGCCAAAACGATCTTGAAAAAGAAAACCAAAGCAGAGGCATCACAATTCCAGACTTCAAGCTATACTACAAAGCTGTAATCATCAAGACAGTATGGTACTGGCACAAGAATAGACACTCAGATCAATGGAATAGAATAGAGAACCCAGAAATGGACCTACGAACGTATGGCCAACTATTCTTTGACAAGGCAGGAAAGAATATCCAATGGAATAAAGACAGTCTCTTCAGCAAGTGGTGCTGGGAAAACTGGACAGCGACATGCAGAAGAATGAACCTGGACCACTTTCTTACACCATACACAAAAATAAACTCAAAATGGATCAAAGACCTCAATGTAAGACAGGAAGCCATCAAAATCCTCTAAGAGAAAGCAGGCAAAAACCTCTTTGATCTGGCCGCAGCACCTTCTTACTCAACACATATCCAGAGGCAAGGGAAACAAAAGCAAAAATGAACTACTGGGACCTCATCAAAATAAAAAGCTTCTGCACAGCGAAGGAAACAATCAGCAAAACTAAAAGGCAACTGACAGAATGGGAGAAGACATTTGCAAATGACATATCAGATAAAGGGTTAGTATCCAAAATGTATGTAGAACTTATCAGACTCCCAAAAAACAAATAATCCAGTGAAGAAATGGGAAAAAGACATGAATAGACACTTCTCCAAAGAAGACATCCAGATGGCCAACCGACACATGAAAAAATGCTCAACATCACTCATCATCAGGGAAATACAAATCAAAACCACAATGAGATATCACCTGACACCTGTCAGAATGGCTAACATTAACAACTCAGGCAACAAACGATGTTGGCGAGGATTCAGGGAAAGAGGATCTCTTTTGCATTGTTGGTGGGAATGCAAGCTGGTGCAGCCACTCTGGAAAATAGTATGGAGGTTCCTCAAAAAACTAAAAATAGAACTACCCTACAACCCAGCAACTGCACTACTAGGCATTTATCCAAGGGATACAGGTGTGCTGTTTCGAAGGGACACATGCACCCCCATGTTTATAGCAACTATCAACAATAGCCAAAGTATGGAAAGAGCCCAAATGTCCATCGATAGATGAATGGATAAAGAAGATGTGATACACACACACACACACACACACACACACACACACACACACACACAATGGAGTATTACTAGGCAATCAAAAAGAATGAAATGTTGCCATTTGCAACTATGTGGATGGAACTGGAGGGTATTATGCTAAGTGAAATTAGTCAGAGAAAGACAAAAATCATATGACTTCACTCATATGAGGACTTAAGAGACAAAACAGGGGCGCCTGGGTGGCGTAGTCGGTTAAGCGTCCGACTTCAGCCAGGTCACGATCTCGCGGTCCGTGAGTTTGAGCCCCGCATCAGGCTCTGGGCTGATGGCTCGGAGCCTGGAGCCTGTTTCCGATTCTGTGTCTCCCTCTCTCTCTGCCCCTCCCCCATTCATGCTCTGTCTCTCTCTGTCCCAAAAATAAATAAAAAACGTTGAAAAAAAAATTTCAAAAAAAAAAAAAGAGACTAAAAAGATAAACATAAGGGAAGGGAAACAAAAATAATATAAGAACAAAAGAGACTCATAAATATGGAGAACAAACTGAGGCTTATGGGAGGGTTTGTGGGAGGGGGGATGGGCTAAATGGGTAAGGGGCACTAAGGAATCTACTCCTGAAATCATTGCTGCACTATATGCTAACTAATTTGGATGTAAACTTAAAAAAATTAAAAATATAACAAGTTAAAATTAAAAAAAAATCACAGAAGACTAACTCAGTATGTCTTGGGCGAGTCTCAAGAATCGGCACTTCTAACAAGCTCACCGGTGACACTGATGCTGCTGGTTCAGGGAACAACAGACTTTGAGAGTCCGTGCTCTAGCATATGAAAACTTACCTGCAGTTATTTATCTCACCAGTAAAAGACACCTCCTAGTAAACCTACACATTACCTACACCTTAATGATACCTCTCTACTTCAGTAACAGATTTCTCTCTCTCTCTCTTTTTTTTTTTAAGTTTATTTATTTATTAGAGAGAGAGCAAGGACATGTGCCCAAGTCATTTAGGGGCAGTGATAGAGAGGGAGAGAGAGAATCCCAAGCAGGCTCCGCAGGCTGTCAGCACAGAGCCCCATGTGGCACTGGATCCCACCATGACTTGAGCCAAAATCAGAAGTCTGAAGCTCAACTGACTGAGACACACAGGTGCCCCACAGACTCCTCTTTTCAATGAGTTTTCTTCCAAAAAAGGGATGACTACAAGAACTTGAAACAGACTATTGATTGTTACATTAAACCTTCTTTGCTTGGCAAGTTTTCAAAAAGGAAAGCATGATGATGACAGGAGACATGGGAGACAGGGCTATCCTCATTTTGGCATACAATGTGAAGTTTAAGAGCAAGGATTCCAGGGTTGCCTGGGTGGCTTAGTTGGTTGAGCGTCCAACTCTTGATTTCAGTTCAGGTCATGATCCCAAGGTCATGGGTTCGAGCCCCACGTCAGGCTCTGCTCTGAGCTTGGAGCCTGCTTAAGATTTCTCTCTCTCTCTCTCTCTCTCTCTCTCTCTCTCTGTCTCTCTGTCTCTCTCTCTCTCTCAATCTCAAATTTAAAAAAGTAAATTAAAAAAAAAAAAAGGCAAGGATTCCAGAGCCACATGGACCCAGAGCACATCTCTGCAACCTACCAGCTTTGTGATTTCCAACCAGTTCTGTATCTTTCCTGTGCCTCAATTTCTTTTTAAACTGTGAGGGTTGAAAATACCAGTAAAGCACTTAGAACAGAGCCTACCACATGGCAATGGTTATATAAGCATTGGGTATTACTACTTTCCTGAAATCAGCCCGCTACTCTTTTTGATTAGTTTATAATGTTGCAAACTGTAAACATCCTCTTTTCTTTATTTATACTCCATGTTTCAGATATCAGCCACATCTTCCAAAGATTGTACCTGTACAATAACATATCCTGTGAAGAAACAAAACCCATTATGAATACCAGGTTACAAATACTAATAAACTTTCTATAGGTTCAGTAAGAGTTACATGGATATATAAGACATAAAATCTACTCTCAAGGAACTTAATCCTGATGGAAAAGAGAAGGCATGTTAGTAAATAACTGTACCCCATAGGAGACTTTATAAAGACTTCCAGAAAAATGAAAGTAAAGTTCTGTGGGCCAGATAGAAGAGAACAGACATCTGGTTGTAAAGATAATGACCTAAAGCTATGACTTCAAGGACAAAAATGACTTTGATTTGGGTCGTGAAGGATGAATAAGAGCTCCATATAGAGAGATGATGATGGAAAGGGCACTCACTCCAAGGAGAAGGAATGGCTTATGCAAAAGAATGAAGGCCAAAATACAACAGTCAGTGTCATTCTGGAAAACAGAGAGCACATGCACTGAGAGCCAAAATCAGTGTCACTGTATGTATTTATCCCCTTACAGCCTGAAAAACCAGCCCTACATTTGTTCCCACTCTGATTGGGATTGGTGATAGGTTCCTCTACTAATAAGATATTAATATATATCAGTGGATAAATTTCTATTCCTGCAATTTAAAGTCAAAGGAACAAGATATATATATGATAGCTAGATAGGTAGATAGATAGATAGATAGATAGATAGATAGATAGATAGATATGTATATATGTGTGTGTATATATATGTGTGTATATATATATATATATATATATATATATGTGTGTATATATATATATATATATATATATATATATATATATATATAATGTCCAATAAATAAAGTATTCTGGAATTCAGCCTCAAGGTGTTTAATTTTTAGAAATGGGTTCTGGTACTTTTCCAAAGCAAATCTTTATTGTTTTTTACCTCTCCTGATTGTACATTTAACATCTTGACAGAAAACACTGAGGCTAGTTAAATGCAATCATAAGGCTTTATAATTATTGGCCATTTAGAAATTCTCACAGGTGGGATAATGACTGCCCCATGCACTCCTTTTCCTGGTGCTACCCAGCCAACTGCACTGTCTGTGTGAAAGAAAGAGGGGGCATAGAATGTTAAGAAACTTTCATAACTCTGCCTGGAATCTGGATCAGATTATTTACAGAGCCTCAAAACAGGCCAAAATTTGTGGAAGAGCTGGGAGGTGGGGGTAGTCAGAAAGAGGTCTGGGAAATGGCCAGAAGAGCAGGGAATTATATATCCAGTCCTGAACCAAAGTCAGGGTCTCCCATACTATGTTCTTTCTGATTCTTCTGATTGTCCTTCCTTTCCTACTCCCCCTCCCCCTCCTCCTCCTCCTGCTCTCTCTCTTCTTCTCTAATTACATGTCTGCACACTGTCACTCTTCTTTATTCTATGTGTTAAAAGAGAGTCCCTAAGTCTAACCCACACTCAAGGTAAGAGGAATTGGGCTCTGTTTCTTGGGGGGGAAAAAAGAGTATCAATACATTTGTGGGCAGTTTAATGCAGTCACACCAAATTTGTCTTTTTAAATATTTCATGTAAATGGTATCATACAGTATGTGATCTTTTATGCCTGGCTTCTTTCACTTAGCATAATGTTTTTGAGATTCATCATGTTGTTTCAAGTGTCAGTCGTTTCTAGCTTTTTATTACTGAGTAGTATTCCACTATACAAATGTGCCACATTTTGTTTATCTATTCGTCAAAATGTGCTTATAGTTTCAGGCACATTTTAGGAGACACATGTTTTAAGTTTTTTTTTTAATTTATTTTTTATTTCTTTATGTTTATTTAAAGAGAGAGAGAGGGAGTGAGCAGGGGAGGGGCAGAGAGAGAGGGAAACAGAGAATCCAAAGCAGGCTCTACACTGTCAGTGCATAGCCTAACATGGGGCTCGAACCCACGAACCCTGAGATCATGACCTGAGCCAAAGTCAGACTCTCAACCGACTGAGCCGTCCAGGTGCCCCGAGTTTGCTTTTTTTTTTTAATCTGCAGAAACTTTTGAACTGTTCATTGTCAAATATTAAGTAGGATAAAGAAGACTTTCTGTGTTATGAAACAAACACTAAAATGTGTAAAATACAACTCTACTGTAAGGGCAAATACCTCTGTTTACATATTCTGGAATTCTTTACATATTCTGTACCATGACTGATATTTGGGCAATAAGAGAAATAATATCGCCTAATCAGAAATCTGTACTTCTTTTATTATATATTCATCATATATACGGAGTTTACCTCAAGTAACAGATTTTGTCACTTTCTATCCAACAAAATGAATTGAGATAGAAAGGAGAAGTTTCGAGGTAGACATTGTCACAGTACACAGGGTGGGGAGTAATTCAGATCACGTTAGAAAATTTAGTTCTATCACTAGGTGTCTGGAGTCTTTCTGAGTGAATGGACTTTCTTTGCAAACCAAACTTCTACCCAGAATCTAACTTTAACATCATTATCTCTAAGGAACTTAAAACATGGAGCTTTGCACAAGGAACTTGGGTGGAGTTTGGAAGGTTGTTTTCTATGTAGGAAATACTTTTATTTCTTCCTTGCATCTGTCAGAGAAGGGAATAAAGTGTCCAAAGGCCTTCGTGAATCTCTAAAAACTTAATCTCCTGCCCTGGCGTAAAACTCCCTTCCATGTGATCTTTCTCAGTCAGAGGAGGCCACCTAAAAGTTACCACAGTATCAACTCCAACAGGGAGTGACAGGGCAAGGACTCAGGCCTGGTGTCGGGAGAATAGTCCTAGACTGGGTCCCAGCGATCCTTGAATCTCCTTCCAGGATTTAGTATGGGTCAAAACTTAGCAGCTGCTGAATAAATAAATGATGATCTTAGCAGTTCTATTCATAAAGCATACATCACAGAGACGGATAACTTACTGGTTCCAAATGTCGTGCAGAAAGCTTGGGAAAGTTACCCTCATGCATTTTTAAACAGTCAGCCTCCAGACCGTGAAACTCAAATTTAACAGCGAGAGGAAAGGCTGCAAGCCTCGGTGCCCCTCTGATAGAGGCTATGGGGGCAGAATCACTTGGTGGCCTCTTAGTAGCTACACAGGATTATCCATCCCCAAATTCCTATGTGGCCCCCTGGTAGGATGAGAATCACTGCCTTATTGATTCACTTTTATCTATAGGAATGTGCTTTACGTTTTACATGCCATGAGATGTAGGCAAAAAAGGAATCGGTAATTTAATTTTAAATGTCAACTAATAATGAAAAAAGACTGAGAACTGTGGTGTTTAATAGCATATGAGCTACTGGAAGGGGGATAGAGAAGTTTAAAAGTGTTAACCAGGAATGCTGGAGAATCATCAAACAGGAAGAATTTGCCAATTCTGGATGCCAATCCAGAAATGAGCCTTCTTTCTACAAGAATTATAGGACATCCCTCCACCTCCCCCCACCCATACATGCATGCACGCTCCTGCTTGTTGCCTCTTAAATTTCACTTGGGGCAGGCGATTCCTTCTTATAAAGGTGTCCCTTTATAAATACCTGTGTATTTGCTGCTCTGCAGATTTCCAGAACTCTCCTTCCCAGAAGACTGTCTTCCTGCCCCTTGTCTCAGACTCCCCATCAAATATTTATCTGATCTTCCCAAAAGATTGATGGCATCAGTTTGACATCTGAACCCAGACCTGGAAAAGAGCTTCTCCAGTCACGGGGAGGTTTGTTGTAACACCTCTCCAGCTGTTGTTATATTGAGGATGGAATTGATAGAACAAATGTTTGTTGAGTGCCTACTATGGTGTCAGGCATAGTCCCAAGCGCTGGGATTGAAGCATAAACATGAAAGATGTGGCCGCTGACCCCATGGGGATCACACTCAGTAGATCTGTATCAGTGTTTTTGGAGTATATGGAACCCACTTGACCAACACAGCCAACCTATGAGATTTGCATACGGAATTTGGGCCTCACTTTCTATTCCACTCACTGGCCAGGTCTGATTCACACATACAGGTAGGGAATCAATCTTGCCATAGGGCTGTTCTCTATGATATGTGCTGCAGACATCGGTCTCAGTTAATGTGTAAACAGCATTACTCTCTGGAGCCAGCTGTAGAATCTTCTCCAGAATAGTGGCGCTCTGGGAAGTCCCTTGATCTCTCTTTTTGTAATCACACCCAAGTTTCAGTGTCTATAAGAACCAATACTCAAGGAGTATTTTCCATATTTGTTATATTTAAGGGAAGTTCTACCTAAGATCCTAGGAAAGTGGTTGGAATTAAGAGGTGTCCTGCTGAACATAGTTGAAAGTATAGAAATCCACAGGGATGGCTAAACAACTGGGGGGATTCAAGAGGTAGAAGCCAAAATATGGAGTCTACTTGCTTGAGCCAGGGTCCGGACAGAAGAACCAAGGTAAGAGTCAGAGAGCCATAAAGAAAGAGTTAGAGAAGGACGGAGTTTAAATGAGAGCAAATTGGTAATATGGAAGGAGAGCTGGGAATCCCAGGTCATTCCCTTGAGCACAAAGGGATTCACAATCTACTTCACGTACCTGGGGAGGTATAGTAGTCTTCTAAAAGACCAAGGTAGGGGTCCCTGGGTGGCTCAGTTGGTTAAGTATCAGACTCCAGCTCAGGTCATTATCTCACAGCTCTTGAGTTCAAGCCCCACATCAGGCTCTGAGCTAAGAGCTCAGAGCCTGGAGCTTGCTTTGGATTCTGTGTCTCCCTCTCTCTCTGCCCCTCCCCTGCTTGTATTCTGAATCTCTCTCTCTCTCTCTCTCTCTCTCTCTCTCTCTCTCTCAAAAATAAATAAACATTAAAAAAAAAAATTCTAAAAGACCAAGTTAGAAAAGACACTGGATCAAAGTGAGTGCTTTATCCATCTTAACGCCTCTTATGTTCCTGCTTTGGGTCACCAAGACTGATATAAATTTGATTTTAGAGCTTTCTATAGCCATATTACCTATCTACACTTTAGTATCCAAGACCCTCATCAAATAATAACACAGTTAGGAGTGACAACTGGAGAAATGCCCTTGTATGAGCCCAACTGACTTGTTTGAGCTAGAGATGACCTAGAAGTTTCTTGCATTTCAAGGAGGGGGAGGAATAAGAGTTGGCAGAGACCTGAACAAGGTCAGGCTACTGAAAATGTTGCCATTACAGTGCAATCTACTAATCTTTGGAAGAGTGACAGAGTACCTTATAGTATAAGATACAATAAACACTCAGTTTGTCAATATTGGGCTGGAGGGAGTAACACCTGAGTCACTAGGAGAATGTGTGCATTCATTCATTGTGCTCACATCTGTTACTGTGTATCCTGTGATTTCATTCCCCATACAGACGAAGAAACGGGGTGATTGAATCGACATATATTTATACACATGCGGTCATCCAGTCCACGGAAATTAGCACTCACCCTAAGGGTATAACTCGTTCGTATCACAGAGCAACAGATAAGAGAGACGAGAGAGAACCAAACGGCTGTTAACAACTAAAAGGCAAAAAGAAAAAAAAAAAGCTGTAACAGATGCTTGAGAGAAAGTCTGTCTCTCCAAACCACTGATGCTCTAGACCCTTCTTTCCAAAGCGTGAATAAAACACAGGAAGTTATTCTCTCTCCTTTTCCAAAAGGAAATCAATATCTCCAAATAGTCCAAAACCAAGGCTGTAGTTGAGTGCCTTAAATCAAGTAGGTGTATAATGCTGTGTTTATTGATACCTTACAGGTCTATTGCCCTTTCTAGTTTAGCAGCTGCCCCACACAACCAATGAGTAAATTGGTTATCTTTATTTGCCCTACAAGAAAGTAGAACCTGAGAGAGGTTATGTGACCTCACCAGCTACTCATTAGCAGACTCAAACCCAATCTTTTAATTTCAAATTATTATTTTTTCATTATTTTAGTCTAGCTTTTAATATAAAATTTTAGTGTATTATATGTATGTATCCATTCAATGTTGTATATGATAGTAGCTACTGCAAGAAAACCACCCTCAGAGTGTCTGTGCTAATTATACGACTTATGAAATCTGAGTTCCCAGGGCACATGGAACGATCCACTGTGTTCCGTACAGCTCCGTGGCGATGTCTGCACGACATACATTGGGCTCTTGAAGGTGCTGCGTGATGAACGCCTGGATGCCTGCCCTAATCCAATGTTCATTAAGAGCTTGGCATACGATTTCTGTCGTTATTGGTCCTGATTAACTTTTAGTTTGGGGGGGGGGTTATTTTATTAACCCGCTACTTTTAAAATTGACAAGATAATTTCTGTACTCTATTTTTTACTTGTTAGGTCATAAATATAATTATGGAATGATCCTAGGATATAGGCGGTAACATGAGGGAATTTCAAAAACATCATACTGAGCAAAGGAAGTAAGACTCCAATAAGTTCACGTTGTTATTCTTTTTTACATGATATTCCGGACAGGCAAAAACAATCTACATTGACTGAGAGAAAAATCAGTGATTACTTGGACCAGGGGTTGGGGTTAGGAGATGATATCTAAGGGTGTAAGGGGACTTCATGATGTGTTGGAAATGTTCTAAGTCTTGATTCTGCTGGTAGTTACACAATTACATACATTTGTCAAAACCCATCAAATTGTACCCTGTAAATTGGTGATTATGTGTGTAATTTACACCTCACTAACTTTAATTGACAAAGAAAGAGACATAAGTGTAATTTTCGATAATAATAATTAAGAATATTTATAATGAGCTTTTTATGATAGATTTATAACATTTTTACAGAAAGACCTTCATTTTGGTCCTCACAACAATTCTGTGAGGTAGGCATCTTTATTCTTACCACCCTTATTTCACAAATGATATGACTGAATTTTAAAGAGTTTAAGGAATCTGCTACTAGTAACATAACTAGGAAAACAGAAACTAAGATTGGAGTCCAGGTTGTTTTTTTTTTAATCCAGATTCTCAAATGGTTCTTTCAACACAAAATTGAATCCTTCCTAAATCTTTCCCAAATAGAACTTTTCACGCAACCCCAGTAAGGATGGATAGCATAATAAGAAGCTAATTTTTCAATAAAGATATTCATAAATAGAAATAATGTAAAAGCACTTAGCTAGCATTTTAAAGCAGCATTGAAAAGATTTTTGGAAACAAATAGTTCCTTGTAACTTACAAGCGCTGTGGGTTACAGTTTTGCATATCATGTTTCAGGACTAGTCAAAGGCACAGTCTGTCTTGACAGCCCCCTTTTTTTTTGCATCCCCTCATCTTGTAAATGCCCACAGCCCTCCAGGTCCTGCAGCCTTCCACTGCCCTGTCCCTCCATGCCACTGCTCTCAAATTAACTCTGTCATTTTGCTTCAAAATATCCATTGCCTTCAGAGGCTAATCCAAACCAGTTATTATCAAAGAAAGTAAAATGATGTAACCCATTCATACTAAAGCCTTAATTGCTGATGGTCTGTTTTATTCTCCAGGGAACCTACATTTTAAAGATGGCCGCATTAAACATAATAAATCTGTAACTGGTATGATTTTAAGGAACATGTTGGAGTTAAGTGATCTGATTTTTATACTAATATGGTAGTCATGAGTTCTATTCACCAATAGAAGCACCAGTAGGCTATTATACTTTGGGGCCAACTGGTGGGTTGTATTCCTTACCACCCTTAAAGTTAAGCAACATGGCCCATTTGACTGACTCACTTGGTCAGTGAGATATGAATGGAAGTGACATGTGTCAACTCTGGCCTTTAATTGCCAGTACTGTCATGACCATGAAGTTCTGGGTAATGAAGTCTCCATAGGCCGGATCTCTGAGTCAGGCGATGTAAAGCAAAGCCCCCACTAACGCTCAAAGTGAATATGGCCTGCACACAAATTTAACCCGTTGTTGTTTGCTTGCTTTAAGTCCATTAGATTTGGGTGAGATTGTTTTGCGAGCATAATCTAACCTATCCTAAGTAATACAATTACATTCCAATATGCGTGTTTCTTTTTCTTTGTAATTTATCTGATATTTCCTAAATTGGGACAGGTATTAAAAGTAATACAAACATTTCTTTTAGGGTTCCTTACCCACTCATCCACCCACCCCTCAAGAAAGTTGTTAAATTGATGGTGCATCCTAGAACCCTTGTAGAAGACATCTACGGGAACTGGAGGGCTGTGGGCATTTACAGGATGAGGGAATGCAAAAAAAGTTGCTGTCAAGACAGACTGTGCCTTTGACTAGTCTTGACACATGATATGCAAAACTGTAAATGCCCAGCACTTGTAGGTTAAAAGGAACCCCGAAATGGAGGTAAGAATCTGCACGATATTCCCTTCATTTGAAAGGCTCTTTCCTTCCAATACTTTCTTCTGTGCATGCTCCAAGATCCTCAGGAAATTTTGCTTCTTCTCCTTTCCACATCCTGAAAGCCCTCAAGAATCTCAGACCATCACCATGTCCTTTCTGCCTCATACTATGCCTCCTCTGACGCTCTACTATTTCATTTAAAGATGCAAGTAATTATACAAAAGTACTTTATTTTTCCTCTTCTCTTCTGCACTCTACGTATCTCCATTAAGAAACGTTACACTCAGTTTGAAGAAGATGCTCTTCCCCCTAAAGAAGGAAGTGAATATTTAGTCAAAGATATCCCTGTGAGTAAGACCTCTTTTGTTTTTAGTCATTGAATGTCGTTTCCCCATGTTAATTTCCAATGCCCACTTCTACTGCCTCTGCCCCAAGGGCAGAATTACCCTATGCTTATTGGTATTCTGACAGTTTTCCAAAGTGCCTTTATATTGGTTAAATAAAATAATTCCAGTCAACATTTTGAGAGACACATGTTGTGAAGAGTGGTTTTCTTATAAAGGAACCACTGGTCTTGTCAGCCTTTCTTACCTCTTTGTCCTTTCTCTTATCTTTTTTATTTCTTTACTCATGCCTGTCCTTTCAGCTCACAGACAACAAACCAAAGACCTTAATTTCACTGTTTTCTCCTTTGAAGTTGTGTTATCTGCCTGTCCCATACGAGAAGACATCTCTTTCACCGCTCATGCAAAGATCTCTCTATCTTTGGGTAATAGTCTCCATAAGGAGGGGACCCAACCTAGAAACTAAATGCAGCTTTGGAGACAACTTGTGTATTCACATAACTCTTTGTACACCAGGGCACCCGTTAGATATTTGTTGTGGGTATTCTGATAGCGAGACTTGTCTCTTGTCACCTGTCAGGATGAGCAAAGTCTGCCTTGTCACCTGACATTGCTATTTCCTGCCTTTTTCTCATAAGGTGCTGGCCACACTCCTCACTTCTCCTCCTTGCATTGTGAGGTAATAGCAGCTCACTTGGAAATATTTGTTAGGGTGGGGGGGGCGCCTGGGTGGCTCAGTCGGTTAAGCCTCCAACTTGGGCTCAGGTCATGATCTCACAGTTCGTGGGTTCGAGCCCTGCATCGGGGGCTGTCAGCGCAGAGCCCGCTTCAGATCCTCTGTCCCCTTCTCTCTCTGCCTCTTCCCCACTTGTGCTCTCTCAATCTCTCTGTCTCAAAAATAAATAAACATTTAAAAAATATGTTTGTTAAGGGTATTCACAAGTGAGTTGACTATGACACCGACTTCCAATGACTCTGAAGGAATTAACGAAAATGACAACAAAGGAGACCAGTTTTAGTTATTCATATGACAAACAGTGGGGGACTAAGGAAGAAATGTCATTCTGAGGATATAGTTTTCCTTTAACTTCAAAATCTTCAATGACATTATACATAGGTTAAAAAAGTCTGTGTAGTTGGCTTAAATAAACATACAGGACATAAAAGAAAGGCCATCCATAATAAAGAGAAGGAATAATTTTCAGCCTAAAATAGAGAAGAAGGTAAAAATTTGAGCCATATAAACTTCATTTGGAATCCCGGTTCCCATGCTTACCAGTTTTATGGCCTTAGTAAGTCACTTAATCCTTCTGACCTCATAGTCCTTATCAGTAAAATGGGACTCACTCATATTTACTTTGGAGAGAAATAATGCATTCAATACATTGGCACAGAGCAATTCTTCAGTCGATGGCAGCTATGAGTGTTATGGTGTTGGATTTATAACACAAGGTAATAGTAATACCATCCTCCAAGCTAAGCACTTTGCTCATATTATGTTATTTAATTCTGTCGAGGGCACTATAGAGAAATGCTATTAATATCATTTTATAGATGTAAAACCCCAGTTTTATAGTCACAGACTATACCAAACTTACCAAATGTCACAGAAATGAGGACCAGTATACTCAAGCAGATCTTCTGGTGAGTAGTTTAAAAGAGTTCTTGTCAAATATTAATGTGCACACGAATCCCCTGAAGATTTTACTAAAATGCTAATTGTGATTCAGCAGGTCCAGGTGGGGTCTGAAATTCTAAATCTCTAACAAATCCCCAAGTCATGCCCAACTGCTAAGGGCTTCAGGGTCTTAATGTAGACACTGCACTAGTGATGTAATAAGGCATTGAATGTAAAGTGTTAGGTGAAAGGAAAAAACAATCAGGTTATGAACAAAACAAAAAACTTTTTAAGTTATGCAAAAATAAAAGGTGAATACTATAAAGTGCTTTTCTCTGGGGACAGAAATATTAGTGTTATAATTTGATTTTTTCCATCTGTTTATTTTTCCTAACATACATAAAATCCATGATCCCTAGATCAGTCACCTAGTTACTGAATTCATTATAATTAAGAACAAGGATTTTCCCACTGAAAGAAAGGATTACTTCCATATGCACTCTCACCGACTTCTGGTGATTTCATCATCAAGTTTCAAAGAAGATAAGGCAAGCGGTCCCATGAGCTATGACTGCTTGTGGCAAACGTTCCTCCCTTTTGGTAAGAAGGGAGGGCTGACAGATATTGATGAGCTGAAAAGGAATGAAATTGGTACAGTGGATTGACCTGAATAAATTTCCAGTGGAACAGGGCAAGGTGATATGAAACACCGAAAACATCTACTTGGATGGTTGTATGTTGAAGAAAGGGACATGCCTAGAAACACTCAGATTTAGGGGATTATTAAACATTGCCTCTCAGCTAATGTTAATTTCTGGGGACCTAGAAAAGGACTCCACTATAGCCAACCAGTCAAGAGAGTAGGAGTTTATAGAGATCATGTCATAGATGGAGTTTTGCCCTAAGTTTGTCTCCCAGTGGAAGCAGTTGGTCCACAAATCCACCTTGTGATTATTTCTCAGTCCTTGAATACAGAGTTGAACAGATGTCATCAGAAATGGCCGACTTCACACTAGTTTTCTAGTGAACTGGGGCCCTTATAGGAAGTACCATGCTCCTCTCCACCAACATGGAAAACCAAGGGCAATACCTTATATAGATTAGTGCCACCATGAAAAATTTGAAAGATGCAAGAGTATTAACCCTTACAATGTCCCCACTTAATGCGTCTGGTACTACCATAACCGGGCCATCAAGGTGGATACCAACAGTGGTAAGCCATGCTGCGAGTATAGACCTTTACTATGATACGATGAGAATGACACTTCTCTTCTGTGCTTTTCCTCTTCCGAACCCATAACCCCAGCCTAAGCGTGAAAAAAGTGACACATCCAAACTGATGGATTCTAAAAATACCTGACCAATATGCCTCAAAATCATCAATGTCATGAAAAACAAGGGACGTCTGAGAAACTGTCACAGAAAAGAGGAGCCTAAGGAGACATGATGACTAAATGTAATGTGGTATATTGGGTGAGACGCCGGAACAGAAGAAGGGAATTGGGTAATAAAGTAAGGAAATATGAATACATGTGGACTTTAGTTCATAATAACATACGAATATTGGTTCATTAATTGTCACAAATTACCATAATAATGGAAGATGCTAATAATGGGGGGATGTTTGTTGAGTAAATAGGAGCTTTTTATATATGCTATTTACACAGTTCTCGGTACCTTTAAAACTATTCTAAAACCAAAAAAATTTTTTTTTAAAAAGAGGTGTCTATGAAAATGATTTACAGCTTCATTAGGTAAAGACTCCAGTTATCTCTGCTGTTTCAAGTACAGTAAACCTAATGAAGAAAATCAGCAGTATTCCCGCCATCTGTGAATGCAGTTTTTTAAATCTCAATAAGCAATTGTTGTTTTTGTTGCTGTTTTCAAGTTCACATATGGAAAGAAAGGCATATACAGATGTTGAAGTGACCAATACAGAGAGTGAAAGAGCTCAGTATTTTTTTTTCTGAAACACAGGAACCATGTGTTCATTTTTTAACTAAAAAATACTATGTGATGTTAAATTATATTTAAAAAGACATAAATTTTACAGTAAAAATAATGTTCTGAAAACTCTATAATATAAAACAAAATTGCATTTAAAAAAAAAACCCTGTATTTCCCAGAATCTCTTGAGGTTGAAGTTTCTAAGTGTTTTTCATGTTTCACTGATAAGATGGCCCCATGAACTTCATGAAGACGTTCAAAAATGTCTGAAGTGGACAGGAGACGCGCAAGGTATCTCTTGTGCTGATGAGGATCTAATAGGCATCGTTTGGCTCTGAACTGGTAGCAGCTACCTTTCCTCTGGATTTCAGCTCAGTGTGGAGCTGCAGCAGACTGGCAAAGGCCTCCCCACACCCAGTGACGACCCCTCAGGTGCCTTCTGAGTATAGTGAAGCTACAGCTGGCTCCCTGCGGATTCAGTTCTGTGATGTTGGCTGAAAGTCAATCCTGGTGACCTTGTCTTTCAGACTGACAATGATTTTGTCAACATTCAACTTACTGCACTTAAAAAAATTTTTTTAATATTTATTTTTGACAGAGAGAGAGAGAGAGAGAGAGAGAGAGAGAAAGAACATGAGTGGGGGAGGGGCAGAGAGAGGAGGAGACACAGAATCCGAAGCAGCTCCAGGCTCCGAGCTGTCAGCATAGAACCCGATCCCGGGCTCGAACTCACAGACCGTGAGATCATGACCTGAGCCGAAGATGGACGCCTAACTGACTGAGCCACCCAGGCACCCCTCAACCTACTGTACTCAATCACTCCTTTCTCAAAGTGCTGGAGTTTCTGTTGTCTTCAACTGAGCAACAGTTCATATACGGGTCCAGGGAAGGAGCCATCAAGAAGTGACTAGGACCTCATGATTTTCTTTCTGTAGAGGTAACATATTGCAGAACCGTCTCTGTACTACAAGGATAAAGAACATTATGCCAACATGGTGCTCCCTGGCACCTAACAATTGGCCTCAGCGTGGGGCATGTGTGGGGTATGGTGTGGACTGTGGAAAACTCACAATGGAACTACGAGACAAGATGCTGTGACAGTAGAGGATAAGGGCAGCAGAAAAGAAAGAGGGCAAATCGACTGGAAATAGTATCACAGACTATGTCACACATGGTGCGACATCCTTCCCAGCGCTGGTGTGTTTTCTTGTACACAGCAGACTTTGCGATCTCACAAATGAGTATGGCATTGCCTTGCATAAGACACTGGAGTAAAATTCATATTGCAGGCTACACTCCCCCAAGTCATTTAGTTTGGCCAAAGTCGTGTTTAAGAAACTCAAGCCTATGTCGCAAAATGAGAATACATTCAAAAGCATGGATTTCTAGTTTTGCTTGAAAAATGAGCAGATCTGACAATTCTGGGAGTACCTTCTGTGTATTCTAGGAATACCAACTCTGGCAATGACAAGCCGGAGCTGAATTCAAGTTCACTCTCATGATCCCCGCATACTCATCTTTATCACACAAATCACACTGAGCTGTGATTATCCCTTTGCTCGTTTATCTTTCCCACTGGACTGTGGGGTGATACTGTTTCTTTTACAGCTGTACCCCTCCCATCCTGACTGACATAGTATATTCCTGTTAAAACGTTAATAAGTGTTTACTAACTTTAGGGAGTCAAGCTTTCCACTATTAATTATGTTAAAATAATATTTATCAAATTCCTACAGTTGCAGGCACTGATCTGGAAGCTTCTTATGCACCCTCTCATTCATGCAGTGAACACGATGGCAATGGTACCAAGTCAAGGAAATCAGAGGAAACAAAGTTAAGATGGATGAGATGCCTTCATAAATGATGTGAGATTTCAGCTGATCTTTAAAAGAAGGGTGTTATTTTAATAAATAAGGTAGGTACGGGGCAGGGTACTATTCTAGAGAGAAAAAGAAAACCCTGGCACAAGGCACACCAGAAAAGTGAAGACTAGACCTGTTGCTCTAACAAAGAACCCAAAGTCAGATAAAGATGGAGAGGAACATAAGAGCAAAATGTTGGAACAAAGGAAAACCTGATTCCAAGGTTCAGATAGGATCCTATCCACACTGGATGCCATTTAAGTAGATATGATGAGAAATGGGGAAGAAATATTTGGGTAACAACAATCTGTAGAAAACATTACAGGTGGGAAAACTGGTTTATCAAAGCAGGTGGTTTCCAAAACGTACACATATGTCAAAACTCATTAAGTTTTATACTTAATGTACTTAATTGTACAACAAAAAGTTGTACTTTTTGTATGTGCCATTTATTGTACCTCAGTTATAAAATCAATAAAACTGGACAGAGCACAGATAGACCTTCATAAATATCCAATTTATATTCTCAAGGACAGCAATATTGCAGAGGAAGTAATAAGCTAATATTTATTAAAGTCCTACTAAGGGCAAAGCACCAGGTTATAGACTTTATCCAAGCTATCCCAGTTAGCACAGCAGCACATGAGACACTATCATCCCAACTTACAGAAAAATGAATCTCAAATATCAGCTCCAAAGATCATAGAGTTAGTAAGAGATCAGACTTTGGATTTAGACTTGAACTCAGGTCTATTTATCTTCAAAGCCCTGAGATTCCAAGTGACCGCACACACAGTGAATATTAACATAGAACCTAGAGCCAGATTAGCTCTCTATTCTCATGACAAGTACCAGGGAAAATTGCTGGGAGCATACACATAATCCAAATTAAAGACTTCGATCTATGCTCATTGAGGTTATTAGTCTGCAATGTTCTTTTCTTGTAGTGCTCTTACCTGGCCTTGGCATAAGGGTAATGCTGGCCTCAAAATATGCGTTGGGAAGCATTTCTTCTTCTGCAAGTTTTTGGAATAGTTTGAGAAGTGTTGGCAGAATTAACTTCTTTAATTTAACTTCTTTAAATATGTGGTAGAATTCACCAGGGAAGCCATCTGGTCCTGGCCTTTTCTTTGCTGGGAGATGTTTGATTCCTGACTCTATATTCTTATTCTTCTTATCTTTATTGATCTGTTCAGATTTTCTATTTCTTTAAGACTCAGTCTTAGTAGGAGCTGAAGGGGGAGGAAATGAGATTTTGGTCAAGGGTACAAAGTGTCAACTATAAGATAAGTAATGCAAATATAATGCACATCATGGTAACTATAGTTAATAATACTGTATTTTAACCTTGAAATTTGCTAAGAAACTAGACCTTAAGTGTTTTCACCAGAGGAAAAAATATTGCACCTATGTAAGGCAATAGATATGTTAATTAGCTTGGTTGTGGAAATCATTTCACAGTGTATACATATACCAAAACATCACATCATACACTTTAAATATATATAATTTTTAGTTTCTCAATTAAACCTCAATAAAACCGGGGGAGAAAAAAGAACAAATTAAACACAGAAAAATTTATTCCAAACACTTGTTTTATATTTTTTAAAGACTTTTAATATCCTGTCATTCTTTTTTTTCTTTCTTTATTTACTTTGAGAGAAAGAGAGAGCTAGCTTGCCAGAGCAGGGGAGGAGCAAAGAGAGAGAATCCCAAGTAGGCTCCATGCTCTGACAGCACGGTGGGCTGGAACTTACGAGCCGTGAGATCCATGACCTAAGCTGAAATCAAGAGTCAGGTATTCAACTAACTGAGCCACCTGGGAGCCCCCACCACATTCTAAGACATTCTTAAACTGACTAGAAATTTAGTGAGATTAAGAGAGAGAAGAGAACAGAAAGAAAAGAGAGAGGGAGAAAGGAGATAGGAAAAGAGGGAGGAAGGAAAAATAAAATAAATAGATGAAGATCATGTCTCTAGATTTCTATGCCCTATTCACACCATATAGAGACTCTGTTAAATGTCTAATTCAATCCAATCCATTTACCATGAGTAGGATCAATTTCACCAACAAAAGCTTACTTACAACATCCATTATGCCAATGAGTAAGCCAGTAATTTCACCAGTGGAAACCCATATGTTAGCAAACAAGGCTTGTGGCTATTGGTCAGAAATAAAGAGAACAGAACTCCTAAGTGAACTTCCTGATATCAGCACCCTCCCTGTAGTAGAATTTCTCATTAGGGAAGTAACAACACTAATGATAAAACTAAAGTGTGTATGTAATATTTGGTGACCCATCCTAAAGTATTTCAAAATAATAAAGTGTTCAGTACAAATTTTGGTTTATCTAAATTAAAAGGTGTCATAATAAAAATGTAAAATACATTGAATGACTCTGACTTTCACAACATCGCCATTGAGTTATAGGAGTTAATTTAAGCAGAAAGTCATTTTAATTATAAAGCTATGTTGGGTCAAAATCTGGTTGTGGTTTGCTGTCATTTCTGAATTTTAGAAAGCTTGTTCCTTCCTTCTCTTTCATTTGCCCTCAAGTTCAGATTGGTATAGTTCACTGTGGTGGATTTGCCGACAAATTATTGGCTTCTTGAGTCTTGCATTTGGGAATGTTTGTTGATTTTCAGTTTGGCCCTATTCTAAAATTTTCTCTACCATACTTCAATTTCACTGGAGCATATGAGAAATGTGTAATCATCTTGAGAATATTTCTTATTCTGTCTGTTCTTATGCTATCATTAATCAAGAATTATGTGTTTCAGAAATCATCATTTATTTCTGTTATGTCCTTAAATCAGCATGAATTCCTTCCTACGATAGAGAAGATAATTGTTGCTGCTTCACCATTAAGGAAAATGAAGCAGAGATATATTAAGTGATTCCATTTTCTCCACTGCAAATGGAGAAATGCATATTATGGTTTAATATGGAATGTCACGTAAGGTACACAGTTTTGTCAAACACAGGGTGAAGACTGAGAATATCCTTTTAATAATTTTGGTACATAGTAAAATCTTCTTCCCCATGCCCTATATTTAATATTCTGTGTCTTGTATTTAAAAGTCTATAAAATGTATCAGAAAAGGTTAAGATAATCAATTTAAAGAATTCCCATATCTTGTCCATGCAGCTATAGCACTTTTTAGTTTATTGGTGGGGGGATGGGGTGGGGCACAAGCGACTGACTTGCACAGACAACAAAATAATAGTAATTCTCATTTACAGTAGGCTTATTGTTCTAGTTCCCATTTAAAAAAAAATGTATCTCTTACATTATTCTTTTTTTTCTTCCAAGATTTTATTTAAATTCAATTTAGTTAACATATAATGTAGTATTGGATTCAGGAGTACAATTTAGTGATTCATCACTTATATACAATAGCTAGTGCCCATCACACACAAGTGTTCTATCACCCGTCACCCATGACCCATTTAGCCCACGCTCTCACCCATCTCTCCTCCAGCAACCCCCAGTTTGTTCTGTATAGTTAAGAGCCTCCTACATTGTTCTTAAACACAGGGGAAATGAAAATGCAACACATTGTTGAATTTCTACTTTATTCTCTCCTGAGACACTATTTTAGAAGCCCAAGGCTACCGTAAGCTTACAAAGAATTTGCATGTTTTCTCTTAAATGAGCATCTTTTCAAGAAAGAAGATAAATCAGCTTCCACTGTCAGCAATGGAAATGAGATCTGAAGGGTGAAGATGAGCCACACAAAAGTTGATAAAAGAGTTGAACAATGGTCTAATTCTGAAACTGCTAAATAATTGACCGTGGTTCGTCCTTGTTAGAGGCCGGCACCAAAAATAACTTCTAGAAATGGGATGAGAATCTCGGTCAGAATTGAATTAATTTCCCAAAGAAAGAACCCTATTTTGTCAATGTACAGTAATTTTATCTTCTCATAAAAATTTTACCACAGTCAAAAGCATGTGTATCATTGCTAATGTCCAACTTTCGCCCAAGAGCTGAATAGATATCTGCCATTTTATGCAGTCGTTCCTATGCAGGATATCCTGGGTGCCTTGTCGATGTCCTGTGAATTTCTCTTCCCCCACATTTTTGTCACAGTGTAAAGTATGTGTATTATGGCTAATGTTCCCTATTTGACTGAGAGCTGCATAAATATTTCCCAAATTATACAGTTGTTTCATTTCAGAAGGGTGTTTGTAACTCAAATTTTTCAAGGCCAAAAAATAAATATACCTTACATACTCAAGGTAAATGATTCTGGGGTGCAAAAGGGAAGCGGAAAGAAAGTGAATGAAGATAAACTCTCCAGAGATCTCAGAAACTTAGGAGAATTTCAGGGAGAGGCCTGGGGCCTGATGACCCTATGTTCTTTTAACAAGGAGGGGGATCTTTCAGGAACATGAGAAAAGCCACAGGATTTGTAAACCATGCACATAAACTGTTCCTGACCTCTCTTCAGTCGAAGCCATGCACCGTCTCCATAGGCCTGGTTTCAAAAACCACCAATGACCGGCAACAAAACGCCTTCTGGTGTTAACTCAGTATTACCTGCCTTGAGGCCTTGGTTCATGCACCTGCCAACTTTGATTTTCTGTCCAAAATGTAGGATTATCTGCTTCCAAAAAATAATAGGCTTTATGGAATACATTGTGCATGATTTAATTCCTATATGTCAGATTTCATGACCCAAAGAACCTCCATTTAACTTCCAGAAGGATAAGTATAGCTCAACACACACACACACACACACACACACACACACACACACACACACCACAACATAACATGAGCCCACTTTCAGTTGTAGATTTATGTCTGATTTTTATAATTGTATCTGGTGGATTTTTAAATAGCTCTCTGTAAAACATGAAAAGAAGAGCATATTTTGAAAACCACTTTGATCATTTAAACATTGAACTTTGGCAATGATAGATAAAATAATGTTTAGCAGTTGGCAAATATTTATCTGGAAAATATCTATTAAATGATAGACAAAATAAAATTTGATGAATTACGAATTATTTTCATTTGCCAGGTTAATCAAGAAAGACATAGTCGATGAATTAAACATATGCTTATGTCTCAATTGGGTGCTTTACTTTATTTGAAACAGTAAAATCATCCAGTCTTTTTGCTAATTATACCAATATTCATGAAAACATAACAACAACTAAACAACGCTTTTCTTTTGTGTTTTTAGGTCTCTATATTGGGGATATATCTCTATCAGAATTTTATGCAACTTGACTTCACCTAGGTAGAATAATGTTTTATACTGGTTTGGGGGGAGCACCTGGGTGGCTCAGTCAGTTAAGTGTCCAACTTTGGCTCAGGTCATGATCATCCAGTTCGTGAGTTCGAGCCCCTCATTGGACTCTGTGCTGACAGTTCAGAGCCTGGAGCCTGCTTCGGATTCCATTGTCTCCTTCTTTCTCTGTCCCTCTCCTACTCACACTCCGTCCCTGTCTCTCTCTCTCTCAAAAATAAGTAAACATTTAAAAAAAATGTTTTTAAAAAAAGAAAGGACACTGTATTTTGAGGCACCTGGATGGCACAGTTGGTTAAGCATCTGAATCTTGGTTTTGGCTCAGGTCGTGACCTTGCGGTTCATGAGTTCAAGCCCCTTATTGGGTTCTGTGCTGATGGCATGGAGCCTGCTTGGGATTCTGTCTCTCCTTCTCTCTATGCCTCCCCATATGTGCTCTCTCTCTTTCAAAATAAATATATAAAATAAATAAATAACCTGGTATTGTTGACTCCCCACCTAGCATGATTCAGGATATCAGGCTTCACTCTGGGCCTCTAATCCTCTGAGGCAATACAGGTTAAGATATATCTCCACTCTCCTGAAAATTTTGAGAGAAGCGACTGAGAAAAGTGAATGCCTATAATATGAATACTAACACCAACTCTAGTACCAAATTTAATACCCACACGGACTCTAATTTTAATATCAACATTCGCTGTGTGTCAGGCAACTAGGTCTATTGATTACATGAAGCCTCATCTTCCCTGCAGAGGAAATAGCTCTTATTAAATTTATTTTTCAGTTGAGGAAACTGAAATAAAGAGACCAAGTTCCCATAAGCAGTAGGGGCAGAAACTGATTTTGAGTCCAGATCTGTCGGAACATAAAAGACATACACTTTCCACTCTACCTCAGACAAAACTAAGCAATTTTGTCACCTGTCATTTTTTACTGTGTGATTAGGAAATGGCATCATTATTTTCATTTTAACATCATTCCTTAAACTCTTAGCTTTTTTTCTTACTCTCTGTATAGCAAGGATTTCTGGTTTAAAATAGTTCTACCTTCAAAAGTTCTACCTTGTTTAAAAAAAAATCTTCACAATGTTTCATTATATTCTGTAAAACTTTACTGGTTTGTATTTACTGTTGTCATTTCCTTGTCTTTCATTTGAGGTTTTTTGGTCACGCTTCCACCTTTGTGTGTGTTGTTTGTCAGTTGATGATTGTCACAATGCTGGGCATCTCTTCAACACCTTGACTCCTGTCCACCTTTTTAGTCATTATTGCAGTGCACGTGGTGAAGCTTGGGGATGGACAGAGCAAACAACCCTCTTTTTTTACCATTCTGCACTTTTAGGCTCCAGAAGCCTATCTGAGCATATGAAAAATCTCTTTACTGACTAGGTCAAACAATTTCAGAAACAGTTCACAATTCACAAGTTTCTAAATATAAAGTTGAAGCGATTTGGACTTTCTCTTGGGTCTCACAAAGTGAGGGCACACAAGAATGATCCCCAGAGGTGGGTAGGGGCCACCATGGGTCAAAATCTCTTTCAGGTATCTCATACTGAAAACCCCTCTTTCCCAAATGAAATGATGTTCTGCAGCAAAATGCAAATGAAAACAATGAGGTACCACAATACATCCATTAGAATGGTCAACATCAGGAACACTAACAAGACCAAATCTTGGATGATAATAGTATATCCTGGATATGAAGCAACAGAAGGATACTCTCAGTCATTGCTGATGGGAATACAAAATGGTACAGCCACTTTGGATAACATTTTGAAAGTTTCTTACAAAATAAAGCATGCTCTTACCATACAATCCAGCAATCATGTTTCTTGGTATTTTTTCAAAGGCATTGAAAACATGTCCACATAAAAACCTGCACGTGGATGTTTATAGCAGCTTTATTCATAATTGCTAAAAATTGGAAGCAACCAAGATATCCTTCAGTAGATGAATGGATAAATAAACTATCTATTCATTCCAGATATTATTCAGTACTAGAAGAAGTAATCTATCAAGCCATGAAAAGTCACGGGGAAACTTAAGTGGATATTACTAAGGGGAAGAAGCCTATCGGAAAAAGCTACATACTTTTTCCTGAAAAGGAAAAGACTCCAACTGTATGACATTCTGAAAAAGGCACAATTGTAGAGATAATGAAATTTTCAATGGTTGCCAGGGGTTAGGGAGGTGGGTGGGATGGATTAGTGGAGCACAGAGGATGTTTAGGGCAGTGAAAACATTCAATGTGACACCGTAATAATGGATACATGTCATTACACATTTGCCAAACCCATAGAATGTACAACACCAAGAATTAACCCTAAGGTAAATTATGGACTTAGGGTGATAATGTTGTATCGGTGTAAGTTTATCAACTGTAACAAACGTACCACTCTGGTGTGGACTGTTGATAGTGGGGGAGGCTTGCCTGTATAAGGGCAGGGGGGTCTATGAAAACTTCTGTACTTTCTTCTTAGCCTTGTTATGAACCTAAAACTATCCTAAAAAACCATCTATTTAAAAGGAAAAATTATTATGAAAGTCCTTTCTTTTTCCTCCTGGACCTACCTTTTCTTTTCAGTATCCCTACCAATGCCAACTGAACCTAAGAGTCTCTTTAGCACAAAATCTCCAAGGAAGAAGTATCATTCAAGGACAAACATGATTGTTTGCTGGTTTTTTTTGTTTTTTGTTTTTTGTTTTTTGTTTTTCCCAGACACACTCCAGTGTAAACCCTTTTAGAGGGAACATTATTGTCTCAGTTAGCAAGTACATACATGCCCTTGGGGTCAAAGGCCTTCTATGGTTACACTTTTTAGGACTTCTGGTATCTTTTCTTCTCTATTTTAGACGTCAACTAAAGTCTCAGAAAGCTCTGTTAGTCTTGAATAATTGATCCTTGGGTACCTGGGGAAGAGGGTATATGTGGGTTAAATTTTTTTCATTTTGAAGTCTCCCTAAGATGGAAATTGATCATCAATTTTTCCTGCTTTGCCTTACATTTTAAAACTCAATATAATACTATCTGTCCTGCTAAGAATTGCCTAACTGTACTCCTCTCTAATTTAAAGCATCAACATTGAAAAGGGGGTGCTGTAAGCAGTTCATCTAATTTTCAATTGCTTTCTTTACACTACAAGATACGTTTTATCAAAAATCAGTATTTGTTTAGAATACACAAGAACATCATTCAATAAATTTACAATAGAACTGCATTAACAATTACAAGGAAGAAATAATAAAAGCTAAATACAAGAGGTCCAAGGCCAAACAGAGACCATATCTTGTTTGATATCAATACCTACTAGCCAGTTTTAATAGAAATCTGATTTCCTTTATCAGAATTTGCTTTTTCAATAAAAACATGATTACTAGCAGTGGCTGGGAGTGGTGGTAATAAAGGAAGGTCAAGAGCCTAATTTAGACAACAGAGAAGAGAAGAAAAGGAGGAGCCAGAAGAAAAGATAAATTTATAATGTAGTTCACAGTTAGTATCTAGATGCAAAATGCCTCATGGGGATTGAATGCAAGGCCATTTGTTCATCTTATATCAAATACTGGGAACTGTTTAGGTATGCATATGTATCAGTCTTTCATTTGTTCAGTTAATTATTATTTCACAAATATCTGTTGCAAGACACTATACTGAGTTGGATGGGATATAAAAACATGCCTGAGGCCCACTCTTTATCATTTTCAATGATTATCCAGTAGGTAACATGAGACAAGCATACATATAATTCAATATAAGTCGGTCAATGATGTATGGATGGTACATTGTGCTAATCTAAAGCACTGCTTCTCACAGTGTCAGCAGACCCAGGCCAGTCTAGAAGTGATGAGCACAGCCCAGAATTTGAGAGTAACTGTGTAGAAACTGTGATCACATTTGATTTTGCTGCAGTATTCCATATGATCAATGCTCATGAACATTGCATTCCATAGTGAAAATTGGGGGGGGGGGGGTGTTTTGCATATATTTTTATTTTATTTCTCTAGTACTTAATTTTTATTGTAATTTACAAATGTATCTGTCTACAATGGATTGGGGAGGGAAAATGCTGCACTTTAACTGATATTTTTAAAAACACTGCAAGAAAAAAAAAAAACGACTAATCTCAAAAGTTCAGAGGAGGAGTAGCTCTACCCCAAGGTAAAACGAAGGCTTAATGAAGAAGCTGGCATTTTGAAGGGGTCTTAGTGCATGGCTAGGGCTTTAAGAGGCAGAATAGAGTTACAAGTTATATTTTAGGAAAGAAAAACTGCTTGAATTTATAATGTGCTTGAAAAGCAAGTAAATGACTTTGGCAACAATGGAACAACCACAAAGACAACTGGGAAGGCAATCAAGGGCTTGAGGTTAGAATAAATAGGTTGTCCAGAAAGGAATCTGAATGTATTATTTGGCTTTTTAACAAAAGAGATATCTAGGTAGCAGAATATTGTATTGGAAATGTCAATCCTAGAAGCCAGAAGAACAATTAGAGAACTAGTGGGATAGCATGGAAATACGCAAACAGGGCTTGACTTGGGGCCTGGAAGAGAGAACATGGCAAGAGTTGATTAATATAGTTTTCAGGAAAAACTGCCATCCCTATTCAGGACCGTGCACAGTACTTGAGCCATAGGAGACATCCACTGCTGTTGCTTTGTTGAGCTAGAGAGAAGATTTAGAAATGGGTCCAAAGGACTCCCAGGGTGGGGGGAAATGTCTAGTCTAAAATGAGAACAAGATAGGCTCTGGTTTAGACATGGTCAAAGTCACACTTAGTTGAAATATGGCACTAATAGAAGAGATAGGGATGGAAACACCAGGAGTCAGCTGTTGAGGTTTCAATGTTAAGGAGATAACATGTCCAAGAGAAAGAATGTAGGGAAAGGATAATCCTGAGAACAGAATGTCAACTGAGAGGTAAGAGGAAGGAGGGCAAGTATTCATCAGCAGGGAGTCTGGAAGGTACAATAGCACTAACACAGAGCTGCAGGAATCCAGAAAGGAAGATTTGCAGAAGACACATCAACCGCACTCTGGAGGATCATGAAGCCTCTGGCTGGAGTGTCTAGAAGGTTTTTGGCATCTTCATAGAGAGGCATTTTCTCAGTGTGGCAAAGGTCGATACTGAGTGAAGCAGTTGAGGGTGAGATTAAATAGTGAGAAAAGATCATCAGAGGTGAAAGGTCAATATACATGTATTTTTTAAGTTATGAAAAATGTGGTAGAAATCTACCTGGGGTGAAGGCAGCAGGACTGAGCGAAGGTTGAGGATGGAAGTGAGGAAGCAGGTAAGGAGAATTGTTTGGAAAGGGAAGCTTACTGAGGGCACAAGTGTTTGGAAGAAGCAAGAAGGGAGGACCTCAGATCAGAGAACAAGTAGCACCTGGGAAGTGAGAATTAGGAAGGTGTCCTCTCAAGAAGGAAGAGGGAAGAAGAGATAGGTGACCTTCTATAGCCTGGAAAACAGAGGTACTGGTAATTTTTAAGAGAAAATTATTTAAGTGACTTAACCAAGGTTAAAGGCTCAATTCAGCTGATCCACACATCAGGCTGCACTTGCTGGCCCGGACTTTCTCCAATAGGACCCCAGTCAAGTTTTAAGGGGTGGGAAGGGATAGTAGAGTAGCTGTCCTTACAGTGGGGGCATAGGCAGAAGTTTGTTCACTTTAACCACAACTTGGGATTGGGGAGGTCATTCTTGTGCTCTTCACTCAAGCTCCCATAAAACATGAGAACAGTACTTTCCAAGAACTATTTTTGCACACTTTGTGGTTTATCAGCTAGTCAAAGTTCCATGGAGCTGGGAACAAGCAGCAAAACAGGAAAGAGAAGAAGGTAAAATGAAGGGGAGCAGAGTATGCCACCCCAAAATATACCTGTTTGGCATATGGAGTTTTTTTTTTTTAATTTTTTAATGTTTATTTGTTTTTGAGAGAGAGAGAGACAGAGACAAAGTACGACTGGGGGAGGAGCAGAGAGAGACAGACACAGAATCAGAAGCAGGCTTCAGGCTCTCCACTGTCAGCACAGAGCCTAATGTGGGGCTCGAACTCATGAGTCATAAGATCATGACCTGAGCCAAAGTTGGATGCTTCAACCAACTGAGCTTCTCAGGCACCCCAGCATATTGATTATTTTGAATTGGTTATTTTTAAGAAACAGCAGACACAGGTGAAGCTCTGAGAACTGTGTACAAGTTACCCTTTTGTAAGAGATATTTACACGCATAAAGGAAATCTCTGTTTGTAAAAGTGTCTGCCAATCTCTACCAGGAATGACTCTACATCTCTCGAACTCTTATCAGCGGAGAAAGGAATAACTTAAATTTCCATAACAACCTTACTGTTTTGTCCTGTGTTTTTGGAAACACCCCTGACTGGCCCCCTTGCCAACCCAAAATGTGCGTTTGTCTTTAACTGAAGATGGTATTGAGGTGGCAGCTTAGACCATTTTGGGGAGCTCCTCAGTTTTCCTGGGTCTCTCTATGTATACAGGAAGTATACGTGTTATTAAACTGCTTTTCTCCTGTTAACCTGCTTTTTACTACAAGGAGTTCTCAGTGAAGAAACCAGAAAGGTAGAGGGAAAATTAATTTTCCTCCCCCACAGAAGTTAGAAAGCCTAGAGAGAACCAGAGACCCTCCATCTTGTTTATTGCAGTCCTTCTATGTCTTTATTTCTTGTACTTCCTTCTTGTTCTCTCAGCCTCCGACTTTCTTCTGAATGATTGGTGCACATAAGTTGAAGTCATCCTACTCTGGAACAGTCTCTCTTCACAGCCACTGCTTCATCCTCTTCCTGCTGGCTAGGCAGCATACAACCTGGTGGGGAGGAGGGCAGGGGGCTCTCCTGGGCTCATTAGGCTCAGTTGATCTTTTTCTCAGCTTTTCCTTTTCAATGACAGAAAACCTTCATCCTTTTCCAGCTTTGCCACACCCTCACAGCCCTTTAGCGAGGATAGCATAATAAAAAAGTGTTCATCACTCAGTGCTTTTGGAATCAAGCAACACAGAACATACAGCTTGGCTCTGCCATTTATAGGTTGTATAACTTTGGGCTAACTAGTAAGTTACTTTCTCTGATTCAGCTTCTTTGTCTTCAAAGTGAGAAAAGTAAGGTCTTCCTTCAATGTATTGCAAAGATTACATGAGTTGAAAAACAGTGGTGAGTTCCCTGTTACATTGTCAAGAAGACTGAAGAAAGGATCGTTTTTATTATTACTGTGGGCATATGGCTTATTTTACACATGTCAGTCTCTGTCTCCTGCAGCCCTGCCACAGCTAAAATACTCCTTAGACGTGTGCGGACACAGTTCTGCCTAGTCTTGGAATTAACTAGAGACAAAGATAAAAGGAGTAACTTCCTCTTCACTAGAAGGTGGAATCTGTAAAGAGCTGACCACTGTCCTCACAGCATCCTGCCAACCTGGAGGTGTGTAAACAGAAGAGTGTCCCATTATTCACAAACATTCTCCCCATCACTCCGTTTTCCCCTAGGACACAGCCACTTGATTTTTCAGTTAGTTTTAGCCCCCTCCCAGGGCAGATACTGTTCTTTGTTTTTGTTTTTTTTTCCTTCAAACACCCTCCCTTTTCAATTTTTCTCTCTTTTTTTAGGTACGTGCCCCTGCACATGGAAGACCCACATGGAAGCCTTTAACATCACCCACATCGCTGGTGCTGAACTTATTAACAGCCCCTGAAGGACAACAGCATTTATTGAGCACCTACTATATGCTCAGGACACCCCTCCATATGAGCATATCAAGGCTTACTTTTGGAAAGTTGAGATCACTCTTAGCCACTCCTACTACATCCTCCGGTCCCTTCCATTACTCCCTTGCATTAACCAAACATGTTTTGTTTCCTCTGGGGTATCCTGCTGTGCATGTGCACACACACACAGACACGCAACATGCAACACAAAGCAGTATACACAAGAACATGCAGGTGGAGACAAACCAGTGCCCCACTTGCTTCCCCCTAGGGGCTTCAAGTCAGTATGGTTAAGCTGAGATGCACAGAACAGAAAGAACATTTTCTCTGACAGGAACACTAGACGTAGAGCAAGAATGGCCGCACTCAGGATGCTTCTGACAGGGAGGCTGAGACACTAAATCATTAGTGCCTGATGGCGTGGAGGCTCCGACTCCCATCCCTCCATCTCTTTATAACTGTCTCCTATTCACATGATTGGACCCAGAGGTTGCAAATTAAACTGGTAGCTCAGATGTTAAATCTAGCCAGCAGATGGCCAGAAGGGTATCATAATGGGTTTTGGATTAGTTGCTAAAAAGAGAAAGATTAAACACGAAACCCTGAAATTCCGGATTCCCTCCTCAGTCATTTCAACCCGCCTCGCCCTGGGATGCATTGCGACTCGAAACCCCGTCACACCAGAATGCTTCTTAAAAAAGGTTGCTGTCTTTTATACACTCTCATTGGGGGATGCTAGGAATCCCCAAACAAAGCTCCTTCCCAGCAGACATCTCAATGGTAGAGCTTTCCTCTGGCTGACAACTCACTGCAAAAACGTTTATCACACGCAATTTCCCACTTCCTCCAAGTCCTATAAATCCACCTGTGCCTTTTGTCAGAGCATGAAAAAGAAGGTAGGAAGCAGCCACCCAGGCTTTTACAGGAAGCAGAAGCCAGAGGGAGCCAGGTCTCCCTGCTCCAAACTGCTTCGTTAAATAATTCACTTAACAACTTCTGCCAAGACCCTGTTGCTGCTTAATTACTTGCATGCTTTCTCCTTTCTCTTTTCAACTTTCTTTTAATTGAAAAGCCAAGCCACGCTTGTCATAACCTAGGAAGCCAGATCGCTTGGAGACATCTTCTGACTCTGTCTCATTAGATATCTAGCCACTGGAAAATGTATGACAGTTGGAGAAAGGATGTAAGAGCAAACAAACGCCAAATAAATAAATAAATAAATAGCAGATTCACCAACAATGCCGAATGAGGGAAGCCACACTTTGAAACACAACTTGATTTTCTACTTAACGGGGAAAGCAATAAATCGCAGTCACACAAATGGAGTGGGACCCTAAGTATGATTTCTGGTAAATGATGGTCGCAGTCACTAACAGGGAAAACAAACAAACATCCATTCAGTGGGCACGGCCAGTGAATCCCTGTTATCTTAAAGGGATGTGAGACCGAACAGGGAGTCTAAAATCTGTGCCAGAAAAAGAGGGAGAGGGGCCCATCCGAGCAATTCAATCAGAAATAGGAATTCAGTACTTTGGTAGTGGACACAATACTTTGCATGAGAGCCAAACTCAAGCTTCGGATCCCATAGGCCTATATCATGCTTCCTATGCTGAGTGCCACGAAAGATTTTCTTCAAAATAGTTTAATTACTATTCATGGTATTTCATTGCTAATCAGTGTTAAATCTCAAATATCTTTTCCTTAGTATTAGCTTTTATTTACGTTTAAATATTAAAATATGTGTTTCAAAATGTAATCAATACAAAAATATGACCTAAATACTTTATATTCTATATTTGTATTAGGTCTTCAAAATCTAGTGTGCATTTAATAGTTACAGCACTTTGCTTTACATTATGGCAGAGCACCTCAATTTTACCTTCCAGTCCTCCTACTTAATGTTTTTTTTTTAGAGGTAAATCACTTTTTTTAAAGTTTATTTCTGAGAGAGAGACAGAGAGACAGAGAGACAGAGAGAGAGAGAGAGAGAGACCAAGCAGGGGCCGGGCAGAGAGAGAGGGAGACACAGAATCCGAAGCAGGCTCCATCCAGGCTCTGAGCTGTCAGTGCGGATCCCAATACGGGGCTTGAATTCATGAAGCACGGAATCATGACCTGAACCAAAGTCAGACACTCAACCAACTGAGCTACCCAGGCACCCCTTCCTACTTAATGCTTTATTCCTGCAAATACTTAGTTTCTCAGGACTTTTTTGTTCTCTTACCATTTTTTATAAAAAATTATACAACTGTCTAGTTTTAGTGTAATAATCCAGTATCTGCTCACAGCTGTGCGCTCTAATTAAAGATTTTGTTGTTTTGTTTTGCATTAGGGATCTTCTGTTTCAATTCTCTTTCCTCTGGAGCCAGTTTGGTATATGTTTACTTTGGCCAGGTGATCTTGGGTATGATGATATTTAAAAGTAGGCCAGAGATGTGGGTTTCTTCAGTTTGCCTTACAAGAGTGGGCGGGGAGCTAAGGAGAGTCTTTCTGGGGGCTCCACCATGGCATTGGCAACCTGTTACCCCCAGGGATTTTCATCAGCTCAGCAAATGGTCCTGTGGTCTTTGATGGGGAGGGCCAGGGGAGCACAAGAAGCCACACAACCTAACTCTATGATGGAGGATATATGTTGGAGCAAGGGAGGCACTAACTTGCAGCTTTTCCAAAGTAGAACTTTCTATCAACCTCCCCCCACCTTCACACACACTTCCCACTTCTTTCCTGGCATTGTTGAGCACCCTGGTCTCTTTCTACATGGATGATTTCTGTCCTGTTTTATTTATCAATAAATTCTCTGTCTCTTAAGCATATTAGAAACTCTCACCCACTGATGACCTAGACAACCATGCTCCTCACAGAGTTTCCTTCACTATTCAGGGCTATCTTGGTTTTGGGGTCCCTAGAAGGGAAGTCTTATTGCAAGTGATTTAGCAAATTTGGGGATGGCATTAGGAGTAGAGCAGACACTGACTCAAGTCTGTCCATGGGTTAAGCACAATTTGGTCTAATTGAGAGGTTACTACTTTCTGTACCCAGTGAGTTCAGAAATTGGTGTGGGCTTCATAGATAAGTAGCAGAACTTAGTAGTGACTAAACTGAGAGATGTTTAAGGGTCTCCAAAGAGTCCTGTCATTTTCTTTCATAAGAAAATTCCAAGTATAAATATAAAGAGTGTTGATGAGCATACGGAGGGGAAAAACCATCACAAACTGTCACAGAACGGTCAGTACAATCACCAAGTGCCATTCTCAGTAAGCACCTTACCACGTTCTGCAGGACCTTTTTCTACAGCTATGCACACTACCTATATTAAAAGCAAGGCCTAACTAATAAGAGAAGTGATAACTGAAACCATTACATACACAAAACTGGGACTGAATAGACATATGACCCTAACTCGATAGTAAACAGTACTGGAATCAAGCAAAAGTAACTTAGCTGATGCTCCAGGAAATAACTGCACCCAGAAGGTAAGGCTATTGGCCAACCAAACAGCTAAATCATCAAAACTAATGGCCTGTTCATCAAGACTTACCTTAAGACCTTATCTCATTGTTACCACCAATCTAAAGCTACTATGTCATACACTCTGCTTGGCCCTAAAGAGTTTGCCTATAAGACCTATCTTAATGTCATCCCCCTCAAGCCCTAACACCCTATAAATACCTTGTCCTAATTTCCCATGGCTCTCTCAATGTGGTGTTCTCCCCTGATGTAGTAAATCTGACAATTTAGCTTTGCTGAATTAAAATCACAGTGAGAGATCACTGTGCCTGTTCAAATGGCCATCATCAAAAAGACAAGAAGTAACAAATCCTGGAAAGGATGTGGAGAAGAGGGACCCCTTGGGCACTGCTGGTGGGATTGTAAATTGGTCAGCCACTCTGGAAGACAGTACGGAGGAGGCTCAAAATATTAAACATAGAACAACCATATGATCAGGCATTTCCACTTTGTAGTGATATCTGAAGGAAATGAAAACATTAACTCCAAGAGATATTTGTAACCCCCTGTTCAAAGCAGCAGTATTTACAATAGTCAGAGGATAAACACAACCAAAGTGTCCTTCAGTGGATGAACACATCCATGCTGGGAGGTGACACACACCAACTCCTCAGGGACAAAAAGCTCCTGTCCTTGGGACCCTCCCAGATCTGGCCCTATGTACCATTTCAACTTGCCGTCTGTGTTCTTTACCACATCCTTTAATAAACTTATAACCAGAAGTGTTTCCTTGAGCTCTGTGAACAGCTCTAGCATATTAATCAAACCTGGGAGCGGATTGTGGGAACTTCTGATTTGTAACCAAATCAGATAGAAGCTGTAGGTAACGTAGGGGTTTACCACTTGTAATTGGCAACTGAGGTGTGGTGAAAGCAGGCTTGTGGGACTGAGCCCTTAACCTGTGGGATCTCGCTCTGTCTCCAGGACGATAGTACAGAATTGAGTGAAGATAGCTGGTGTCGTGGAGAATTGCTTGATATGGGGAAAAACCTCCAGAAGTATCAGAAGTGAAGTGTTTTGTGTGTAGTAAAGAAGGCTCACAGGAAAGAAAGATATAATAGGGAAGACTGGGTTTTCCCTACAAAAGGAGGAAAACTGAGGTTTTTTTCCTACTCGGAACTGATGGGCTTCCTACACTATTTATATTTTTCTAATACATTTAAAATAAGCACAAACGATTAAACTGAACAATATTTACACATGAAACATTTAGAACAATCTCACACCACACTTCGTACCAACTGGCCAAGAGGCCTGATTGCAAAAGACTTCCTCTAAAAAGTGCATTTTCTAGAAAGTTCATTGTATTTCAAAGCTGATCTTTTGCCTGGCTCAGACACGCACAAATTTATATCTTGTCAGTATCCCCCAGTTGTACAAATTCCAGAAAGCTTAATCAAACTGACAAATCTTACAAGACAACCATAGAAAGCCAGAATGCCAATTTGAGAAAATGTGATGAAAGCTACAATTGCTAGGCAGCCTGGGAGCTCAAATCAGTATGACCGGAACACTCTCTCCCTGGAATAACTAACAACCTGAAGGGTGTCTTTCTGAGTGTGGGATCAGGGCGAGGTTGCTAAGACATGACAGTCAAGCCTCACCAGCCTGGAGTAGGCACCCCACTCTCTCTCTGGGGTGACCTGAATATCACTTCTTTGGCATGTATAAAGTCAACTCCATATCTGCTCTCAGCTGCCAGTGGCATTTCCACATACAGGGCCAGGGGGTGGGGGATAGGATAACATATTATTGATTTCATTCACTTTGGGGGGGAATACTGACACTCACCAAAGGGCATTAATGATTCTAATAAATGGCAGGGCTATAGATCTTTCACAGATCTATCTAATTATAAACTGCATGTGTTTGTTTGTTTTTTCCATTATGTTCTGCACCTTCACTTACTGGCTAGGCTAACTTCTCCAGTCTATTTCAGTTCTCTGAAAGTCAGTTGCTAAAGCTGTAAAAGGATGTTATTATTATTATTATTTTTATTTGCCCCTTCAGTTGTTCAGAAGATATAAAAGCTGAATTCTTGAGAATGACTGGTTCTAACATGGAGGGCTGAGCTGTTATGGCCCATCTCTTCTGCTGATTCAAATGAAAAAATCTGGATAAAACACAAAAATACACCCAAGGATGCTAACAAATAAGAGCAGACAGATTAAGGATGGATGTCAAAATTTAGAGAAGCGACTGCTTGGGTGGGTTTCCCTGTTTTGTTTTTTCTTCTGGCAGTTTCTCACACAGAGGTGGTGGTGGCAGCAAAGGCAGCTAATGCTTGAGTAAAAACCTTGTATTTTGAGCCACAGAAACCAGGGAAAAGAGCCCTTGGTAGCCAGAGAGGGACAGGAGCATCCCATAGTGGAGGAAGCCATGGGGGAATATTTCCTAATTCTGCATGGAACCTGCTCCTCCTCGGGCACACAGCTGGGCTCCACAGGTGCATGTCACCCAAAGACCAGCATGGCACCACTTAGGGATTGGACCTGGGATTTGGGCTGCCTCCCACCGAAGTCAAGACAGAACTTTCAGTTTGAATCTAACCAGGTTGACTGCCTGCTAAAACAAAAGCATCTACATCCCCAGGAGATTATAACCAGACCCAGAGTCTACACATAACATTCAAAATGTTCAGGTTACAATCCAAAATTAGCCAATGTGCAATAAAGTAGACACACACACACATACACACACACACACACACACACACACACACACACACACACACACTAAACAGAAGTCAGCCACTAGAAAACCCAGATGTTGGAATTATTATGAAAGCAACTATTAACAACTGTGCTCCCTGAGATAAAGGAAAATGTGCCTGAAGTGAACAGAAATGTGTACATTCCTAGCTGAAAAATAGGAATTAGAAAAAAGACATAAGTAGAGATTCTAGAACTGAAAAGTAAAACTTCTAAAAAAGTTTTAAAAACTCACTGGATGGACTTAAGAAGGGAGATAGAAGAAGGGAATCAATGAACGTTAAGGTAGAAAAATAAAATTATCTGGTCTAAAAAGCAGGGAAATTAAAAAAAGAAAAGAAAACAGAGCCTCAGAGACCAATGAGACAATACCAAAACACCCTGCATGTTACTCATTGGAATCTCAGGAAAGAAAAAGTGATGGAAGAAAGAAAATATTGAGCAAGATAATGCCTGAAAATTTCCCACATTTGGTAAAAGATATAAATTTACAGATTCAAGAAACTGTGAGATCCAAAATAGAAGAGATTCAAGCAAAGCTACAGGTAGACAACATATAATCAAAATGCTATAAAAGGTAAAACAAAGACAAAGAGAAAAATGTAAAGGCAACTACAGAAAAATGACATATTATGTACAAAGATACAATGATTTAAGAGACTGTGGGTTTCTCATTAGAGAATATGGAAGCAAGAAGACTGTGAAATAGTATCTTAAAAGTGCTAAAAGAAAAGAACTTTCAACTCAATAATCCATATCGACCGAAAATAGCTTTCAGGAATGACAGTGACAATGAAGACAATCTCAGGTGCAGAAACTAAGAGAATTTGTTACCAGAAGAAGAATTCAAAAGGCTAAAGCAAGTTCTTCAGGCTGAAGGGAAACCTGCAACTCCAGGAATGAACGAAAAGCAACAGAAATGGTCAGTGTCTGGGTGAACACAAAATCCTAAATTATGAAACATATATGACTTGGAAATAAAAATGCTGACATTGTCAGATGAGGTTTTCAATGTGCATAGTTATGACCTACCAGCAGTGACGTAAAGGCCAATTGTGGAGTCTACATGGACTTATATGGTTGCAGCACATCTCTGCTTCACCTGAAGTGGTATTATACTAACTCTCTAGGTGGACTCTGAAATTTTAGGTAGGCACAGAGAGAGAACCAAAACGTCAGACGTCAGACGTCTGTGCGTCTGAAATACGCACAGAGAGAGAACCAAAACGTCAAAAGGTAAAATATAACTGGAATATCGGAAATTATTCAAACATTCTAAATAAAAGCAAGAAAGAAAACAATCAAACATGAATCAAGATTAAGACAAAAAGGAAATGACTGATCTAAGGTTAGTCATATCAATTGCATTAAGTATAAATTATCTAATCTGAACAATTAAAAGACAAATTATCAAATTGGATAAAAATGAAGATGCATATAGGCTGTCTATGGGAAATCTACTTTAAATATAAAAATATACCCATGGAAAAAGTAAAAGAAAAAATGATATAACATGTGAACATTAATTAAAAGAAAGCTGGACTGGGTAAGCATAGCAGATAAAATAGACTTTTTGAAAAAAAGTTTTTTAATGCTTATTTATTTTTGAGACAGAGAGAGAGACAGACAGAATGCGAGTGGGGAAGGGGTAGAGAGAGAAGGAGACACAGCATCCAAAGCAGGCTCATGCTCCAAGCTGTCAGCACAGAGCCTGTCCTGGGGCTTGAGCCCACCCACAAACCATGAGATCATGACCTGAGCCAAAATCAGACGTTCAACGGACTGAGCCACCCAGGCACCCCGATAAAGCAGACTTTAAAACAAGCACAATTACAAGGGATAAAGAAGGACAATTCAACAGGAATAATTAAAAGTCTGAATGAGTGTGCACCTTGACAGAGCTTAAAAATATTAAATCAGAAATTGTCAGAACCAGAAGAAGTAGCCCAATCTACAATTATAACTGGAGATTTCAGCTCTTCTCTCAGTAATCAAAACAACAAGTAGACAGAAAATCAGTAATGATAATAGAGGACTTGAACATTAACAGCCAACTTAACCTAATTGATATTTATGTTACACACCAGCCAACAAATGCAGAAGTTATATTCTTCCCTAGTGCAACAATCATAATAGACAACTTTCCAGATAAGAACACAAACCATAACAAATTGAGAAGAGGAAAATCAGATAAAGCATATCCCCTAACCACAACAAAATTAAAGTGGAAACCAATAACAGAAATATATCAGGAAAACCCCAAGAAAGTCGAAAACAAAAAGGATTCTAAATAACCCAGAGCTTTAAATAAGAAAACACAAGGAAAGGGGCGCCTGGGTGGCGCAGTCGGTTAAGCGTCCGACTTCAGCCAGGTCACGATCTCGCGGTCCGTGAGTTCGAGCCCCGCGTCAGGCTCTGGGCTGATGGCTCGGAGCCTGGAGCCTGTTTCCGATTCTGTGTCTCCCTCTCTCTCTGCCCCTCCCCCGTTCATGCTCTGTCTCTCTCTGTCCCAAAAATAAATATAAAAAAAAAAAAAAAAGTTGAAAAAAAAAGAAAACACAAGGAAAAATAGACAAACAATTAATTGAAAGAATATATAAATACAACCTAACCTACAAAATTTGTGGGATAAAGCTTAAAAAATACAGAGAAATTTACCAAATTTGAAATTGATTATGAAATTAATCATTTAAATCTCCACCTTCACAAACTAGTAGAACACGTTTAACCCAAGGCAGACAGAAGAAGAAAATAATACAGATTAGAGCAGAGATCAATAAAATTGCAAATAGAAAAACAATAGAATAAATCAATAAAGACAAAACCTGATTTTTTGAAAAGATAAATTCGAGATTTGTTTACAGAGACTTAGGAAGTAAAGAGAAAGAATGTAAGAGGGTATATATCATTCCTCTTCCTACTGGCATTAAAAGGATAATAATGGAATATTATAAAAGACTTTATGCCCAACAATTTGAAACTAAGATGAAATGGGTAACCTGAATAGCCTTAAATATATTAAGGAAATTGAACTCATAGTTACAACCATTCTACAAAGAAAATTCCAGGCGTTTTTGTAAATTCTACCATGCATTGGAAAAAATAATACCAATTCTACACTAATTCTTCCAAAAAGTAGAGGAGAACATTTCCCAAAAATAATTACCAGGGGAGGGATAAAAAACACAGAAATGTTAGCAAATTAAACCCACCTATATATAAAAAAGACAATAGGACATGACCCGGTGGTGTTTATTCCATAAATGCAAGCCGTGTTCCGTAGTTTAAAGTCAATTAGAATGGCTAAGCTTTTCTAAGTAAATAAATAAATAACACACACTACCAGCGGGAATTTGTGTAAGTCACTGATGAGAATGTGGAAAGGGTGCTGCTAAGTTGGAAAATAGTTGGACAGTTTCTTATGAAGGTAAACACATACTTATTATGTGACCCAGCAATTCCACTCCTTAGTACACAAAAGATATGAAAATTTATATTTACATAAAAACCTACAAGAAGATGTTTTTGGCAACTTCACTAATAAGCTACAAAAACTCGAAAAAAAACCAAATGTTCTTAAATTTGTGAATGAATAAGCAAATGGTGGTCCATCCAAAGTTCAGAATATCAGTCAGCAATCCACACGTGTGTGTAACAACATGGGTGGATCTCAAATGCACTATTTCAACTAATAGAAACCAGATTTTTTTTTTTTAAAAAGCCATATAGTACATGTTCCATCTGTATAGCATTCTGGAAAAGGCAATGTTATAGTAATAGAAAGCATATCAGTGGTTCTCAAGGTGAAGTGGAAGCAGGGATTGGTTACAAAGGGGTCTGCAAGGATTTGGGGGAACAGGTGGGTGATGGAACTGTCCTTTGTCTTGATTGTTGCTCTTGTCACATGAATGTGTGTTTTTGGCAAAAGATACAGAATGGATTTTACTGCGTGTAGATTTTAGTTTAACAAAACAATAGTGAATGAGTCAGAATTGTGGATACATACTTGAAGTTGATCAGCCACAGAAACACGGAAGAAATAAAACCACAGAAACAAACCTTGGGATCCAAGCATTGCTCATGACAGAGGAGTTTTAACTAATGAATATTGAGTGTTCTTGGCATCGAGCATTTAAATTGTCTAACTTGGCCATTTCCCAACTCTGGTGGGAGACCAGGTATGACTCTGTGATGATATTACAGTTTTATGATATTTTCTTTCTTAATATTAATGAATGTTCTAGATAAAATGAAAAAGATGACCAGAAGTTGAAGGAAAGGGGGAAATGGAAGGACAAAAAAGAGAAGAGAGAAGAAAAAAGAAAAGGAGAGGATACTGTCGGGGAAGAAGATTCCTTTGCCTTATGATCTTTTTAGCAGACTCAGAACCAAATCAACATAAGGCAGGTTAACAAGAGAAGATCAAATTTAACAGCTTACATACAGGGAACCCACACAGACATGAGATTCCGAAGACAATGAGGCAACATGCAGCTTGTATCAGCTAAGGAGAGGAGTAGGTCTGAGGATTAGAAGGGGAGGAAGGCCATTAGCTGGAGGGTGAAAGGAGTTGTTCTGAAAAACAAAGGTTGCCCTGTTGTGTAGGTAAATTTCTTCACTAAAGGAGAATCTCTATTAATAGCCTTCTTCCTATGCGGGCTCTCTTTACCAAGGTGAATTTAGGCCCTTGAAGGGGAGGCAGAGATTTTTTTCTGTTATCTGCTAGGGTTTTATTACTTTTAGCTCAGAATAATCTTTAGACCAAAGTGGCCCATCTTGGGGCAGCCTGCTGTTGGCCCCTACAATACTACGTATAACTTTATACCAATAATGTTGACAGCTCTGATGAAATGGACACATTTATTGAAAATTACAATTTATCACAAGTGACAAGAAGAAAGAAAAAAGCAAAGATTCTATACCCATTAAAGAAAATGAGTTTGTTGTTGAAACCATCACTCCCCATTACAAACACTCACAAATCAAAACCAAAACCAAAATCTTTCAGACTCAGATGGTTTCACTGGGGAATTCTATAAAATTCAAGGAATAAATGACCCCAATCTTACACAAACTCTTTAAAGAAACAAAGGAGGAGGGTATGAGGGCACTATAACCCTACTGCCAAAGACATTACTAAACACACACACACACACACACACACACACACACACACACACAAAACCTCTTAAAGATAAGTATCTCTCATAAACATATGCATAACAATTTTTAACAAAATATTAGCATACAATTAACATACATCATGACCAACTAGAGGTTATCCCAGGTGTGGAAAGTTCGATTAGCAATTGAAAAGCAATGTAATGTGCCACATTAACATAATAAAGGAAAACCCCATATGATCATTTCAATAGAAGAAGGAAAGCATTTGAAAAGTTTAATACCCATTCATAATAAAACCAGCATGTAAAAATGTAACAGGGAAATGCCCTGAAAATATAAAAGTACCATAAATATACGAGATGGTCCTATTATTGAGTATAGGCTTTAGTTAGTTGAGTGGGAATTCTTTGATCAATATTAACTTTAATCTAGAGTAGATTTTTCTGGCTCTTTTGTAAATATCCTAGTCAAGAAGGAATTCTATTTCAATTTGAAGAAATTTCACTTTAATTTGTTTGGTTTTGTAGCTAGTGACAAACTGACACTGAGCTTGATAGGAAACATTAGGACAGCATGAATATTGTTTGATACCTAGACCAGTTATGATCCTCTCTCCTTCTTCCCCCACCCACCCCATCAGTCTCAAGAAAAAACCACTGCTAATAACAACTTAACTTGCCGCGAAAGAAAGAAACCATGAATATGAGAAGCTATTTTGCCTTAAAGGATATTTTTTTTTTACCTCATCATATAACTAAAGACAAATTATAAGAAAAACAAAGCTTTTTTTTTTTTTCTTGAAAACTGATGTGGGAAACAAAGGCAAATGAAAAATTAGTTTTCCTAATTGCCTGGAGACCATTGACAAGTCCTTGAAACAGACAGAATGACCTTGCTCTTGCTAAGGGCAAAAGGCAATCTTAGCCTAACCCCCAACCCCAGGATACTGTGAGTCTTTTTCAGCACAAGAAAATCCCTTTGGAAAGTTCATTTATTTCTACCTCCCCATCCCCAGATAGAGTTAACAATCATTCTCCAAACATATGGTCTACTGATATACATCTAAAGGGTCTCATGACTAAGATTATAGTAGACTTAGTAAATGGCCTTATCTTAACAACAGCTAGCCCCTCAAGATCCTGGAAACTTTGTTTCCAAAATCCTTAGAGACTTACCTATCCATGACCCCCTCCCAACTTGAAAGTATATAATCAGTCACCCTTTATAACCCCAGGGCAGCTTTTTCTGCCCACGGGTCCTGTCCCTGTGCTTCAATAAAACCACCTTTTTGCACTGTAGACATCTCAAGAACTCTTTCTTGCCGTCGGCTCCAAACTCCAACATTTTCTACATCAAAAACTAGACAAAGATTTTTAAAATATCAAAACCAGCACTGATGAAGGTGCAGGAGACGTTTTTTCTCCTGCACAGTGATGGTGAGAGTTTAAATTGGCAAAACCCCTGAGGGAAGGGCAGAACTTAACAAAACATAGATAATAGCCTTTAAATCCCGCTGCCTGTCCTCTGATCCAGGAATTTCATTTTTAGGAGTTTATCTTAGTAAGGAATCAGAAAACAGACTCTTAACCACAGAGAACAAATTGATGGTTGCCTGAGAGGAGGTGGTTAGGGTAACTTGCAAAATAGGGGATGGGGATTAAAGCTCACACTGGTCCTGATGAGCACCGAATAACATAGAATTGTTAAATCACTATGTTGTATACTTGAAACTAATATAATACAGTATGTTTACTGGAGTTAAAAAAAGGTGAATGAATAAATGAATGAATGAATGAATAAATAAATAAATAAATAAAAACTTTAAAAAGATATAGCCTCCCTAAAAATAAAAAAATAAAAATGTTTATTATGATGTTACTTTATTTTATTCTAAATATCAGTATGGTTAACACACAGTGCTGTATTAGTTTCAGCTGTACATATAGTGATTCAACACTTCCATACATCACCCAGTGCTCATCAGGACAAGTACCCCCCTTAATCCCCACGGCCTATTTCACCCATCCCGCCAACTCTCCTCCCCTCTCGTAATCATTAGTTTGTTCTCTACAGGTAGGAGTCTGTTCCTTGGTTTCTCTCTTTCTCTCTCTCTCTTTTTGCCTTTGCTCATTTGTTTTCTTTCTTAAATTCCACATATGAGTGAAATCATATATTTGTCTTTTTCTGACTTATTTCACTTTGCGTTATACTCTCTAGCTCCATCCATGTTGTTGCAAATGGCAAGATTTCATCTTTTTCATGGCTGAGTGATATTCCATTGTACATAGATACCACATCTTCTTTATCCATTCATCTATCCATTCACCTGGGCTGCTTCCACAATTTGCCTATTATAAATAATGCTGCTATAAGCATAAGGGTGCATGTATTCCTTTGAATTAGTGTTTTTGTATTTTCGGAGTAAATACCAGTAGTTCAATTACTGGATCACAGGTAGTTCTATCTTTAACTTTTTGAGCACTCTTCACACTGTTTTAAATAGTGGCTGCACCTGTTTGCATTCCCACCAAGAGTTTGCATTCCCACCCAGTACAAGAGGGTCCCTTTTTTCCCACATCCTCACCAACGCTTGTTCCTTGTGTTTTTGATTTTAGCCATCTGACAGATGTGAGGTGATATCTCATTGTAGTTCAGATTTCCATTTCCCTTGATCATGAATGATGTGGAGCATCTTTTCGTGGGTCTGTTGGCTATTCAGATGCCTTCTTTGGAGAAATGTCTGTTCATGGCTTCTGTCCATTTTTTGGTTGGATTATTTGTTTTGGAGTGTTGAGGTGTCTAAGTTCTTCATATATTTTGGATACTAATCCTTCATCAGATATGTCATTTGTAAATATCTTCTCCCATTCAATATGTTGCCTTTTAGTTTTATTGATCGTTTCCTTCACTGTGCAGAAGCTTTTCATTTTGATGTAGTACTAATTGTTTATTTTTGCTTATGTTTCCCTTGCCTCAGGAAACATATCTAGAAAAATGTTGCTATGGTTGATGTCAGAAGTTTGTGCTCTATCCTAGGATTTCTATGGCTTCAGGTCTCGCGTTTAAGTTTTTAGTCCATTTTGAATTTATTTTCATGTATCGTTTCAGAAAGTGGCCCAGTTTCATTCTTTTGCAATTTGTTGTCCAGTTTTCCCAACACCATTTGTTGAAGAAACTTTTTTCCCATTGGATATTCTTTCCTGCTTTGTTGAAAATTAATTGACCATATAGCTGGGGGCTTATTTCTGGGTTTTCTATTCTGTTCTATTGATCTATGTGTCTATTTTTGTGCCAGTACCATACTGTTTTGATTACTACAGCTTTGTAATATAACTTGAAGGCCGAAATTATGATAGCTCCAGCTTTGCTTTGCTTTTCCAAATTACTTTGCCTATTTTGGGTCTATTTTTAATGTGAAAAATTGGCAACATTTTGAATATACCAAAGAATAGAATTATTTAAGTGCTGTGTAAGTAGATTTGTCAATGGATCTCATTTTTCCTTAACGGTCTGATTGCAGCAAAATACTTAATGGCATCATGAAATGTCCAAGATTTACAGTTGAGTGAAGGGGACAAATAGGTTACAAAGTGAATGTATGCTATTATCCTGTGGTAGGCAGAATAATGCCCCTCCCCTCCCTAAATATATCCAAGTTTGTGTCCCCAGAAACTGTGAATATGTTAGGCTATGTGACAATAGAGGCTTTACAGATGTGATTAAGTTTAAGGGCACTGAGGTGAAGTTACCTTGTTTTATCCAGGAGGACCAGATCTAACCACGTTAGTCATCCGAAACAGAGAACCTTGAGGAAGGGTCAGAGAGATGCTATTTTACTACTTTCAAAGGTTAATGACTGCAAACAGGATGCAGGAAGCATCTGGAAACTGGAAAGGCAGATAAATGGATTTTGCCCTAGATCCTCTGGAGGGAGCCTAGCCTGCTAACACTCCGATTTTGGCTCTGTGAGACCTATGTCAGACTTCTAAACCGTACAATCGTAATATAATAAATCCGTGTTAAGCCATTAAGTTTGTGATAATTCATCCACATTTACAAGAGAAAACTAATACATACATCAATTTTGTTGAATGATATATGTGTATTTTGTATTAAGACAGGAGGAAGGCTATATTTGGCCATATGTTAACAGTGGTTCTCTCAGAAATTATGGACATTTTTATTTATTGTGTACTTCAAAGTTTTTTTGAATTTTTGCGAATGGAATGCTTTAAGTTTTATAGCTAGAAGATATTGAATTATATATATTTTTTTAATGTAAAAACACAACAGCCCCTATTTAAGCAGTAATAATTGTGAGATATTATTCCTAAGCACATAAGGCACATTTTTCAAATTATTCACTTCCTCTTTCAACAGGTACTTACTAAGGCCTCCTAAGAGAACCGAATCAAACAAGCATATGTTTTGTTTTCTAAAAAAAGGAAAGTGAAATTGCAAGTGAATCACATAATCTGTGCTGTCTCTCACTTTGAAGGACTGAGACATCAGACCCATTTTGGGAGCAACAGGTGCTCAGGGGTGAGGGACACATCAGCACTGTCTCCCCATTGACCTGTCTCCAGATCGGCAAGTACGTTTTTCAGGTGGCTGCCTGGGGTAACAATAAATGTCCATTCTGAGGGAACAGCGCAGTTCTGAAGAGATGCCCCAGGTAATAAAAATTATGATATTTTATTGGTGTGTTTCCATCTATGATATTTTATGGTATCATATTCCATTATGATATTTTATTGGTGTGTTTCCATCTATGATATTTTATGGTATCATATTCCATTATGATATTTTATTGGTGTGTTTCCAACTTTGTGTGGGAAATGTGAGTTGACTGTTACCTCATCCTCCCTACCACGTTTGCTTCCAAACTGTAGCAAGAAACCATACCAAGGAGATGCAACAGATTGGCCTGGCTCGAGACGGTGGTGATGCCGAGAAGGAACAGCCAACAATACCAATAATCGGGTGCCTATTAAGTATGGTGCAGGAACAGTGTGAGGCACTTATGCGTGTCAATCTTTTTTATGACGGAGGAGCCTTTATCCTGAGGACAATACAAGTGGGTGAAAATAAGTGAATATGTATCTAAATCAAAGTATACAAAAAATATATATAAAATTTTATTCCTCCTGGGCGTATTTGAGAGATGTTCAGAAATCCTCCAGCCGTATCCCCAAAATACTTCCCCGCTAACTTCACAGGCCTTCACTGTCTGCTCATGTGGCTCAGTTTTCTGTCACTGTGCAAGTATTTCCTTATAGGAGGCACTTGGGGCCACAGATATCATTCACACTAATGGCTCTCAAAGTCTGGTCCCCGGACCAGCAGCATCAGCATCACTGAGACTCGCTAGAAACGCAAAGTGTTGGGCCCCAATAATTCCGATTTGGCCCTACTGAATCAAAACCTCGGAGTTGGGAGAAAGGAGGACTGTGGTCATCTGTGGTTTTTTTCCCAAGTCCTACAGGTCGTTCGCTGATGTACCCCTTGAAGTTTAAGACTTCAAATACAAATCAACATGCTAACAGGATTATAATTTTAAATACATAGTCATTTGAATCCAGTGGCCCTCTCCCCTTTCAAACTGCTCAGCAGGGGCCCGTGCTGAGACAAAGATTCCTGTGCCTGGACTCACGGAGTGTGCCCAGGCAAAGCTGCAAACGGTAGGGGGAGCTGAAAAAGGCCAGACAGGGGAGAACCCTGAAAGGCTCCTCCAGGAGCTCTGGGGTGCACATTAATCTTCAGAGTTGTCCTAACCCCAGGGGAAGAACTCCTGGGCATTTGCAGTTCTCGGGGAGACATAAAATGAGTGGAGAGACGCAACGAGTGGAGAAACACTGGTGGATCCCAACGAGTGGGGTTTTGCATACTACCCTCTGGGCGTCGTGGGCACCACCTCAAAGTCACAAAAACACTAACAATGCTAATAACAACAATCATGATAACAATAGCTCACGTATACAAGGCACTTAATATGCGGCAACACTGTTCAGTGTCCTCTGTATTTATTAGCTTATTTAACCCATACAACAACACTGAGGTAAGTACTATTATTATCCCTTTTTTTCACACAGAGGACTCTGAGACACAGAGTAGTCCACCAACCTGGTAAAGGTCACACAGCAAGTAAATGGATAAGCTGGGATTGGAAACTAAGTAGAATTTCATTTTACTGCCTGAGTCTGAAGTCATGTGAGCAACGGGATTGTGTATCCTTTAAATATCGGTAAGTCGTGGCACTGACGTATAGGAAGAATATGAATAGAATTTAAAGAAGTAAATAGATTAGTTGAACCTAATCAAGGGGAAATGTGAAAAAATAGGTAATGTGGAAAGTGAGTCCAGGAGATTGGGGGGGGGGGGTGAACTGAGACGGGGGAAGAAGAAACCACCGTCCTGGTGTGTGTGAGCTGTGGGAAAGAACAAAAACAGCTCAGATAGAAACTTCTTAGGTCATTAAAAACCTCAGCCAGCTGAGAATATAAGATCAAGGATTATCTGAAAGTGCTACCCTGAATGTTTCAGTTCAGCATAATTGTTTAATTAGTTGGTAGCATCTTCCAACATAGGGAAGATTCAGAATTGGGTATAGAAATATTTAAGAGAATCCAAGCCATGATACTAATAGTTTGTTTTCAATGTGTGCATATTTGATGTTCAAGTATTTATAATGATCAGGAAAATTTGTTCTATTAAAATAACAGGTTAGACTTATAATTCTAATTCAAAACTTAATGTGTAATTTAGTTGTTGGTTTAAACTTTGGGTTCTTTTTTACTTGTTAAATCATGCCTTTAAAAATACAAAAGAAATGTTAAATAGTTAACATTCCCACAATGAACGGGGGAGGGACAGAGAGAGAGGGAGACACAGAATCGGAAACAGGCTCCAGGCTCCGAGCCATCAGCCCAGAGCCTGACGCGGGGCTCGAACTCACGGACCGCGAGATCGTGACCTGGCTGAAGTCGGACGCTTAACCGACTGCGCCACCCAGGCGCCCCAAGACTTACGTTTTTAAATTGAAATCTTACTAAGTTATTGTAAATGGTATTAGAACAGTAAATACAAATTAAAATTCACCACGAATATACATTTATATTATTGGGTTACTAAGAAACACTTAAATACTTAACTGAAGTACTTGAAAGGATATAGAATATATTAAATTTATAGGTGCAATTTAAAATATATAAATGAGTTTAATTAACAAGGTTTATAAATAGGGACAAACAATAATTTCAGTGAAATAGTGTGCTTGCTACAGTGTTTCTCTTTCCTGCAAACTCGGGAAAATCCTATTTCCCAGCCCTGCTAATGGTTGGGTTGGAATCTTATAACTGAATTTTTGCCGATGGGAATGTGTCACTTTGGTCTAAGACAGTTAAGAGCAGGAGTGAGTAGAAGGAAAGCACTCTCAGCAGAGCTGGAAAAAGAAAGCAGCCAACAGGCATTAAGGAAGGGACTTGTTGGGATGAGCACTGGGTGTCATCTGTGAGAGATGAATCACTGGGTTCTACTCCTGAAGTCAAGACTACACAGTATGTTAACTAATTTGAATCTAAACACAAAAGAAAAAAGAAAAAGAAAAGAAAAAGAGAAAGAAAAGGAGAAAGAAAGAAAAAGAAAAGAAAAAGAAAAAAAGAAAAAGAAACGTAAAAAGAGAAAGAAAAGGAGAAAGAGAAAGAAAAGGAAAGTGGCCAGATTTTTTATTAACCACAAGAGACATGCCCGGGAAAACCACCTTACGTGTATCAGGTTATGACTCAAGTGAGAAATATGCCTTTGTTGCAGTTACGCATGAAGAAAAATACTCAGTATCGTTAGTCATAAAGGAAATGCCAATCTAAACCACAGTGAGATTCCGCTGCACACTCACCTGAATGGTTACAATGAAAAAGGCTGATAAAAAATGTCGGTGAGACAGTAGAGCAAATGTCAGCTCAATGCAAGGTATGGACATTGCTCTTTGCAAAATTTTTAAAAAAAATAATTTTAAATCATGAGATGATCAGAAAAATTTGAATATTACTACTAGTGTGAATAGTGCATGTGTATAAATAGATTTTCTGAACACTAAAGTATTTACGAATAAACTTATATGATGTCTCAGAATTTCTTCAAAATATTCCAGCTCTAAGAAGCAGGAAGAGTTAGAAGATACAGAAGAAATAAGATTGGGTCTCTTGGATCATTGCTGAAGGTGGGGAGTGAATGAGTAAATGGAGATTCATCAGCCTATTCTGTCTACATTTGTTTGTTTTAAAACGAAAAGCTTAAAATGGTTTTAAAAGCAGCCAGCAGAAATAAGAATATAATTAGGATGGCTTTGCTTCTGAGTATTTGGGAAAAATTGCCTTTCTGATCAAGATGAAGAGTAAATACACAGAGTTGTTGTTCAATGTTACAATCAGAAAACACTTTGAATTCTGGACCCTACGTCACATCTCATTTTTATGCCTGAAGTCTCAACTGTTTTGCAAATAAATTGTAATTCATTCACTGTCTTCTTAGTGAAAAAAGGAATTGGCTTCTTAAAGGTGGGGCATTAAATCCGCTCAGCCACAAGAAGAGGGAACACACAGGCAACATGGGGAACGGATATTCCTCCTCCTTCCAGAGGAGGAGGGAGGCAGGTCCTGATTGTCTGGGCTAATGATTACGACAGCGTTCTTAAGAGGTTCAGCCCACACTCAGAGGTCAACTAATTGCTGTTGTCTGATGAGTTCTATCTCTTTCCAAAATTGAGCTGGAGATATTAACTCTCTTCAGGCAATTAAGTAGGTATTCAGATGAGAAAACAATCTCCATCAGCATTCAGTTCAACGGAACACAGATTTCAACTCAAAACCTCTCAGTCAAATGAGACACCCCACTTTGTTCTTTCCTTAATTTGGTCTCCTATACACAATGGTTTCAATCTGTCAGGGCTAGTGTTTTCTACTTATGCCTTTCACCCTAGGGATCAACCAACCAACAGTGGTAAGGAGTGAAAAAAAATCATAGAATTTTATATTTGAAAATATAAAAATCATGTAATCTAACATTCTCCAAAGTTTTCCATAAGATGTTTATTGGTCTTAAGATGGGGGTGGAGAAGGGCAGAAAAGCATGCATCAATAAATTTAGAACTCTTATGTTAGTATATGAATATGCCCAGTAAATTGCTAGCAGAGGCATAGATCATATATTCTCTAGTAACTACATGCGAAGTAACCGCTTGAGCTAAAGCCGACCCCATATATTCTCTAAATTTTATTTGATCACATACATCTTTCTTTTAAAGAGCTCAGTAGTTTCTGAAAAACATTAATTCTGATTCAATCCCTTATTTTAGAAATGACGGGACCAAAGACCAGAGAGACTTTGTGTCTTTTCCAAGGACACAGGGCAAACCCGCCTTGGAATTGGAGGCTCTCACCACTTTCGACCCCCATGTCAGAGCACTTCCCACTACGTGGTGCCCACGTCATGATGGTAACTGACACTCAGAAATAGTACCTCTTAGTCTTGTGCATTGATCACCAAATTTTAGCATCACCACAGAAATTTTCTTTCTTCTTACAGGTAAGGAAAAGGAAGCCAGAGAAGGTAAAGTCTTCTTCATATGTATCTCAGGTCTTTGGGAGGAAGCCAACATAAGGACAACGTTGAGTTTAGCACAAGCCACCACTCAGAGTAGAGGCATGACCACTTAGTGCAAATGGCAATTTAATTCCTTAAGTCTTTAAGTACCCTATGTGGGAGCTTTTTTCTAACAAGTGCTTTCTCAGTGTAAGCAAATCAAATCATTCACCCATTCCAACTCCTCTACTGACTAGCTGTGTGACCCTGGGCGCATTATCTAAGATTTCCAGGGACTGGATTTCCCTATCTGTTAATGGATTCCTATAGTTGCTCTCGGGATTACATGAACTAATATATGTTGAGAGACGTCGGGCACATAATAAGCATCATATGTGTTTGAAACCCCTAGGGCGTGAAACTATAGCCTAAACCAGTGAGAGTTGAGCCCCAATTTACCATGTCATGCCCCAGAAGGCAAAATGAAAGACCATTCCTATCCATTTATGCACAGTATGCAGTCTTAACTAACAGGACTGTAGAAAATGAGCCCCAGCTAGCAGAAAGGAGAATTGTGTCGGGAACGTAATAGGAATGAAAGTTAACTATCTGTGAATAATCAGAATGACTCTCACAGATCTTCAGACAGATATTGGAAGTTCATTTTTAATTTTTGTCTTGAATTTATTTTTGGCAGAACCTTCTTTTTTATCATCTTGTAGCCTACAGCTACTCCTTGGGTCAATATTGCAAAGAGGAATGTTGTACTTATGCCAGCCATTAAATAGAACAATTAAATTACCTGGAGGCTTTAAGGGAATGATTCTGCCAAGAAGTATTCTACTGTGTATCCAAATAAGGAAAAAAGCCTGGCCTTGCCTTTCATCTGTTTTTGTATCCATCCCTAGTCCTGGATGCCTGAAAAACCCCAAGAGGAAGGACATGATTACTTCCTCAGGAATGTGGTTATCAAATGAACACTGAACTGGAAAGAGTTTGGTAGGTTACCAAAGAGATTGTTTCTTAAACTTGGCTGTGCATCAGAAGCACCTGCAGAGGTATTAAAATCTAGAACATCAGGTGTCAACCTCAGCGATTCTGATTCAGTGGATCTGAAGTAGGATCTTAGAATCTGCATTTTCATAATTAATTCCCCCCATAATAACTCTGGGCCAAAACATGAGAAATACTGATGTAGTCACCCATCCTTTCAAAGTCATCATAAGGAGAAAAACTGAGGTCACACCAGGTGAATCAGTGACGGGATCCAAGCTCAAATCCAGGTTTCCTGGTATTCAAGTCAATTTTCTTTCTATAACCACAGCCTTGACTTGTAGGGTGTTAGCTAAAACAAAAGGTTCTTGAGCTCTCCTTTCAGAGAAACAGGTGTTCGTGGAGGTTGGGATAAGCTAAATATGCTTGAAACCTTGAAGCAAAGATCTCGGTGGAGGGATACACTTGAGTTTTCCCTGTGACTTGGTAGGATCTGCTTCTGGGCCAAATATTTAGGGGTATTCGGCAAAGGAAAATACCTGTGAGGATTTGCTTACCTGAAAGAGCCTTCAGGTATTGAAGCCTTCAGGTTCTGAATTATAAGAGAATGAAGCAAGTGACAAGCTTGCCAGAAATAAAGACAAATGATCCATATGCATTTAGATTTCCACTCACTCCAGATCTCTCAACAGAGTTCTTTCCCAAAGTTCTGTTGTTAGAGGGGACTCATGTTAAAGGAGCATAAGGCCTCTGCCACCCAGTGAAGTAAGAAATATGATTATTTCCTTAAGAACTCTACAGATCACCCATTTCCAATTCTTCCTCGGATGGGGAGAAACTCAGCAATGAATCTGAAGCACAATCAAACAACTGTGTTTATCTCATCGGCCATAATATTCACGTTCCTCTATAACCAGTTTCCCCAATTTTTTTCTTCTGTTTATAGCTTTGCTTGATTACGTTATTAAATGTGCTGTGTTTTTGTTTTAACTTTCTGAAATTCTGTGTGGAGACGGACGAAGCATAAATTGAAATAACATCCATGATAGTTAAAATTTGACCGACGCCTGTCAGTTATGGCCCTGTCTCCCCAAAGCTCCTTAAAAGGTAGCAAGTTTAGGTCACCACCTTGGGTTCCAAGTGACTTCACCCACTCTTCAAAAAAATTTTTTTTAATTATTATCTTTTTTTTTATAAGACTAGGGATGGGACCCTGATCCCAGAGCAGTCAAGCCTCCAGACTTATGAGATCACTTGGAGTGAAAAGCTCATGCCAAATAAAGGTCAGTTTGAGCAATGAGAATCTCATTTCCAGGAATTAAATTGGGGATCAATGAGGAAAATCAAGCAATGGGCAGCGAAAGCTGAACTAAAGGGATTGCCACAGAAAAACCAGCAGGGGCCTCAGAGAGGAACAAGTGAGCTAGGGGTATAAATAAACAAGGGTTCTAGGCAGCAGAAGCTATCCAGAAGCCAGAAGCTCTAGGGACAGAAGAGATACAGAAATGTGAAAAGCCAGCAGGCTAGAGCATACAGAAGGTTGAGCGGGTTACACCTTGCACTGCCTGGGTGGGGAGGGAGGTTGAGACAGAAACCCAGGGTACATTTTTCTTTCCAGGCTGTGCCCACTCAGGCATGGCTATGCCCACCAGAGGAAGGTGCACACAGTGGTCCTGGCCACAGGCACTAAGAAAAAATTGCAGACTAATTCAGAATGAATCAAAAACCTGGAAAAATTTAGGTCCCACTAATAGCATAGAAACTCTTGTTGGTGAGGTCCCTAGATCCGTCGTGGTTGCTGAATGGCCTTCCTGTTCGTACTCCTTGAGGCCTGGGTCTTCTGTGCTCCAGATAATTCCACCCGAGGCCTGGATGTTGGGCTTTTTGCACGTTCCCATGAGGCTTGGTTGAGATTTGTTTTTCTAATTTTTATGTATAGGCTTAAAATAAATCATCAAAACTTATACTGTGAGTTAGCCTCTTTCTTCAACCCATAGCATTTCCCTAAAATTGACATCAACGTAAAATGGTTTACCTACCATTCAGCCTCATTTTTCCTCTCTATAGCTTTGGAATAATATGTTGACGTACACAGTTTCCTTCTGTGATTGAAGTGGTTTCCTACGGCCTCCTGTAAGAACAAATTGCCACAAACCTAGCGGCCTACAACAACACAAGTTTATTATCTTACAGATCTATGGGTTGGAAGTCTGACACAGTTCTCACTAGGCTAAAATCAAGGTGTTGGCAAGATTGTGTTCCTTCTGGAGACTCTAACAGAGAACCCCATTCATTTTCAGTCCTAGCTGCTAGAGGCTATCTGCATTCCTTTGCTCTCCGCCACCTTCCTCTGCCTCCAAAGCCAAAATTATGTCATTCCAAACCTCGTGTCCATTTTTACATGGCTGGCTCTGGGTCTCTTCCCTTTCTCTTTTACTTCTAAGGACGCTTGTGATTATATTGGTTCGTCCAGATAATCAAGGATAGTATCTTCACCTCAAGATCTTTAATTTAGTCACATCTGTGGAGTCTCATTTGCCCTATAAGGTAACATATTCACAAATTCCAGCACATCTTTGGGACAATTAATTCTGCCTGTCTCCATGATCAAGTAATGGCTCACTTTTTCTTTTTTAATTTTTTAAAATGTTTATTTCTGAGAGAGAGAGAGAGAGAGAGATACAGAGTGTGACAGGGGAGGGGCGGAGAGAGAGGGAGACACAGAATCCCAAGCAGGCTCCAGGCTCTGAGCTGTCAGAACAGAGCCCGACCCGGGGCTTGAACTCACGAGCCATGAGATCATGACCTAAGCCGGAGTTGGAAGCTTAACCGACTGAGCCAACCAGGTGCCCCTGGCTCACCTTTTCAAATGCCATCATGAGGATTATCAATTTATCTCCTTCATCTGAGAAAAAAAAAATGAGAACAAGAAGAAAGACCAAAAGACTATACATAAGTTTATCTCCTATTGGGTTTCCTCAATGGAACAGCAGAGCCTTGAGGGTTTGACTGTTTTCTCCATCATGATTTCTAAGGAAAACATTCAAGGACACAGAAAAGTTGAAAGAATTGTACACTGAACACCTTTATACTAAATATGTAGATTCTATTAACATTTTGCTGTATTTGCCTTAGCACATAGCTATCCATCTGTCTATTCCTGTATCCATCAATCTCATTTTTATGCATCTCAAAGCAAACTGTAGATATCAGTATGCCCCACTCCTACTCCAATATAACCCAATATCATTCACTATACATATCATCAATACATATCATTCACTAAAGTTCAGTGTTAGCTTATGACGCTTTATTTTATTTTACTTTATTTTACCTTATTTTGTTTTATCGTATTGTATTGTATTGTATTGTATTGTATTGTATTGTATTGTATTGTATCGTATTTGAGAGAGATGAGGCACAAGTGAGCAAGAGGCAGAGAGAGATGGAGAGAGAGAGAATTCCATGATGGACAGAGAGAAAGAGAGGGAGAAAGAGAAGTAGGGCACACCTGAAATGGGGCTCGTGCTCACCCAAAGTGGGGCCTGAACTCACAAAACATGAGATCATGACCTGAGCCGAAGTCCAATGCTTACCCAACTGAGCCAATCCAGGTGCCCCTTATAATGCTTTTTTTAAGAGAAGTTTTATATAGAGTGAAATGCACAAATCTTAAATGTACCAATTTATAACCTTTGAAAAGTACATACATCTGTGTAACCTAAACCCCTATCAAAATACAGAATGTGTTATCACCCCAGAGCGTTCCCTTTCTCCTTCCTAGTCAGTCCCTGCTCACGCTCACTCCACGAAGCAATGACTATTCTAATACTTTTTGCCACCGATTTGGGTTTGATGTTTGAAACCCTAACCAATTACCAATTTGGATCTGGCTTACTCTTCCGGCTTGTCTTTTCTCCATCGCACTGCCAACATTACCTGTGGTTATTTGTTGATCATATATTAGCTGGAATATCTTTGACTGAAACTCTCCATGAACAAAGTCAGTACATACACGAAATGCAAAGCAACAGTAACTCAAAGGTCTAATTCTTACCTAATATTGACCAAAAGAGAGAGAGAGAGAGAGAGAGAGAGAGAGAGAGAGAGAGAGAGAGAGAGAGAGACTGAGCCTATCTAGAGGGGTTTTTGTGGGAAGGGGGTAGAGAGGGGAGCAGAGGAAGAAAAGTCACTAAAATTTAAAAGCTGCTTTCTAGATTATACCCCACCCATCCTTATTCTATGCACTGGTTAATTCACCTGTAGATGAGCACACAGTTTGAACAGGCAGCAAAACACACTTGAAACAGTAGATTTGAGGTTGGAAAAACCTGGATTTTACATTTACAGCTGTCTGATTTTCATATTTCATGTAACCTTTTAAAGCTTGGTCATATATCCATAAAATAGGAGGAACAATGTCTATTTCTTAATGCTGTGAAAATTTGAAATAATGTAACAAGTACCTAGCAAAGGATCTGGCACACTGTGGCACTCATATATCATGGATATTATCAGCCTACTACCCCATATTAGTAATAGTCGTATCATCATCATGTTACTCTGCCTATTAACATAATTTGGGTCAAAGGAGGAAAACAAAAACCCAAATGTGAAAACTGGGAAATGCTAGACAATTCCATCCTCATTCTGTTTTGCTCAAGCAAATTTTTGGTTCATTTTGGAACCATAGAGTAATTTCTAAAGTCTCTGGACTGCACATGTGACAAGAAAGACTCTGGTATTTCAAGATTGCAGAGGTGCTGGGGAAGGTATCACTTGCTGATTGATTTCCTGGAGGTTATGCCAGATCTTGAACTTATTTCTCAGGACATACCCTTTTTCACTCTCCAGGAAATGGCAAGGAGCAAAGCCACAGGCGAAATCATCTAAAAGAAAAACTTGTCGAAGGAAATAATGCATGTGATGTTCTAATGATGAGGTCCGACAACCTACAGAGTTTAAGTGCAGATGTTCAAACCTAGGCCTCCTTTCTCCTCTTTTATTTCATAGAAGAAAATCTAACTTCACGAAGGGGAATACGGGCAACCATCAGCTGCAGCTCCTGATCAAGGACGAGGCAGTTTGTTTCCTGCCATTTCTAGCAAAAGATCTATATCTTAGTTTCAGTGGGTAATCAAATACCTAAAGAAGCCTCTGAGCAGTTCCATTTCAGTCAAAGGGAGAGAATTTCTGCCCTGAAAAATAGCTCTTGCATCCATCCATATGTGCAACAGATCTTTTTCACATCCTACCTCACAGGCCATCAGGCCACCTTGGGTTGCTGTTGCCACTGTGGTGGACAGTCCCGGGGTCCCGGACAGCATCCCACCTCACACACTCGGCTGTATCTTTTCTCTTTCTCTCTCCAAGTCTTTCTCCAAAGCTAGGGGAGTCTTTCTACTCAGTGTGACTAGAGTCCAGGAGTAGACGGGAATTAATGTCGTGGAGGCAATCATCAATAATCGTGAGAGAAGGGGCACCTGGGTGGCTCAGTTGGTTAGGCGTCTGACTCTTTTATTTCAGCTCAGGTCGCGTTCTCACAGTCTGGCTCAGCGATGGGTGTGGAGCCTACTCGGGATTCTCTCTCTCCCTCTGCCCCTGCCCTGCTTGTGCGCGAGTAAGCACGAATGTGCTCTCTCTCAAAAATAAAATAAAATAAAATAAAATAAAATAAAATAAAGTAAAGTAAAGTAAAGTAAAGTAAAGTAAAGTAAAGTAAAGTAAAATAAAAAAGTGAAGTGAAGCGAAACGAAGCGAAGAGAAATAAGATAAAAAATAAAATAAAATAAAATAAAATAAAATAAAGTAAAATAAAGTAAAATAAAATAAAATAAAATAAAGTAAAATAAAATTAAAAAGTGAAGTGAAGTGAAGCGAAGCGAAGCGAAATAAGATAAAAAAATAAAATAAAATAAAATAAAATAAAAAAGTGAAGTGAAGCGAAGTGAAGCAAAATAAGATAAAAAATAAAATAAAATAAAATAAAATAAAATAAAATAAAATAATTTTTTCAAAAAGTAATGGTGAAAGGAGATCTGGAGTCAATGGATAAATGCCTGAGCCTTCAGGTATTTAGACGGACTATTCTAGGAATCACTCTATTCTCAGAGTGCCCATTGCTTAGGGCAATGACCTTGGTGCAGGTTTTCCTGGACATTTCCTACCTTCCTGTTCTATTATCTTCTGACTCTCTCACTCTACTTCCTGGGATCACCTCCCAGATAGATGATATGTTCTTGAAATTTTGTCTCAGTCTCCACTTTTGGGATAACCCCAAAGAAACTAAAGTCTTTATATTTCTCTCTCTTTCCCTTGCCACCACCCTAGTCCACGTCCCATTATCTCTTGCCTGGAATACTAATGGATTTGCCTCTTCTACCTCAAATGTATTCTCCACACAGCAGTCAAATGATCTTTTTAAGTTATATCACATCACTGCCGTGCTTAAAACCCTAGAAGTGTTTCCCTTCTCACCTAGAACAAAACCCAAGTTCCTGGTGATGGCCATGAAAGCTTTGATGTTCTGGCCCAAGCTTAGAACCCAAACCTCATCTCATACCTCTGCTCACATGTCATTACGTTCTAGCGACTATCCCCTTCTTTCTGCCATGACCATGCCAAGACTGCTTGCACCTCAGTGGTGCTATACACACTCATCTCTTTGCCTGGAACTCTCGTCTTCCAGATATTTGAATGGTGACCTCTTTCTAGGGCCACCGCTTTCCCATTTTTCACGTCCATTCTCTTTTCCAAGGGGACTCTCCAGTCCTCTGAAAGTAAAGTAAGGTAAAATTCTCAACAGTCTTGTGAATTTCCTCCATAATACACACTTATGTGTATTATGATATACATTATGTATGATACACATTATCATATTGATTTGTTTACTTGTTGACCCACTATCTCTTCCCGTGGGGATGAACATTTATCAAGGACAAGGACTTCTAGTTTCCCACCGCACCACACAGCACATTGCATGGCACAATACATTTGTTTTAATTTAAAAATGGTTTAAATGGATAAGAAGAGACCATTTTTTCAAAAGAAACAACTAACGGGGCACCTGGTTGGCTCAGTCGGTTAAGTGGCTGACTTTAGCCCGGGTCATGATCTCACGGTTCAAGAGTTCGAGCCCCACGTTGGGCTCTGTGTTGACAGCTCGGAGCCTGGAGCCTGCTTCGGGTTCTGTGTCTCCCTCTATCTCTCTGCCCCTCCCCTGCGTGCACTGTGTCTCTGTGTCTGTCTCTTTCAAAAATAAAAATAAACATAAAAAAAACAACAACAACTAAAAAACCATTCAAAAGTAGCCTGGTGGCTCTGTTGGTTAGGTACCCAACTCCTGATATCAGCTCGGGTCATGATGTCACAGCTGTGAGATGGAGACTCAGGCCGGGCTCCATGCTGGGTGTTGAGCCCGCTTGGAACTCTCTCTTGTGCTCTCTCTCAGTCCCCCCTTCTCAAAATAAATAAATAACCTTTTTTTAAGCATTCTGTTTTGAGTAATCAAAGAAACGTGCTTTAAAATAATGAGATATTTCATATCATAAATCCAAATAAATGTTTCTCTGTTGTTTTTTTTTTTAATTATTTGAAAGAGAGAGAGAGTTGGGGAGGACAGAGGGAAAGACAGAATCTTAAGCAGGCTCCGCACTCAGTATGAAGCCCGATTCAAGGCTTGATCCCATGACCCTGGGATCATGACCTGAACCAAAATCAAGAGTCAGAATGTCAACCGACTGAGCCACCCAGGCACCCCAAGTGTTTCATTTTTAATTACACAGGCAAGGGTACAGTAATCCTCTGTAAACAGGTAGAGATATTCTAGAAAGCAATTTGGTAATATGTATCAGTAATAATAAAATGGTCACACCTTTGACCTAGTCATATTACATTTGAAAACTTATTCTAAGGAAATGATATATATAAGTACACAGAAAATCTCTATGCATAAGGATTATTATTGAGGCCGTATTTGCATAGTACATATGAGAACAGATAAATAAATCATATGATATTCATTTGCATGAACAGAGATTAAGAACAATGCTATGGAAGCAAAGTAGCAGCGTGTAAAAACGACCACGCTATCAAATTACATCGAGAAGGATACCAAATGCGTGTATGCAAAGGTGGCAAATATGACAATATGAAAAAAGAAAATATATGAAGATACCAGAGAAACGTGATGAGATTAAAACTGACTTTCTAAATTTTACTTTCCACATGTTTTGCATTTCATTACTTCCACAATAAAAATAAATACCTGTCCTTATTGGAAAAAGTTGTTCTGCAAATAGAATCGGACAGCTCATTTTTCCACTCTCTCAGCATACGGTCCCTGGTATACGCGAGAAGCTGCTAACTCCTGTGGGTTTGAGACCTCAACGATCTCAACGAGAGAAAATAGACCCAATACCAAGGCAAAGCATCGTATGGTAAGGACTAAAGGGAGGTACATAATACAGAGGCATTTGTATGAAGAATAAGTGATCTCTAGTCCCCCATCACAGGATATTTTGCTGCTCCCAATGTGTTATTACTATTGCAGAGTGTATGAGTCAGAATAGTCTGTTACATACCCCCAAATCTCAAAAGCCCATTGCAGATGTTCCTGGTTGGTGGCTTTTGGGAGAGGCCTCTCCTCTATGCAATGACTCGGGCATCAAGTGCTTTGCATTTTTGATGCTGGCATCTTCCAAGGTCTCCTGAGGAGTGTACAAGAACCAGGGGGAGGCACAGGAGATGCTCAACCATGTCTGCCTGAAATGACACATCCTGTCTACTCACATTTCATTGACTCAAAGGAGTCCCACGCTTCGACTTCCAAAAGCAGGGAGCTGGAGAGGTGCCTGGGTGGCTCAGTCGGTTGAGCGTCTGACCTCGGCTCGGGTCATGATCTCATGGTTCGTGGGTTTGAGTCCTGCACCAGGCTGTGTGCTGACAGCTCAGAGCCTGGAGTCTGCTTCAGATTCCGTGTCTCCCTTTCTCTCTGCCCCTCCCCTGCTCATTCTGTCTCTCTCAAACATAAATACATATAGAAAAAAATTTTTAAATGATAGTAATAATAAAAGCAGGGAGCTGGAAATTGAGTGCCTGAATGTGTGATGGCTCTACACAGTGCAAAGGGTAGGGGGCATGTAGTACATCGTAGGAGAGCACCCATCTCTGGCACGGGAGGCAATCTGGGGGTGTATTCAAGCCAGAATCCCTGGGTTCAAATCTCGGCTGTTAAATAAAAATTTACATAAGGAGAGACTTTATTCTGAAGGATAATTGCAAGAGAAAGGAATGGACAATAGCAATACAACAGGTAGAGTGCTCCAACCATGGGATCTGCAAGTGTCTGAATTATGCAGAAAGAGGCTTTCTTTAAGGAGAAGTAATGTGGCTTGAAAGCGGTGGGTATGGGAAGTGGGGTGAATGGGGTGAGTAGGTGGACGTGGCAGTGACCCCGCTGTAGAGCCGAGAATGACCCCTGAGGTCAGCCTGCTCTTGGGTGGGGCTGTTAAGAAGAAGTTTTGGGCTGGTTCCTCGTGAGGGTGGGTCAGACACCTCATGGAAGAAGAGAAAGTTAACCAAAGTGTGTGGTTAACAAGGATTTTGTTCTCAGTAATCACAGGACAAACCGCTCAGCTAGTCATTTGTGAGGTGAAGAGTGGGAATTTAGAGAGTCTGTGTCTGGCTTCATCATAGTTGAACCAAGGGGCATCTGTCGGTCTTCTCTAAGTCACGTGAGGACAGGTGTTTCTCTGCAGTAAGCCATTTCCCAGAATACAAAAGAGTGGAGGGACTTCAGAATGGCGACTGTTGTCCAGGAACATAACACTCATAATTTTCATAATGTAAAATTCAACATTGCCACGGCTCTCCTAATTCCCAGCGGGATGCCTTGAGGCAAACAATTCTAAATTCTCACCAAATTTATTTCCCCTTCCTTCTGTGCATAAGCTAGTTCAAATCTCCCAACCATATGACTCCCGTTAGACACTAGGATACAGATCTAAGTAAAAGTAATACATGCCATTTTCTAGGATTGGCCCATAAACACGTCCCACATGTGACCATTTATCCTTTATCCCCAAGCCAGCAAGTTCGGAAGCTACTTGTTAAAGGTAGTAGAGCCATAGGATGGAAAGACCAACACCCTCAATGCTGTCTACCTGCTTATCAGGAACACTTATTTAGACTTTACATATGTAAGAGATAAGCTTCAAGTCTGTTAAGCTACTGAGATTAATTTTTCGTTTGTTTTGTTGTATTTGTTACAGAATCTAACATCCTTTAATCTCTCCAAACCTGGAAAGGTTTTGGTTTGGATATTTACCAAAAACTTATTAACATCATGCCTGGCACATAGCAAGCCCTCAATAAATGTTAGCTATCACTATAAATATCATTCAATATTAGGATGGAAAGGCTTGGCTGACGAAAGGGCATTTGAGTTATGCTTTGAGATACTGGGAGGATTTCCTTAGAGATCTAAGGGACAGCATGTCCAATGAGATTTACGATGTGTGAAAGGCTAGAGCAAAGGAAAGGCTTGGGAAATGAGCCTGGTCATTCTGTTCTCACCGTATAGTTGAAAAGATGGAGATCATTAAAGGAGAATCAGAGGGGAGAGTTAGTTGCTGCCTTCTACTGCAAAGTCCTGAGTTAAAAAGGAGGTTTGAGTGACATCCAAGCAAAGGGAAAAGAGTACTAATATGCATATTCAGGGCCCTGAGTGATTTGCCCCAACTCTTTTCTCTAACCAAAAAAGGATCCTGCTGGTAAGTGTTGAATTCATTAAGAAACCTTAGGCTGTTGCAAGGGAGGGGAAGTGGAACAGTGAAAGCACTTTGTCACCAGAAGTGTAATTAAAGATCAAGGCCCTACTAGCAGCAGCAGCTGGAACAATGGCTTTTCATCTGGGTCACAGACCTCTGTGAGAGTATGATGGAAGCTAAGATCCCCTTCCAAAAAGACACACAGGAACGTAAGTACTAGGCCCTCCAAGTCCATCCATGGACCCCAGGTTAAGAACCCCTCCGTCAGAGGAATTCAAGGGAAGAGAAAAGAAGCCACTTGGATCATGCTCAGTGTGGTGTCTCTGGCTGAAACATAACAGCTGAATGTGTTTTCCTTCTTCCATGGTGGCAGAGACATCATGCTGCTGGCACTAACAGCGACGGTAGCGACTTGACGCTGCGTGAAGGACCATGGTGCGATTTTAGCGTCGGCCACGGCAGGCCTTGGACAAGAAGGCAGAAAGCCTGTGACTCAGTCTGTTCATCTGTGAAATACCTGCAAGTGATACCTAGGAACCTGCTCTCTAAAAGTGTAAATGGTTAACTGCTGTACAAATGAATGCTAGCTATTCTTTAAATAATGCGTAAATGATTTTCTCTTTTGCTTCCTCAAGACCTGTGGGGTTGCCTCTGTCTCTTACTCTTTTAATGAAGCGTGTATTGAATGATTACCATGAACCGAGTATTTACCTTGGTGCTAAGGATACAGCAGCAGATGGGAGACTGTCAGCCCTCAAGAAGCACCGCACGCTACAGTGATCTTTCTTCCCTGAGCTTAATCCCACTGTCTTCAGCTGGGTTCGCCAAGAGAGAGACCCTGAAACAAGGAATGAAGCATTAGTAGCTGATTTGGGAGGTACGGGAAACACCAGTCAGGCAGTGGAGATGCGTAACCCGGAAGAAAGGCTGCAAATACTGGACACGTGATCGATCCCTCTACCACTGTGGATAAACTGGAGTTTCATCCCCTGGGGAATCTTGGGAAAACTGCGTAACCCACACTTCAGGGTTGTCTCACCTGAGGGGAATGAATCAGCTTCCCTGGGGGCACTTGCTCTCAGCACTTCCAGCCTGCCTTGCAAATGGATCTTCTCCAGCTTCTGAGAAACCCCCCAGGGGAAGAGATGTAGATGTTGGCGGATGAAATTCAGCTGAAGTGCAATCAAGGGGCAGGAGCAGAGTACGCTCTAGGTCCTAAAATAGCAAATCCCTTATTCTTTAGCTTTGGGTGGTTGCACGGTTTCCTGAGCCCTGTCTGAACTGGTAATAGAGATCTCTAGCTGGAGGATGACAAATATGTAGGCTTTATTCCAGGGATCACCCCTTTAGGTGACTCTGCAAACATCTTTCCTCATGAAATCCACAGAGTTGTTTAATCCCCAAGGTTTTGTATACAGGAGAAGGATGAAAGGAAGAGCCAGGCCATGCATTTAATAGTTACCACGTATTGAATTCTCAGCATGAGTTAAATGTTGGGTTCATTGCTTTCTATGCATTATTGTCTGTTAACCATGCTAGTGAGGGACTACTATTTTCATGATGAGGCAGGGAAACTGAGGCTTAAAAAGGTTAAATGAATGGCAGGCCTGGGACTTGAATCCAGAGATTTCAGATATAATCCAGAGAAAACATTCTTAACCACCGCATTAGATTGTGCTACGTTGGAAGAAGTGAATTTAGACCTTGCATTTCAGCCATGTTCTTTTCCATGGCTCTAGTCAAGAAGTGCAGGCTGACCTCCAGAGGCTATCAATGCTGGGAAGACAGAAGTCTGGAAACCAGGTACAGGAGAAAGTCCCAGAGCAAGAGGAAATGAACAAACATCGGGGCCCCTTCCAACAGGAGAGAGACCCTCAGGAAGAGGGCCTAAAATTTTGCTCAGCTTGGCCCCTTCTCTGAATAGTGGCTCCTAAACTTCACCATTGTGGAAACCACCAGAAGCTGCAACATCCCGCTGCTAGCCAAAAAGGGCGAATAGACGAACAATGTTATCTGCCCTCCTAGAGGAAGGGTGAGTTCAAAGAGATGTTCAACCATCTGTCTCAGCAAGCTCAGCGTTATCTAACAAAAGCTCTTTTCTCTTGGGGCGCCTGGGTGGCGCAGTCAGTTAAGCCTCCGACTTCAGCCAGGTCACGATCTCGCAGTCCGTGAGTTCGAGCCCCGCGTCAGGCTCTGGGCCGATGGCTCGGAGCCTGGAGCCTGTTTCCGATTCTGTGTCTCCCTCTCTCTCTGCCCCTCCCCCATTCATGCTCTGTCTCTCTCTGTCCCAAAAATAAATAAAAAACGTTGAAAAAAAAAAAATTTAAAAGCTCTTTTCTCTTCTTCACCTTCTTCCCTCTTCACTCCTTCTTGACTCTTTAGGTAAATGCCTATAAGGATTCTCACCTCTCAGGCTGAGCTCAGACATCCCTAACAGGTGACGCAACAGACTTAGCTGTCACTGGCCTTTCCCAGAGCCCAGAGGGAACTGACATTTCCCTCAAAGGCAGAAACAGCTACTGAGCACTGCCCATGTGCCAAGTCTTTCAGTGTCATCTGCACATTATCTCATCTACTCGTTGCAATGGCCCATGAGGTTCTATTATTCCCAACTTTTAGATGAGGCACACGGGCTTTCTCTGACCATGATGTTTGGGTTTGCTGGTGATTTGCTTTTTTTTTTTTTTTTTTTTTTTTTTAAGTTTTTCTAAGACTCTTCACAAAATACCCATTCAGGAAAGCCATGAATATAGCTGTCAAAACCTCTCCCACTGGGCCAGCAGAAGACTGTCTGACCTTCGGGGAAGAGAGATAAGAGTGGACAATGTTCTGTATAAAAATATAAACTTTATAGATCCCTTCTGTGGATGAAAATAGATCAGAGATTGAAACTCTGAATGTGTAACTTTCTAGGTTAATTGCTTTGATTTTAGGCAGACACATTTGGATAGTTTCATCTGAGTGCCTCCCTTGGTGGGAGTGTGTGTGCAGATTATTAATCAGCTTTGCGTTACATTGGAGCCGCATCTAATTCCCTTAAGAATATGCAGTGAGAGTCTAGTAGCAAAAGGGAGCCTGGGGAGACATGTGCCCCATGTGGAGTCCTAAATGCTGCTTTATGTGAGCCTAGAATATAAAGAGAAAGTGGGGAGTCCTCCTTGTTCCCTGGGGGTCCCTGACTCTTCCCGGGAGCAGCATTAAGGCTCTTTCATGTCCCATAGTGGCAGGAAGAGCTCAGATTATTCCTCACAGCAGCCACTTCCCCTCAAATACTCAGCTGCCAATGCATACATCCTGATGGTTCAGCATCACCTGACACCCATCTGAAAACTGTTTCCTGACCGTTATCTCCAAAAAGAAATGTCTAAGAATCCTTTGTTGCCTACCCTGGTGCCTGATGCACAGTTAATGTCCAATAACAGATGACCAGATAGAGTCACGAGTGAATGCAACTATAACTCAGTGAATGAATGAAAAGCTAAGCTCTCCTCTTCATCGTGTCACCCACAGAGCAGTAGGTCAGATATCCTAGCCCTAGACTCCAGCCTCTTCATGGTGCGGGATGGCTCCCACAAGCTTCTGAACACTGTTGGCTAAACAAACTCACAACGGCAATGCTTGTCGTGGTTCAAGCAGCATCATGCAACTTGATTTAACAGATGAGACATGTGAAGGAAAATGTCAGTCTATACGGGAGGCAAGTTTCAGATGTTTGCTTATGAGTCTCAAAATGTGAAGCCAGTGATTGTGAATTCTCCGTCATTTTCCTCTAACCCACTGGTCAGTATAACCTCCTTCAAACAATTCCTGGGACTCTTACTGCTAAGGAATCAGCATGCTGCTTAATTTAGATAACCACTAAATTCATAAGTAATATATTGAGAGACTGGCTTTCCAAGACCATGCCTATCTTTCTAAATAACGGTGCAGCAGGAATTTGGTGTCATAAATTCACTAAGCCATGATCAGAGTGATGTAGGCTGGGTGCCACCATTCATTCCCTTCTGTGCCTTGGAGTCTAGAAGTTTTAATAGATCCAGATCCTAAAATGGCTAAGATTTCCTCCGTGTAATTAGTGGTGCCAGAAGGAAAAACAGCATTCTGCAGGTTTTGGCTTCAAATTCAGAGTATGTTAGAGCTGGAAGAGAATTTAGAGATTATTCAGTCTAGCATCTAGATGGTTGCTAGTTCGGAGAGTTTTAATACGGAAACTTACCTGTTCTGGGTTCTTCCTTTTCTTTGCAGAATAGAAGGCTTGGGTCACTCCCACACCTCCAAAGATGATTTGAAAATTAAGCCTATCTTTTTCCCTGAGGACAGAACACAAGGTCATTCAGTTATAATGGTTCTAGGCCTAGGTTAAATATGTTTTCAAGCTTTATTGGAAAAGAAAGGAAAGATCCTGAGAACGTTTCCACATCAGGAGAGGCTAGCTACTTGGGAGGGGCTCAGTGAGTGGAACTCACCACGTTCACTGCATGACTTATGTGTTTAGGACCTACCTGCATCCTACCTGGTTCCTACCTGGTATCTCCAACTGCTTCACTTGGACATGAACATTCATCACCCAGGTTGGGCTGCCTTTACCAACTGTGCCTCCCATGGGTGCCTAGCAAGGACTTTGTCAGGACGCATCGCACATCCTGGTCATCAGGAGTCACGTTCAATCATGACCCACAATCATGTGGATACTCTCTAAAACATAGCAGAACCTGGGAACTCAAAAGAAACAGGTAAAACCCTATTATTGGAAGAGGCTGAAATGAAAATCTCAAGGCCCTTTGAGCTGTGTGACCAACGTTACTTCAGTAATGTCTTATTTTATAAAAACTAGTGTTCGGAGAGGAGCTTCTGATTTGTTCAAGTCACAGGTTATGGTAACAACAGAGCCAAACCCGGGATCTGAATTGCCAGAGTCCGTGGACCTTAGGCCTTCTTTCACTGAACATAAGTAGTATGAACGTAATTTCTGTAACTGGAAATGCCCATCTAAAATATTTTTTTTATGTTTACTTTTGAGAGAGAGATTGAGAGAGAGAAAGTGAGCAGGGGAGGGGCAGAAAGAGAGGAAGACAGAACCTGAGGCAGTTTCCAGGCTCTGAACTGTCAGCACAGAGCCCCATGCGGGGTTCAAACTCACAGATTCCAAGATCTTGACCTGAGCCGAAGTCGGACACTTAACCCACTGAGCCACCCAGGTGGCCTAAAATATTTCTTCTTTTTTTTTTTTTTAATATTCATTTAATAAACAGAGGAATAACCTACAAAGCTCAGGGTAGGCAATCCCACAGTCTAAGTGGCTTGTTGGTGGACAGAATTTCTGGAAACATCGGACTGTCTCACATGTAGCACTGGGTGAACACGCTTCCTTCACACCGTGCAGGAACCACGTTTCTTGGGTCCCTGTTCTTTCATCTTAGACTCTGCTTATCAAATCAAGTCAGCTTCTCCTACCAATGAGCTCTCTGAGGTGACACCTACCTATCTGGAAATTTTAAATCAGGGCCTTCAGCTCTGCTATTTAAGTTTAAAAGCTGGGCACCATGTTCAAACAGGGAGACCCTGCTCTGAGTCCCTTCTGTACTTGTGATGTCTGTTCCTTTTCCTGATTAATTTCCCTTCCAAGTAGCACCATTCTTGGTCTTTACAAGAACACGTTCTTTTCTTATACACTTTGTTTTTTTTTTTTTTTTCTTATACACTTTGAATGTAATTTTCTGCTTTCGGTTTGGCAAGTGCTCTCTCCTATGCTAACTGTCTTATAAAATTATTATCTTCCAGGCAGAAACCTCATGGCAAAAATGCAGAGAAGAGCTCTGCAGAATCAGAGGCCAAGCTAACCATTTTTCCCGGCTCCGGTAGATGCACGACAGTACAAGGCCAGTAACGAATTTGCGTCACTGTAGTTGATGTCATGTGAAGGATATATTTTTCAGCACTCCCAGGTATATTGAGTAGATTGGGTTATAATGAGCTTCCTAGGTCCTTTTCCTCCAACATCTTCATATAACCAAGGACACACCATTGTGGGGTATCGAAGGTCATAGAGCATAGTCCTGAGGAAGAATGGCATCAGCTGGTCCAGAACAAGAATCATCCTATGACTTGGAAGGCAAAGAAGGTTGCTCTTTACTGCAAAGTCAGCTTCTGTACTAGGTCTCACCGTGTGGTCTGTCTTATCCTCACAACCTGCAGTGTGGGTGGTGTTAGTTCCTTTCACATTCTTTTCAGGTTCATAAACAACAAGTTAAATGTTTGTGTATTCATTCAAGATAAATGTAGTGAGTATCCATTATGTGCCTGGCATTAGAGGTGCAATAATGACAGACACACCTCCTCCATCATGGGCCTTGCAGTCTGTTTTCTACTGAGCAAATAGACACTCCATAAGGAAACAAAATGTTTAAAAATTACAAATTATGATAAGTGCTATTTAAAAAACATAGAATTACCTCCAAGCGTATAGTCCGCAAATAGTTGAGGCAGCCTTCCAATCCGTATGTTTCCTGACCCAGAGTCTGTGTTCTGTTCTTCGCAGCATCTTGCTTTCCAATCTTCAGAGACTGAGCTGAACATCCCCAAATTATATGTTGCCATGAAAATAGAGAGGGGGTGTGAGTTAGTGGAGTATCTGCGTAGACCTACAACCCAGCAGGGGTTTTCCGCACTTCAGTGGGAGTTCTCTGTAGGTTTGAGTTGAGTCTACTTTTCCTTTGTGTCACTGAGGTGTCTCCCTGAGAGTTAAGGGAGAGTTAACTCCCTTCAAGAGTTAAGGAACACTGGCTCAGTACAAATCACATATCTTGTGGGAAGTCAAGAGTCTTCTTGGAGATAAATTCCTGTTCCTGCTTTATCCTTATTCTCACTTGTCCTCTTGTGACTAGACTACTCACTTCTTTTTGCTCCAGGTTGACCTGGACAGGGACTCAGTCCCCTTTCCTTAATTTCACTTCAAACCTATCATGTGATGGTTTGTATGTTTCACACGTTCTAAGGGGCAATGATGAATGTTTACACTGCAGCGAAATAGAGAGACAGAAGCAGAGAGAGAGAGAGAATTAAAAGTGGACATTAGGAGCGCTTCAGTGGCTCAGTAGGTTAAGCGTCTGACTTCAGCTCAGGTCATGATCTCACGGTTCGTGGGTTTGAGCCCCACATCTGTCTCTGTGCTAATAGCTTGAAGCCTGGAGCCTGCTTTGAATTCTGTGTCTCCCTCTCTCTCTGCCCCTCTCCCACTCTGTCTCTCTCTCTGTCTCTCTCTCTCTCAAAAATAAATAAGCATTAAAAAAATAAAATAAAAATAAAATTGGACATTAGACCTTAGTCCTCAGGTAGCCTTTAAGGTCCCGTTGGCCACTCTCTTCCTCCCAGCTTGTCTGCCCACCGTACTGCCTGGCTTCCTCTAACCCTCACTTCTTCCCTTTTCCAATTTCTTGTTTATTTCTTGTGTAAAATATTTGCATAGAGCTTTATTCTTCACCATACTATTGCCTTCCTAGTCACCTCCTCTGGGTTTCCCCTTCCACCTAAGTATTCTATCAAGGCACTTGTCAAAATTGGTACTACTCTTCTCTCTCCCTAAGAGAAACTCTGCTGTTAGCTATTCAAACAATGCTATTTTTCACCCTGCTACGTCTGTTTGGACGCCTGAATTACAATATCAAATGTAAGAAAAGGGTTCAGCAACCTAATAAGAACCTGCTTTGTACTTAAAGAGTAGGGAGAGAAAGAAAAACAAAGTTACAACTCATTCGTCCCAACATTCTGAAACTCAGGCTCTGTACGTCCCTGAAAGAACCTTAGTAAGAGATTTCCTCCCTGCGGCCTCCCTCACGGGTGTCAAAGCTAACAATCATGTCAGTGAGTGAGAACAAGGCAGGACAGATGACATCCAAAACTGCATGCCTTTCAATTGTGTCATTCTGCCCTTGTCCCGCGGAGCAGCAGCAGCTGCAAACCCATCCGCCAGCCTGGCACCGCCCTCTCAGGGCCACATCAGAAGGAAAAGCAGCGGACACTGGGCTTCTTAGAAAGCTTTGTCCTTCCATGAACATGGACACCTCGCTGCTTGCCTAATTCTCTGGATCAATCTTGCAGGTTGAGCCGCTTCACTGAGGATTTGGGCACCTCATGACGCACTCTATGCATCCCCGGGGCAGACACATCAGCCATCTATCCTGCTTCAGTTCGCCTAATAAATTAATAGGCACCTCATCTGTGAACGAGCCAAGGCATAACCTCAGAAATGAGTGATGGGAAATACCACTTGGCTGCAGGTGTCTGTCTCCAGTTCAGCACTGAGAGCATATGTCTCACTGGATATCTCATTGCCTTGGGGGACGCAGCGAAACCTGCTAAGATTCAGAGATGCATCACACACATTTCGCCAGGGAGTTTGTAAAGTGCTTAAGAGCACAGACTCTGGAATCAGACGGCCTGGATAGGGTCCTGCCTTTGCCTCATGCAAAGCCTCAGTGACCCTGAACCACTCATCTCAACTTTGCATGCTTCATTATCTCATCTGCAATTATAGCATAATGACAGTGACTACCTCATAGAGTTGCTGTGAATACATGTGTAGTACGCAAGGGACAGTGTCTCGTGCACAGTGCCAATAAATATGAGTGATTATCATCATATGGACAAGCAGGTCCCTACCATCTCACAGATACAGTATCTGACTTCCATATACTTGTGTTTCTAAGTGAATTAATGGGAGACTGGGGATGTGCAGCAAAATGCCAGGAACACTCAAAGCCACAAGACAAATGTAGTTCATGTTCCTAGAGTATCAATTGGACTCTTAAGAAGTAATTTAAAAGAATGAACACACCTATCTGTACCAACATGGATGGATGTCAAAAATGTCATTTTTAAGTGAAGAAAGAAAGCTATAGAATTGTTCTCAGTGTAACTATTATTTTTAAAACAAAAAAGGTGGGGCACCTGGGTGGCTCAGTCGGTTGGGCGGCCGACTTTGGCTCAGGTCATGATCTCGCGGTCTGTGAGTTCGAGCCCCGCGTCGGGCTCGGTGCTGACGGCTCAGAGCCTGGAGCCTGTTTCAGATTCTGTGTCTCCCTCTCTCTCTGACCCTCCCCCGTTCATGCTCTGGCTCTCTCTGTCTCAAAAATAAATAAATGTTAAAAAAATAAATAAAACAAAAAAGGTATCTTTTTTCCACATATGTATATATGAGTATAAATCTCTAAGGATAAACCACAAACAAGCGGCGATTATTTCTAGGGAGTTGAGAGGAGACAGGTTATCAGCGGTGGTCAAGGGGGACTTCAGCCTATAATGTTCCGATTGCCTTTAACGTGGGAGAATAGATTTATAAACTGTCTGTTAAATAAACTTGTCTCTTTAAAAAGTGATTTAAAATATTATTTTATTTTACAACAAGCCCAGCTATATCATGGGATAGAAAGTGAATAAATTTGTATCAATTTTCAAAATGAAACGTGACATGTCAAAGGTGTTTTCCAACTGCAGTGTGAACTAGCTACCAGAGCCTCCCAAGATATACATTTACCTTGTTTGTTGTTAAAGAAGCTTTGGAAGAAGAGATTAAGGAACACTGTATTGACTGCGTGGGATCCCATTCCATTTTTCTCAAACATAGTTGGTAATGCAACATGCATCCATTTACCCAGGCCAGAATGTCACCTAGCCATCCTTCGCATTCTCTTTGCTTTCAACACATATCCAAGGCTTAGCTCCTAGATCCCTCTAAAAAGTGTCCATTTCTTATAATTCTCACGTCTGGAGTCTTCCCTGAAATATTGCAGATCCTCAGTACTGGTTCCCTTGCCTTTATTCTCCCAACTCCCTTCACTGACACTGATGCCCTCATGATCTTTCAAATGCAAATACCATCAGGTCGTTCTACTATTTATAATTCTTTGGCGATTCTCCATGAACTATAATTCATCTAAGCAGCTTTATAGCAAAGACAATTCATGACATGATAGGGCAGCTAACCGATTGCTAAACTGTCCCTGTCTTCATTACCACAAAGTTTTAGCTTGGAGACAGCTGCCTAGAAGAAGATGCATTTTGTAGATCACCTTACACCTAGGTAGGGCCAGATGACAAAGTCTAGCCAATGAAACATGAACAAAAATGATGGATTCCTCTATGGTTTTCTTTCTTTCTTTCTTTCTTTCTTTCTTTCTTTCTTTCTTTCTCCTTCCACCAGCTGGATGCAGATCACAGGCTCTGGTGATGGTAAGGCCACCGGAAGAAGAGGGCCTGGATCCCTGAATCCACATGGAGGCCAGCTGCCTGCTGGTCAGAAACACCTATCTTAAATGGTGGCACACACAAAAAATAAACTTCAGTTGTAGTTGAGCTGTATGAAATAGTATATACATTGATGTCTGCCCCCAGTTCCCAGCAGACAGCTCGTAAAACCCTTGTTATTTCCTAAGTGATCCCTAAGGGTGTCTTTTGTTCTACTGAGGTAACTCTGAGCATTGATTAGAAGCTTTGAATTTTCAGCCCCATCCCTGATCCTCCAGAGAGAGGAGCGGGAAGGAAATGGGAGTTAACAATTGCTCATGCCTACATAAGGAGGTCTCCACAGAATTCCAACAGTAGAGGGTTTGGAGAGCTTTCAGGTAGGTGAACACAAGCACACCAGTGCTGTGACACCCCCAATTCCATGGGGACAGAAGCTCCTGTGTTCAAGACCCTCACCCTACACAAGAAAACCTTGGTTTGTGAGCATAATTTATTCTGGAAACATGCTTGTAATCCAAAGCACTTGTAAATCAAAGCAAATTTCCCCATAAGCAATCGTGGAAACTCAGATGATTCACAACCGAAAATATTTTGGGTTTCCACAACCCGAAAATATTCATATCAAAATGACTACAGTACTGTAATATAATCCAAAATTATAAATCAAATACAAAATATAAACAGAAATAAACAAATTAACCTGCACTTCCTTTTGAAAACCTTCGTGGCTGGTGTGAGGGAGACAAGAGAGGAAGGTAATTGTCTAGGATGACTTTTACTATCGCTAAAGAAACCACTGATATCTATCGGCTCAATGGAATCTTTTTTCTGCATGGAGGCCTATTATACGCTTGCACAGATGTTGACTAAGTACGGTATTAATAAACTCCTGTCACATACTGTATTTAATGTAACTGGCAATAAGGCAGCAGGGGAAAATGTCTATGTCTGCAGGCAGCCTGCCCTAGAATGAAGCAAAGCATCCCTAAGCTTACTCTTGTCTGGAAAAGCAAAGGACTGTCCATAGGTGCTTTGAAGTGACAAAAATACATTAGTGTCAGTTGTGGGCACCTGCCAATGTTCTGAAAAATCGCTGATTTCTGCCAAGCACCGCGGCCTGAGACAGAGTATCTGAGCATGGGAGACGATCACCCACAATCCCACAGGGAGGGAGGGAGAGAGAGAGAGAGATCAGCTGTGATCGGGTGACATTCAGCATCACATGCTACTCGTGTTGCAAGACATGGCTCATTTAGCGAGTTAAAATTTATTAGAAATGCTTGCGCATCATGGGGAACGCTTGCAGAACGAGCTTCTCACATTCCAAGATTTCACTGTGTATCTCTTTATCTAGCTGTTGATCTGCTTCCTTTATTGTATCCTTTAATAAACCGGTAAACTTAAGTGAGTTCTATGGCTGCTCTCACAAATTGTTCAAATCTGAAGAGGGGCTCATGGGAATCTCTAGCCAAATCTGACAGAAATTGCTGAAGGCAACAGTTCAAGTGAGAACCCTCCTATCTTCTTAATCTTTTGCCACCTCCTTCCTCCCTATCCTACCCACCCCCAGTGGAATCCCCAATGGCAGCTGGAGAGGGAAAAAGAGAAGCAGCAGGACCAGGCAGAGAGATTCTCATTCACAGACCCGCCACTGCAGCAGGCCAAAGCTGGGGGCAGGGCAGAAGAGTTTCCCACGCGTTCAGTTCCGGTTTTGAATTGTAACTGAACACTTGAAGGACTAAAAACAAACAAACTGTACTTTGACCTGTCTAGGAGTTACAATGAATAGAAAAGTCATAGAATCACCAGAATTTCCATTTGGAAAAAACAAACATTACCTCCCCTGAATAAATTTTTAAAAGACAGTGGAAAATAAAAATAAATTTGAACTTTGATTTGGTAACTTGAACTTTACAAGTTCTGCTTATTCCATATACTAGTTTCATTGCTGTCAGAACCTCTGAAATAATCATAATTTAGAGTCAGGGGGTAGACTGTGGGGAAATAGGTTTTCCCACAAAATAGAAATCTGAAGGCAGAAATATCATCCAAATCCAGGTGACGTGACTATACTTTCTCTTTCTGGATGAAGAGCCAGTCTTTATGGTAATGAGTAGGATTCAAGAGGCCTAATATTTTTTTAACATCGTCTTAAGTTGAGATGTCTAAAATGTTAGCTTGCTTTTTAGACCAACAGCATCATTATCACCTAGGAACTGGTTAGAAATGCAAATTCTCAGGTCCCTCCCCTGGCTTACTGAATCAGAAATTTAGAGAGTGGTCCCAGCACTCTGTGTTTAACAAGGCTGTGATTCTCCCCCACCTCCCATTAACCCTCAGTTTCCTAAAGTCTGAGGACCACGGGTGTAGGATATTCCAGAATATTGACATAAGCCTTTATATCAAAAGGCATCAACGGAACACAATTCTAGCACTTAAAAAAAAAAAAAAAAACTCATGTAGTAGACAAGGCACTATCTGAGCTGGGAGAGAACTGTCCCAGCAGATAGGGGTGGGGGTCATGTAGACACAGCTGACAAGCAGAGGGATGTAGTGTCAGGAAGCCATGCAGGGAATCATGCTAGCCCCCCTGTCATACGTGTGTTATGTGCCCGTGAAGCAGTCAGGTGGGAATAAAGTCACATACAAAGATGTATACATTCACACAGGCCAGTGAAATGTCATGTCCATGACTATTATGCACATGCAGGTGTTTAAAAAACTTAACATTCTTCACTGAACACTTGAGAGTTCAAGAAAACAGTTATCTATATATGAGCCATACAATTGCATTATTTATTAAATGAGCTGGAAGCTTATGGCTTGTCACACAAATAAAAGGTTGAATTGTTTCTGTCTCTGTCTGTCTGTCTGTCTCTCTCTCACACACACACACACACACACACACACACACCCCTATTTATTAAAACCTGCACCAGCAGGGGCACCAGGGTGGCTCAGTCGGTTAAGCCTCTGACTTTGGCCCAGGTCATGATCTCACGGTTCTTCGTGAATTGGAGGCCTGAGTCGAGCTCTGTGCTGACAGCTCAGAGCGTGGAGCTGCTTTGGATTCTGTGTCTCCCTCTCTCTCTGCCCTTCCCCCACTCAGCTCTGTCTCTCTCTCTCAAAAATAAATACGTATTTAAAAATTTAAAAATAAATAAATAAATAACTAAATCTGCACCAGTATAAAAGTGAAAAGTTACAGGTGTAGCTAGTCACTGTAAACACCCAAAGTCACGTGGCTAGGACGGGGTAGACCCAAGACGCCCACCCAGGCAATAAATTGTTCTTTTAACCACTCCACTATGTGACTTCCTGCGAAACTGAGAGCACTTTATACATTAGTCTATAATAACAGATAGTCTGCCTGTTGCACACAGATTATCCATTTTCCATGTAAAATTTATCGAGCCCTGCCTCCTCCATTTACTTCTTGTGAGAACTGGGGCAAGGTATCTAACCTCAATGAGTAAACCAATGTTTACTCTTTCAATTCATAAGGCTGTTATAAAAATGATGCAAAGTATGTGCAATAGCACCTAGGTCCCTAGGTGGGAGGTCCATAAAATTCTTACAAATGCTTTGAGGAGTGAGGAATACACCACCACCAGTCAGTTCCGACTCCCTCAAGGTAGACCCGTAAAGTCTAACTGTGGGGGAGCGTTATCATACATATTCCCAACTTGGAAATTGGTTGGCTTAATGGTATCTCCCATGAAACAATGGATTTGTGTATTCAATTCACAAAGACTCGAAGAATACCAACATGCCCCCAATCGCAGGAAAGTGCACGCTATAGTCAGAGGGCTCCAAGCTGCTATGGACCAGCTCAAGTGTTCAGCCAGCCACTGTAATGGGAGTTTATTCACATTATCTTAATGAATCCTCATGACAGTGAGTTTGATATCATTGTCATCATGTTCTAGATGAGAAAATGACAGCATTGGTGGGTTAATCAACTTGTCCATGTCACGATTAGAAGATGTGATGAAATAATATAATGTAATATATTACACTGCAATATAATATAATATATATAATATATATAAAATATATTAGAAGATGTGACAAAATAATATAATGTAATATATTACATTCCAATATAATATATAATGATATGATGTACAATATGTATATAATTTTTCTTTTTATATATAATATATCTTTTATATATATGTATAATTTCTTTTATATATACATAATTTATTGTCAAATTGGTTTCCATACAACACCCAGTGCTCATCCCAACAAGTGTCCTCCTCAATGCCCATCACTGCTTTCCCCACTCCCCCACCTCCCATTAACCCTCAGTTTCCAAGAGTCTCTTATGGTTTCCCTCCCTCCCTCTCTATAACTCCCCCTCCCCCATGGTCTTCTGTTAAGTTTCTCAAGATCCACATATGAGTGAACACATATGGTATCTGTCTTTCTCTGACTGACTTATTTCACTTAGCATAATACCCTCCAGTTCCATCCACGTTGTTACAAATGGCCAGATTTCATTCTTTCTCATGGGCAACAGACTTTACATCTGTGTGGGACTAGATTAATGGTTTCCGGATTTTCGGCCATAGGTGCCACCTTCATGACTTATGCTATTTCCAAATGATACCTGTAAGGGACCACCATGATTCCTTGCCACAGACAGAAGGTATTTACAGAAATTAAAACAAAAAACTGAACAATGGCATTAGGCCCTAGCTACAGGCTGTTTCCTTTCTTTTTGTGAAAATGGAGATTGACAAGCATTTGGGAAGCGTACACACATACTAGCCTTAACCTGAAACTTTCTACTTACCATAACCAATATGATTTTATAGTATTGGAAAGAGAACGCTATTGGGTAGGTGATTTAATGTCATTTAACGTCTTATCCAGAAACCAACTCCAATTGTGTCATGTGTCACCAAAGAACATTTGCGGTGGCCCCAGTGTTACTTATCTATGCTTTAGGAAATGATGGACCAGAATGTTTTCAAGGTTCTTTCTGGTCCTTCAATTTTATGGAAAGTTTTCCTACTTATGCCTTTGGCAATCAACCTATTACCTAAATTAGTGTACTTTCAGGCGGTGCTCAGTCATGCGTGGGTGTGTCATAAACATTGGTAACGGATAAAATGGATAAAATACATACATCACCCCCATTCAAACTTACGTCAGCGATCAGAACACAGGAATGCAAGTTATCCAATTCACCTGTAAATTTAACAGTTCCCTAAAGCTGAATATGTCTCCAGTGACTAGGAACAAACACTGGGGAGAAGGCTACCTGTCAAAACAGAACCCAGCTCACGTCAGCTCAAAATGGTGCGAAGGAATTTTGCTGGCTATTTTCTACTGAGTAAAGAGCACTATCAATTCACATCTGGAGTTTATCTGTAAAGATAAATCCCCTTCCAAATGAGCCTTTCTGCCTCCCCAGAAAGTTTCATTTCTATAAAGAGATAAGACAGACAATTCTTAGGCAGAAGGAAGAAGATATGGACAAAGAGTGTGCATGCCTGCTTGCTCCTTGCTGGCTTTCCCCAAACTGTAAACATTAAAACAATGAATAATGAATTGGAAAAATAACAGCTGATTAGAAATAAAACAACTTGATAAAAGTACTGCAGAGCTGTTCTCTGTTGATTGGCCTCACTATGGTCAGCAGAAGCTCCCAGATAGTCAATACTGGCGATTTTTAAATGCAAATGTCCCTTCCATTTCCAATTACCCTCCTGGGAAATTTCACTTGAACAATTCACTAGATACAATTTTCACCTCTGTAAATTTTGCTGTCCCTTTCACAGACTTGAGAGTCCATGGAAAGCATGCATAAATGACTTAGTAAAGCAAGTGGCTGAATGTCATGCTTAATTTTAAGTGCTATCTGAAGATACGATGCCAAGAATCGAAAGATGCTAACAGAAACGTCAAGGAGAAAACCCCTGCTAGGGAGTCCTTCATGTCCAGTGTGAGTATATATCATCCAAACTGGAATGGACTTATAAAATTAAGAAGAAATGTATCAGTTACAGAATAGGATGCTAAAAACCACCCCAAAATTCGTTCCCGTAAAAGAAAGATTATTTATTATTTCTCTTGAGTTTTTGCATTGGCCAGGGGTTGACTGATACAAGTTGAGCTCGGCTGGGAACAGCTCTGGCTTCATGTGTCTCTCATTTTCCTCCTGGGTCCAACTGGCTTGTCTAGGCATATCCTTCTCATGTCCATGGCAGAAATTCAAAGGTGTAAACTCAACGGCATAAATGCTTTTCTCAAGCTTCTACATGAATCAGTTAACATGCAAGTCATGTGGCTGAAGCTAGAAACAAGAAATAGGGAAATACTGTCCCTCCTTGGTGAGCAGAACTACAAAGGCACATGCCAAACAACACAGATATAGTGCACTGACCACCGTAGTTGTTTAGGGAGAGAAGTATTGGTGCCACAAATTCAATCTATCTCGGGCTATAATTAATAAACCAAGGCATCCTAAACAATCTGCCTCAAAGTGAGTGTATATTGAAAAAACACAATAGAAAAAGATGCGGCTATTGTATGATATTAATCAAGTCACATCACCTCTCTAGGCCTCTCTAGGCCTCAATTTTCTCGTGGAATCTTATATCTTATGATTCTAAGTATTACTAGAAGCAATTGTATTCATTTCCTCCATAAATGAAGATACACATGAAAATTGAACTGAGAAAGCATACATGTTGTGATTTATCTTAAACCTTCTGCCAGATGGTCATTAATCTCATTACTCGATACAGATTCCAATCAGGATGAGGGCACGTAGGCCAGTGCTTGTTTCCATGACTGTGCAGCTGCCCCACCTACATGGAAATACCATAGGAACAGACTATTAAACCGAGCTGTGTTTGCAACTGCTCCCTAGAACCTTATTATGAATAATATGTGTGCTAATCAGAAATTCAATTAATAGGGATTTGAAAAGATTTAGAGCAATACATCTTTTTCCCTTACTTCATTCTCTTGCAATGAGAGTGAAGAATGGATGTGGTTATTTTAATAACAAAAAAAGCCATCTGCCTACAAGGGTGATTGCAGCTTGGTACCCTCTGTCCCAGGTACTCTCAGAAGTCCACAAACATCTTGGCCGAACACTGAAGTCTGTCTGCTTTCACATTTGAGCATTTTTGTCTCTCCCTCCTACCATCACTGCATTCACTTACACAACTGGTCAAAAATAACCTGCCTCCCCCCCCCCCCCCCCCCCGCCCCGGGGTACCCTTCCAGCTAGAGTCTTGGACATCTTCTTTACTATACTCTGAAACATATCAGGTGCCAGGAATAGATGGAGCTCTGTCCTACTGTAAAGGGGGGGATGGGAGGTATTCTTGTATTTTTTCTTACATTTTTTTCCTTTTTATAGACTTTATTTCTTAGAACAGGTTTAGATTACAGAAAAATTGAGAGAGTAGTAGAGTTCTGATTTCCCTCATATTACTTGCCCCTACTATTAACATCTTACATGAATATGACACATTTTTTTTTTTGCATATAATGAACCAACAGTGATATATTGTTATTAACTAACGCTCATAGTTTATTTAAATTTCCTTGGTTTTTACCAAATGATCTTTTTCTGTTCAGGATTCCATATTACATTTATGTTAGGTCCCTTTAGGCTCCTCCTAGCGGTGGTCATTCCTCAGACTTTGTTTAGATTACCTGGAGACTTTTAAGGAGTACTGGTCAGGTGTTTTGTTGGATGCTCTATTATTAGAATTCGTCTACTATCATGAAAGAGTGGGTTTATGGGTTATTGGGAAGAAGTCCAGACAGATAAATTGCCATTTTCGCATCCTATCAAGTATATGTACCAGCAATGTAATTTATAACTACTGATGTTGGCCTTGACCACCTGACTAAGGTAGTTTTTGTCAGGTTTCTCCACAATGAAATTACTCTTTCCTCCCCTTTCTATGCTGTACATTTTGAAAAGAGCTCCCTCTGGTCGGCCTACATTTTTTTTTTTAATTTTTTTAACGTTTATTTATTTTTGAGACAGAGAGAGACAGAGCATGAACGGGGGAGGGTCAGAGAGAGAGGGAGACACAGAATCTGAAACAGGCTCCAGGATCTGAGTGGTCAGCACAGAGCCCGACGCGGGGCTCAAACTCACGGACCGCGAGATCATGACCTGAGCCAAAGTCGGCCGCTTAACCGACTGAGCCACCCAGGCGACTGGGGTCGGCCTACACTTAAGGAGGGAGAGTTTATGCTCTAGCTCCTTGAGGGTGGATCTCTACATAAAATATTTGGAATTCTTCTGTGCATGGGCTTTGTCAATTCTTACTCATTTATTAATCTATTCAATCACTTATTTACATCATTTGGAGTCATGTATACTTATTTATAATTTGAGTTGAAGTCTAATACTCTATTTTTCCCCTCAAGTTGTCCCATTTTTGGCCATTGGGAGCTCTTTTAGTTGGCTCTTGTCTCCCATTGGTATGTCCCCCTTACTGTGTGTGTGTGTGTGTGTGTGTGTGTGTGTGTGTGTGTGTGTATCACCTTCTTCTTTTTTATTTAGTTCGTTTTTACTTTCTGGTGCTACAAGATGATGCAGGCTCATCTTGTATTATTTCCTCTCCAAGTCGTAGAATCAGTCATTTCTCCAAGTAGCCCTCAGAGGACTACTTGTTTTGGAGAACGTTGTTAGAAACCAAGGTCCAGGTGCTAGTGTGTTTATTGCTATTGCAATGTTAATTCTATTAGCCTCTCTCAGCTGACAGAGCAAAAAAAAATGTGTTTATACTAATCTATATATACACTCATATCTATAAATATTTATATGCATAAAAATCCGTGTCTGTATGAAGCTAAACATAAGTTCTTACTGATGCGCCCAACTCTAATCCACTGCATATGGGTCATTGTAGCCTCTTCTTGCTCATCTGGAACCTCCCAATCTAATAGTGGAAGAACTGGTCCCCACCATCAGCTGTCCATTTAATTCTTAAATTCCAGGATACATGCATGGCAGTATCAGAATTGTTAAACTGAATCCTCATGGGAAACAACTTTATCAACTAGGATACAGTTTGTTTTTTTTTTCTTTAGTCTGAGGAAGTCAACTCATTTCCAAAAATACTTAGGTTGACAAGTTTCCCCCTCATCTGCTTCAGTGAGGTACTTTCACACATTTGTAATATAGTTAGATTTTTTTGTCACTGTCTGTGTTCCTTCTTGAGGTCCCAAGATTCTTTATTTATATCTTTATATAGTAAATGGTAATTTGGAGTTCAAAGTAAATAATGTCGATCAATGTTCCCCACTTCTCAAACCTTTCCACACAATGATGCCTCTGTTTTTCATTTCATATCATTGAAGAATTAAATAATAAACTCATAGAATATAACAACCATTGGGAGTCTCAGGGGTTTCCTCACTCGTTCAGCCAAGGAATAGCAGGCCAAACAAATCATACAGTTTGTCCAAGGACTAGGACTCAGATCTCTTAGTCCCCAAACCAAAGCCATTTTCCTTATACAACCTAATATACAGGGAGAAGAGTGCTGTCTGTAAGGAAAATCAAGCTTTGGTTGTTCTGATATATCTCAGTTCCCAGTTCCCGGTGACATTGCAAACTTGGGCTTGCCACACTGTGGCTCTTTATGCAGTGTGCTTTCAAGTCAGTTAACTGTCCCTTTGTCCTATAAGAGCATTCATGCCGACCCAAGCAAAATGTGGTCATTTCCAGGGTAGCCTCTATGCTACCATTGCACATAGATTGAATATCCTTTCCAAATCTTGTGAAAAGGAAGGGGAAGAAGAGTGGATCTCTTTAGATCAACAAAAATCATAAATCTTTAGTTCTCATTGTTCAGAGCATCAGCTGCAGTGTTGCCTCTTCCTGCAGCCTTCCCAGATTCATCTTTCTCTTTCCCTGTGTTTCTATAGCCTTTGTCACACTACTTTCTGCCATTAGATATAAAATCTTGAGGTCTGAGACCCATGGCATTTATTTCAATTCCTTCCATAGATGACTTTATCAGTGGCAAATAAAATATTTTGATTAATATTTGTTTAGGCCATTAGTAAAGGGTGAATGAAGGGAGTTAGAAACACCATTAAGAAGTTAGAAAGAGGGGGCATCTGGGTGGCTCAGTCGGTTGAGCATCCGACTTCGGATGAGGTCATGATCTCACAGTTCATGAGTTTCAGCCCCGCATCAAGCTCACTGCTGTCAGCCCAGAGCCCACTTTGGATGCTTTCTCTCTCTCTCTCTCTCTCTCTCTCTCTCTCCCCCTTCCCCATTCATGTTCTTTCAAAAATCAATAAAAAAACATTTTAGAAAATGTTACAAAGAGGGGTGCCTTGGTGGCACAGGTGGTTGAGTGTCTAATTCTTGATTTCAGCTCAGGTCATGATCCCAGGGTCATGGGATTGAGCCCCATGTCAGACTCCATACTCAGCTTGGAATTCTCTCTCTCTCCCTCTCTCTATGCCCCTCTCCTGCTTACACTCTTACTCTTTCTCGCTCTCTCTCAAAATAAACAAATACACATTTTTTTTTAAAGTTAGAAACAGGAATAAGATGGGAAAAAGAGAAAACCAATACCAGCCACGAAAAGAACAAGAAAAGGATGAAAAAAAGTATGATTCAAGTTGCATTAGCAACCTTAGGGCCCAAAGGAGAAAGAGGATTCAGGCTACCTAAGAAAGAGTCCATACACTCTGTAAAAACATAGATATGGGATGATCATGAATGTACAGTCCTTCTAGAATGCTAACCATCATGATATAAGTAAAGATCCTTCTGTGTCTCCAAGGTAGAGGATGCCCATAGACTTATGACACAAAGATTAGAAGAAATCTAAAAACAACCTTACCTACCTTCCTCTCACTCATTGCTATACTTCATAGTGTCCAGCACTGTAAATGGAAGTCAGAGTATCACAGGTCCCCAGGGTTGTATGAGAAAGGATTCTGGATAGAACCAAAGACCACGAAAGTCAGAGCCTCATATTCCCATTTGAGATACCTTTTAGCCAAGAGACAGAAACTTGACCTTGGGGTTCAAAGTCACAGAACCACAAAGATCTTTCCATAACAGTGACTGATGCCTTCACAAGGACATGAGAAAGGTAGATAGAATAGATAGATAGAATTTGTAGTTTCAGATGAAAAAGCTGGAAAAAAAAACCTTCTGTCATTGATAATGGACCCTAGGGTAATCAAGAACTGAACAGAATCATGGAAGAGACTATTAATTGAAATTGTTTCAGAAAAGTAAATAAAAATTGCATGTCTAGGTGGCTCAAGTGGTTAAGCATCCCACTCTTGGGTTCAGCTCAGATCTTGAGCTCTCAGTTCATGAGATCAAGCCCTGCGTTGAGCTCTGTGGTGTCAGCACAGAGTCTGCTTGAGATTCTCTCTCTCCTCCTCTCTCTCTCTGCCCCTCCCCTGCTCATGATCTCTTGTATTCTTTCTCTCTCTTTCTCTCCTTCTCTCTCTAAAAATAAATAAATAAACTTTAAAAAAAAAGTGGGACACCTGAGTGGCTCAGTTGGTTGGACATCCGACTTCGACTCAGGTCATGATCTCACAGCTCATGAGTTTGAGCCCCACGTTGGGCTCTGTGTTGACAACTCAGAGCCTGGAGCCTGCTTCGGCTTCCGTGTCTCCCTCTCTCTCTGCCCCTCGCCTGCTCACACTCTGTGTCTCTCTGTCTCTCAAAAATAGTTAAACATTGGAAAAATGTTAAAAAAAAAAAAAAGTAAATAAAAGTAATAAAGAAGAGCCAAAAATGTCTATAGACATGTATTCAAATCTGCCCACTTCTGGGTGATTTGGGGCATGTTACTTGCACTTGTCTAGCCTTACTCTCATTCCTTGTAAAATTATAATCATGATACTTATCTGGTAAGATTATTATAAGGGTAAAATGAGAAAAAGTAGGTAAAACAACAAAGAGCCTGAAATACAGAGAAAGAAGTCATCATCATCACCATCAACAATCAGCAAATCAACAATTGCCAAAATTTACCAAGTACTTATTGTTTGCTAAACATTGTACTAGGTGTGTTACATGTAGTTGTTGTTATTAGTATTATTGTTGACCAATCAGCAATATCAGAAGGTTATGGATTTTCCTTTTTATAAAATGGCCATCAAGTCAGACTAGTTTTCTCATGCCTTGAAGAATTTGTATAAAGCAGCCTAAAGGCAGGAGAATGGTAAGTGATCCCACCCAAGTCTTTTGCCTTCTTACAATTTGTGGTGAAATGAAACATCCCAGGCAATGCTAGTCAGGAGGTAGAGAGGAAAGAGACATGGCATTTGTACATTTCCCAATCTTCTGAGAGTTAGCTTTCAATGTCTACTGCCCTGTATCGGTCCAGAGAGGAGGTTTTATGAACTGGTTTCTTCTCAGGCCCAGATAGCTGCAGCCATGTGTCTCTTTAGAGTGAGGGCTGAATTTCTCAGTTACTGGTAACAATTTCTTTTAAGAAAGAGGAAAGCAAATTGTCACTTTAAAAAAAAAAAAAAAACCTGCCTAAATTTCAGGAGCATTAATTACTATTGCCCTTAAGCATCTGGGAACTCATGCTGTGTTTCCATGGTGATTATCATGATTACATACGCTATTTAATTTTATATCTTGGTCTCTACAGAAATTACAGATATGTTTCAGCTTAGCTAGAGGAGTTTTCAATCAAAGCAAGTTAACATGATTTACCTCATTCTAGATTAAACTCAGTATGGTTATGTTCATCTTAAATGTGTGATCACATCCTTGGGCTTTTCAACGCGAAGTTTTGTATAGATATCCGGTCCTTTTTATTGTCAGCTGGAAAGCCTTATGCGATCAGTTGGTCTAGGTCCTGACCTTCACTGCTAGGCTAGCCCAGTGAGGAAATGGCTAAAAGGCCAGGCTACATCCTTCTCCTGCACTGATCTGGAATAATTTGAAGCCAGTGCCAGACTCCCACTGGTTCCCATTATCTTTGTCTGATACAACACAGTAAGAATTTCCTGGTCAAATCAAGGGACAGATAATTCCTGATGAGCCTGAGAGCCAAGAGGAGCTCACGTCAAGGGCTTTGGTGGCCCTACTCTTCCTTTAAATGGAGATACATGTTGTCAAAACCAAGCAAGGAACAGAGGATTATAACAGGGTCCTGATTCTACAAGGGCCCATCTCTTTCTCTGCTAACTGGGACTTTACTCCCCAAACTCAAAGAATATTAGGGCCAAAGAACAAAAGTCTGTGGTAGTAGAGATGGTGAATGGCAAGGCAGAATGAAGAACTCATTTAAAAATAGGCATGGCCAAACACAGGACAAGTGCTGATCAAATGACCACTAAACCGGGACCCATGAGCCCATCGAGTGCTACAGGTTTTCCTGTCATATCTATAATACGTTGGCAAAAGGGCACAACCACCTTTCTAAATAACACAGCCTATGTACCCATTTCATCCATGTCAGAAAATGAATAACATCCTACATTAAGCAACAATTTACGATTTAAGCTACAATGGAAAATACATTTCCCCAAACACCAGGAATTGTTTTATACCAACTTTTCAAAAGTGAGTACATTTTATTTATGTTTTTGCTCTCGAAGCTGGTGACAGAGAGCTCAATCTGGGAAAATCCATATTCGTGCTGAGAAGTTGTCTGCACAGCAGCGGAGAGAACTTATACTGGTTTCGGTTAAACCTGCTTACAGTTTGGGGACTTTTTGCCTTAAAGGCCCACATGACAAGTCAGACAACTTCCACAAGATGCCATGTATTTGTCCAGTTCGAGGCATAGCTAGGAGGCTTGGGTCTAATCTTGGCTTTGCCACTAACAGGACACATATACTTCAAGAAGACACAGCCTTCCTGGACTTTAAGTCCCTCATCTGTGAACTAAAGTAGTTGGGCTAAGTTAATATTTCTCAGCCCTGGACATCGGGGATTTGAATCACTTGGGAAGATTTTTAAAAAGCAACGCCCAGGTCTTACCTTAGACTAATTAAATTAGATTCTCCAGGGTGTGAAGCTGTTTGTTTAAAGTTCCTCCGGCTGAGGGGCGCCTGGGTGGCGCAGTCGGTTAAGCGTCTGACTTCAGCCAGGTCACGATCTCGCGGTCTGTGAGTTTGAGCCCCGCGTCAGGCTCTGGGCTGATGGCTCGGAGCCTGGAGCCTGTTTCCGATTCTGTGTCTCCCTCTCTCTCTGCCCCTCCCCCGTTCATGCTCTGTCTCTCTCTGTCCCAAAAATAAATAAAAAACGTTGAAAAAAAAAAAAATTTAAAGTTCCTCCGGCTGAGACCCTTGAGGCCAGATTAGTCCTGAGTTCACATGGTGTGGACATTCTGTCACTTTCAATTTCACATCATCTTGGAATTTTTGGTCTCCTCTGAACTGTCTCTCCTGTGGAAGACAGAATTCTAAGAAGACCGTCAATGAGTTTCACCCTTGTACAACCCCTTTGACTGCAGATAGAACCTGTGACTTGATTCTGGCCAAGAGATACAGCAAAGGTGATGAGATGGTCAGTCTCATGATTATGTCAACTTATGTTAGCAGATTGGACCAAGAGATGCTCCTGTGGGTTTCGAAGAAGCAAACTGCCATGTTGTGAAAGGGTTTCGGCCATGGAGTGAATAGTTGTGCTCCCTGCCTCCAAAAGTCGCATGTTGAGATCTAATCTTTATTGTGATAGTATTTGGAGGTGGAGTCTTTGGGGTGATTAGATCATGAGGGAGGAGCTTTCATGAATGGGATTAGCATCCTTACAGGAAGAGGCCAGAGCGCTAGCTTGCTCTCTTTCCATCATGTGAGAACATAGGGAGAAGGTAGCAATCTGCAAAACTGGAAGAGGGCCTTTATCCCACTATGCTGGCATTCTGATCCCAGGCTTCTAGGCTCCACAACTGTAGGAAATAAATTTCTGTTTTTTATAACCCACACAGACAATAGTACTTTGTCAATAGCAGCCAGAACCAAATAAGACAATGTCTGAAAGAGCCACACAGCCAGGAATCGCTATACCCTCTGGTCTCTGGCTGACAACTAGCAAGAAAGCAGGGACTTCAATTCTAACAGCTGCGGAGCTGAATTCTGCCCCAAACCATGTGAGCTTGGGCTTGGCAGAGAATCCAGAATTCCAGAAAGGAATGGCCTGCACCAAGACGGCAGCCTTATGGGACCCTGAGCAGAGGACAGCAATCTTTGTCTGGTCTCCTGACCCACAGAAACTATGAGATAATAAATGCATATTGTTTTAATTTGCTAAATTTGTGGTAGTTTGTTATACAGCAATAAAAAACTAATATGTTTTCGAAATGGTATGCTCATGCTCAGCGTGACGGTGCCTGGTGGTATCTTACAGAAAGGTGTGAGATATATTTTGGGGAAAGCTGGACTTGTAACCTGAAAGATAAAATGTAGAATTAAGATTTTCAAAAAAGTGATATACATATGTAAAATTTAAGTTATAATTCCCCAAATACAAGTGCTTAAAATTTATTTTAAAAATCTATTAATTTTTAATTCAGGAAAGACCTATGTGAAAATCTTTGCCATCACAAAACTAAATGCCTTAAGGCTTATTCTTGCCATGTCTTGACCTCAGGTCTCCCATTGGTAAAATGAGGTGAGCGGAGAAGTTCCCTTTCAATTCCTATGAACCTAGGCTCTTTCCATAGCAATCACATCCGCACATGAAGGGTATGCAGTCTGAAGTTAGCCTGATCTGATTTAAATTCTGGTCCACTCATCAGTTATAGATTTTGGCAAGTGACTGATCAATCTTACTAAGCCGCAGCTTCCTCATCTAAAAAATGGGAATAATAAAATAATCTTCTAGTTTTGTGGGTGGGTTTATCACACGGATTAATGGACATAATGGGTTTTATTAAACACAGGACTTGACACATAGTAGTGACTCAAAAATGGTAGTGGTGGTTGCTTTGGTTGCAAGCTGTTTGCTTGATGGCACGAGGAACAATTTGTTTATTTTTGGCACCTGTAATGATCCATCCTAGAAGATCGTTCAGAAAACCTAAGGGGTTGACAACACACATTTGAGAACGTGGAGTTGGGAGGAGAATGAAATCATGGTAGTGTCTGCAGAGGAGGGCAGTGTCCTGCTCCAAAACCAGCATGGAGAGGCAACGTCCTCTACCCCTTCCTCTATTTTCATTGCTTCTCGCTTCAACATCACTAAAGACCAGCACCAAAAGGATGGACGTGACAGAGATTAACAATGCATTCCTAGTAGTTTATCTGGGCTAAAGAACAAAAATATGAATTGTTCCCCCATTCTTTAACTTGTCCCCGATGTATTCTTTCCCTTTTCACTATTGAAGCTAGTCTTCTTCAGACACTATTCTGAACTACTTTCAAAGAGCAGATGTAGTTCTTTTGAAGTTAAATAATGGGTGGCTGGTTGACAGGCTTAAGAAGTCTTCAAATATTATTGTATTGGAGCTGCATCATTGAGGAAGATTATGGCCAAGAAAGATACTCTTTGCTCAAGCAGAGCTGTTAAACAAACAATTTCCCAAGTCTCACCCTAAATGTGGAGAAGAGAACTATAAAGCTGGCCCCAAGAGAGACTTTATGATTGGCTGACGAGAGTTTTTAAGAAAGTTGCTTGACAACCCCCAGAGCCCCGCATTTATTTGGCAAAGAATGGATTGCTTTTCAAAAGAGAAATAAATTAAATAAGAGATAACTTCTCTTGAATGAAAAAAAAATTAATAGAAACAGAAGAAGTTCTTAAAGGATAAGTATATGAAATACTAAATTATATTGAAAGATGAAAGTCAAGACTTAACAAATTCATGACCAGAAATTCCATATGAGCTAAAAATAAAGAAGTTTAGATAAATTCATGGATATGAGAACCACAAGGAATCATCAATTTCAAATCAGAGGTCTTGGAGGTGTTCAGAGTCTGAAATACACGTCTTAAAAATACAGTCTTGAAAAACATCAAGCACCCCATCCCACAAAAGGTCCCTTGATGATACCATCAGAAAAGTAATTCATCACAAATTGGCCCCTGTATTACATTCTTTTTCTCTTAGACACAAAGGAATAAAAGACAAGAAAAAGAATGATAGTCTGTTTTTTTCAAAATGCTTTTATCTTAAGCATACATACTTTTTTTTACAATGTTGCCTATTTATTTATTTATTTATTTATTTTTATTTAATTTATTTTTTAAATTTACATCTAAGTTAGTATATAGTGCAACAATGATTTCAGGAGTAGATTCCTTAATGCCCCTTACCCATTGAGCCCATCCCCCCTCCCACAACCCCTCTAGTAACCCTCTGTTTGTTCTCCATATTTAAGAGTCTCTTATGTTTTGTCCCCCTCCCTGTTTTTATGCTATTTTTGCTTCCCTTCCCTTATATTCATCTATTTTGTATCTTAAAGTCCTCATATGAGTGAAGTCATATGAGATTTGTCTTTTTATGACTGACTAATTTTGCTTAGCATAATACCCTCCAGTTCCATCCATGTAGTTGCAAATGGCAACATTTCATTCTTTTTGATTGCCGAGTAATACTCCATTGTATATACGTATATACCACATCTTCTTTATCCCTTCATCTGTCAATAGACATTTGGGCTCTTGCATACTTTGGATATTGTTGATAGAGCTTAAAGCATACATACTTTTAATACATACCATGGTATTTATCTGAGGGGCAATCTGAATGAAATTTACCTTGTTCAGTCAGAATAACTGCTGTAAGCTTTATGATAAAAATCAGAAGAAAATGGCCTATGAGAGAGTCCGGCCCCTGGGTCCATGTGGCGCAAAAGTAGGAGGGCCGTTTCCTTGTGCATCCCTGGAAACTGCACCTTCTTCATCGTTCAGAAGGCCGGGAGGCCCCAGGGCTCAGCCTGAGTTCTAGGATGGTACTTTGGCCCCCAGCATTAATATTCTAGTGCTGTGTCATTTCCCCAATAGCAGGTTATAAACCGACTACACCGTATGTGATCCTCTGTTGGAACAAGAAGACAAACTCTGGATGGTGGAGAACAAAGTGGAAAGAAAATTTGTTCGGAAGAAGCCTGAGAAAATGATGAGCAGATAGAGAGGCAACAAGACCTGGGAGGCAAGCTGCATCCATCTCCAGTAAAGTACAGACTGAGGAAAAAAAGCAGTGAACTAAGAAAATTGGAAAGATACTTCCTCTGATCTCAGACCTTATATCTTTAAGGAAACACCTTTTTCAACTTACCTGGAAAGAGTTTGAAACACAATTTAGACTTAATCATGAGGGAAGTTGTGTAGGGGAGAATCATCAATTTAATTAGGAAATCCTTCCTCTGCTTGCTCCTTATGCTAATAACCCCCTTTAAATGTAAATCAGTGCGGAAATTACTTCAGTTAAAACCATTTGAAACCCGTAGAAAACCCCTATGAAATTATTGAATGTGGCAAAACTTTCACTCACATGTCACACCTCATTAAATGTGGAAGTCAGGCTTAAGAGAGACCTTGTTCTAAGGAATACTGAAGAGCCTTTAGCTAGATGACAGATCTCTGAGCAGAAGAAAATGTTTACTGGAGAGAAACCAGTGAATACAACAAAACTTCGTTGATTCTTAGAAAATTTGGACCGAAAGCTTTTAAATGTACTGAGTATGATAAAGTTTTCTGTTGTACTTCTCTCGAACTTTATCCCTTCCTCTGCATTTGAAAGGTCATACACACAGAATCCTTACAAATGTTAAGAATTATGGAAATCCCTTTAGCCAAAAGTAAATCCTAATTCATCAAAAAATTCATACTGGAGAGAAACCTTGTGAATGTGGGAAAGTTTCCATTCATATGTCACACCCCAGTCAGCAGAGAACTTGTAGTGGGGAAAACCACTTTGCCTGTAAGGTATGTGGGAAAGTCTTCAGCCACAAATCAAATCTTAATGAGCATGAACATTTTCATAATAGAGAGAAACCTTTTGAACGTAACGAATGTGGAAAAGCCTTTAGCCAGAAGCAATATGTTATTAAACATCAGAACACCCACACTGGAGAGAGTCTTTTTGAATGTAATGAGTGTGGAAAATCCTTCAGCCAGAAGGAAAACCTTCTCACCCATCAGAAAATTCACGCTGGAGAGATACCTTTTGAGTGTAAGGATTGTGGGAAAGCTTTCATTCAGAAGTCAAACCTCATCAGACACCAGAGAACTCACACGGGAGAGAAGCCTTTTGTATGTAAGGAATGTGGAAAACCCTCCAGTGGCAAATCTAACCTTACCGAGCATGAGAAAATTCATATTGGAGAGAAACCCTTTAAATGTAGTGAATGTGGGGGCGCCTGGGTGGCTCAGTCGGTTAAGCGTCCAACTTCAGCTCAGGTCATGACCTCATAGTCTGTGAGTTCGAGCCCCATGTTGGGCTCCGCGCTGACAGCTCGGAGCCTGGAGCCTGCTTCCGATTCTGTGTCTCCCTCTCTCTCTGCCCCTCCCCTGCTCACACTCTGTCTCTCTCTCTCAAAAATAAATAAACATTAAAAAAAATTTTTTTTAAATGTAGTGAATGTGGAACAGCTTTTGGGCAGAAGAAGTACCTCATAAAACATCAAAACATTCACACTGGAGAGAAACCCTATGAATGTAATGAACGTGGAAAAGCCTTCTCTCAACGAACATCACTTATCGTATATGTGGGAATTCATTCAGGTGATAAACCTTACGAATGCAATGTATGCGGAAAAGCCTTCTCTCAAAGTTCATCTCTTACTGTGCATGTGAGAAGTCATACAGGTGAGAAACCCTATGGTTGTCATGAATGTGGGAAAGCTTTCTCTCAATTCTCAACCCTTGCTCTGCATTTGAGAATACACACAGGTAAGAAGCCTTATCAATGTAGTGAATGTGACAAAGCTTTTAGCCAGAAGTCATACCATATTAGACACCAGAAAATTCATACTCATTAAAAACCCTATAAATATCTTAAAAATTGGAAAGTGTTCATCAGGAGATTAAACCTCATAGCACATCAGAAATGATCATCCTGAAAGAAGCTATCACAAATGAGGAAAACAAAAGCTAAAAACTTACTGGACACCATGGAATTTATACTGAAGAGAAAGACATTTATATGATAAAAATCCTGGCCCCCTCCCCAAAAAAGCTGATGGCCTAGGTAATGCTGAAACTTTAGACGCATTTCCACCAAACGTGCTTCTTCTCGCTGTCTGCATTTATCTGGAGATCTTCACCAATGTAATCAAAAAATAAGTTTTAAGTATTGGAAAGGAAGAGACTTTTATGGTATTGATTTAGTAGAACAGAAGAGATTCTGGAAACACCTATGCATCCATTAAAATTTAGAATATGATAGAAATGGCAATAGGAGGTGAGAAGATAATGGGACTATGTAAAAAGTGATTTGGAGGTAATATGTTCCCCAAAGAAAAAACAGACCATGAACTGTAAACAGAGGTAAGAGCCAAGAGGATAAAAACAAGAATAGAAGCTGTATACGGAAATGGTTATGACCTTCGGAGTAGGGAGACATCCCTTATAACGAGCTCAAAAATTCTCTGAATTTGTATGCTTAGGAAATATGTACCAGTGTGCTTCCTGTGGCATGATTTGTAGTTAGCCGTAAGTTGGAAACGACTTAAAGGCCCATCGGGAACAAAACGGAAAATACTTATGATGGAATACTGTATATCTGTAAAATTTAACAAATGAGATCTCTATGCATTACAGAGAAAGATCTCAAAAGTCATGTTGAAGGGGGAAAATGAAGTTGCAGAATAACACATATATTACAATGCATTTCTGTAAATTTTAACTAAAACTTTACTCATGAAATTCAGTACTTTGTATTGGTAATTGATACATATATGTATGTATGTTTTTAAAATGTTTTTGAAATGGATTGGAAGGATACAGACGGAACTCTTGATAGTGGTTGCTTGTGAAGAGTGGAGCAGGGAAGGGGGTGAGGGTGGGAGGGATGGGATGGGGACTGTTTAAAGGGGGGGGGGTGTTCATTTTTATATATAAATATCCATTTCTCTTAAAAACTAAAGACTGCAAGTAAATATCTCAAAATACTGGATAATTCTGATTGTAGTATATGGATATCTTGTCTTATTTTTTGTACTTTTCTGTATTTTTAAATTTTCTCAGAATTAATAAGAATGGGGGTGAGGATGGGAACACGGTACCTATAGAAATCATGTTCTAATGGATTCATTCCCAATCAAGTACTAAACTTTTCATAGAAAATATTTCTAGAATTTTATCAATGATGAGTGGATGGACTTGCTCTCTATGTAATATGAAATTATCTATTTTATTAAAATTAGAAATGATCATATAATCCAAAAAAATGGCCTATGAGAACCATATTCAGATGTACAGTTGGCCCTTGATCACACAAAATAAAACATGACTGCTGGCCTCCAGAGATCTTCTCTGGTTCAGTCTACAGATGCAAGGCTGAAAATAGAGCTGTGTAGAGGCTAAGTGTTGGGGAAGGTCATAGAAAAGATGTGACCACACATTGACCCATGAACCGGACCCAGGCCATCAGAGGCTCCTCACTCCCTCTTCTGTCCTTGAAATGTGGGTTCTGTTTGCCTTTCCTACTCTCAGAGGCTGCTCCAAGGATGTAAGATATAGCCATGAAATGGGGTGTGGTGTTGAAAACACCTTCACGATGTACATGAACATGACTGAACCCAGTTAAGGCCTTTATGCAAACTTTAAAGGTTTGGCAGGCAGGTGTAGGGATCCCCTGTTTTGCTGTTGCCCAAGACAACATCATATGTAAGTTCCCTTTGCCTATTAAACCTGCCACCTACCCACCTGGAGTGGTCTGCCTTTTTCTTGGGGCTCTCCCTGCCCTCCACGCACAGGAGCTGGTTTCAGATTGTACTCAGGTAGCTCCCAAGGAGGTTACGGACCAATACGAAGGAGGGAGAGATTATAAAGAGGAAAAAAGAAGACAACAATTTGGAAATTGTGCTCAAGATGGCTTCTTGTCAACTTCCGTGGTGGGGGGGAAATGAGTTTTAGGATATACTACACACACTACAAACCCCACTGGAGGGATGTCCTCCACGCTGGGACCAAAGGGCTGAATCAAGCAACTCCAGGTGCAAGAGATTATTAAAAAGTTGTTCCCACTTTTCTGAATGCTCTCATGGCAATTCCAGAACTACATCAACACTTTTTTTCAGCATTTTGGGGAGTCTGATACCTCTCCAACCAGTTAGAGACACATTTTTCAAACCCTAATCACATATGTGAGGGCCAAAGGGATGTTTTCTGGATACATGGCCATACATAGGAATTTTAAAAATGTATAAATATTTTATAGTCAAGCTGCAGAGCAAGAAGCAAGAAGACCAATATACCTTGGAAAAGCATTTAGCTTTATTTATAATTTAAAAAAAATGGAAATGGAGACATTAGGATAGCCTCTTTCTCATAAAATTGGTAAAAAAATAAAAATACCAGTGATGGTGAGGATCATAGACAATGGTCATATTCATACAGCCCTGAGAGGGCAAAGTGGTACAATCTGTCTGGGGAGAGATGTGGAATTTGGCACTATTTATCAAATGCTTAAAAAATTCACATACTCTTTGGATTCCAAATTCCATTTCTATGAAATGAGTGTATCCTAAGAAAATAATTAAGGATGCATACAAGCATTGGGCTTCAAGAATATTCAGCACAGTATTTTTTTTATAATAGCAGAAAGGCAGAACCTACGTTTTTAAAATTTACCAGTTCAGCAAAATATTGTAGATCCATATAATGGGATATGATTTTGTCCGTGAAAATTACACTGCAGATTTTTTACTGATATATACATGATATATATATATATATATATATATATATATATATATATATATTATACACACACACACACACACACATATATACTTGTAACACTTTTTTTAATGTGTATTTATTTTTGAGAGAGACAGAGAAAGCATGAGCAGGGGAGGAGCAGAGATAGAGAGGGAGACACAGAACCCGAAGCAGGCTCCAGGCTCTGAGCTGTCGGCCCAGAGCCCAATGCGGGGCTGGAACTCACAAACCATGAAATTGTGACCTGAGTCAAAGCTGGATGCTTAACTGACAGAGCCACCTGGGTGCCCCTGTAGCATATTTTTGATTAAAAAAATGAGTTAAGAAATTATGACTTGGGGCACCTAGGTGGCTCCGTCAGTCAAGCATCTGACTCTTGATTTTGGCTCAGCTCATGGTCTTACAGTTAGTGGCATTGAACTCCACTGCACTGACAGTGTGGAGCCTATTTGGGATTCTCTCTTTCTCTCTCTCTTTCTCTATCTGCCCGTCCCCTGCTCTCTCCTGCAAAATAAATAAGTAAACATTTTTAAAAATTATGACTTTATCATGGTAAAACCCAGTGTAAAAGGTAAAAATGTGCACGAGGTTCTGCGGGGAACTCAGGAACACCTGGCTTTTGCCCTGACAAGTTTCCCTGTTCCTTTCAGCTTTTCCAAAGAAGAGAAATACAAGGAACAGATTCAAATAGCAAACAGAATAGTAGTTTCTTAGCTGCATCAGTGCCTGAGATGTCCATGAGACTTCTCAGTTAAAAGTGAACTGGGAACCTATGTGGGGCTCCTGTCTCCCACCACAGCCCAAAGCAGGGATTTCACCAAGACATGCATACAGAGAGTAAGAGGAGCCAATGAAAGGAAACTACCAGGGAACCACCTTTTAATTACAGTGAAGAGGCCCTTTAGTAGACATGGCCCCATGATTACTGTAGAATTTCATCAGTAAAATCACCATCCCTAGGGTGGAGGATTAGGGAGGGAGGTGTGTATGCAGATGGGATAAAAGACAGACCCAGAGCCACAAGATCCTGTCCCTATGACATTGTTTCAATGATCTTCTGCTGCATAACAAGCCACTCCAAAGTGCAATCGCTGAAAACAATGACACTATTTCTCCCAATTCTGTGGGTTGACTGGGCTCTGATGTGTGGCTCTGCCCCACGCAGTGTAGCTGAGCTTACTCAGGCGGAGGCATTCAGCTAAGAGCTCAGCTGGTGCCAGAAACTCCAAGATGACCTCTCGTCCTCCAGGGTCTCACTCCTCATTCGGCAGTGTTTGCCCGAACCTCTTAATGCACAGTGACTGACTTTAAAGAAAGGATTTTAGGAAAACAAACCCTGTTCTAAAAATGTGCCTGCGATTAGTTTTAGCCGGGTATGACATTCAGACAGAAATGATGGTCATGAAGGAAGAAGTTTAACAACATCCCTAGAAACAAGGGCAGGCGGAAGAGTGGTGGCTTGGTGTGTGATTTGGATAAAAAAGATTAGAAGTTGTGGACTCTGGATTGGTTGGTTTGTGCATCAAAGGTACACTTGCAGGAGCCTGGAAGCTCAGTTGGTTAAGCGTCCGACTTCGGCTCAGGTCATGGTCTCACGGTTGGTGAGTATGAGCCCCGAGGAGGGCTCTGCGCCGACATTGTAAAGCCTGTTTTGGATTCTCTCTCTCTCCCCTCCCCTGCTCTCTCTCTCTCTTTCTCTCTCTCTCCCTCTCTCTCAAAAATAAATAATGAAAACAAACATTTTTTTTTTTAAAAGGTACACTTGCAGGGAAGTCATTTACTATCTCTAGATATTAGAGAGCCTGGGAGGGACCATGTCTCCAGGACAAAAGTCCCAAACTAAGAATAAGGAAATTAGAAAGTACAGTCTGTACAAGCCCCACAGGCAAGCTCTTGCCAAGCTTCTGCTTGCATCATGCTTGCTAGGATCCCACTGACAAAAGCAAATCACGTGTTCAAGGCTGTAGGAGAGGACGAAACAAGGGCACAGACATGGGAGATATTGCCCATTGAGGGCCATCACTGTAACAGCTACTGCATCAATACTTACAAATGAAAGGCGATTTGCCATGGTCAACAATGGTCACCCTTGGAGTCTAGACTTGTGTACTGTTTTGTCCTTTTAGCTAATTTTGTCCTTTTCACCTTATGGATTTTCCTATGTTCAACAATGAATATGCATTATTTTTGTAATAAGAACAAAGCCAAAATTAATGAACAAAATAAATACTACTGTCTTACATTAAGTTTTCCCAGAAGCAGAACCGAAGATGAGGATCCTTATGCCAAGTGGTTTGGTATCCCACCCCAAGAAAACCAACCACAAGGGGCTGAGAAATGCAGGCTAGGGCAGGCGAAGGAGCTGAGCAACAATGTGATCTCAGCTGAAGAGCACTCGCAGCCCGAGACCACAAGGAGCTCAGCAGAATGAAAGTGCCATGGGGCTGTCTCTCCATGAAGCAAAGGGTCAGGCTTCAGTACTCCATTCCAGTGCGTCAGCAGCTGTGGCTGCCCTTTGGCAGGAAGGCATAATCTCTTAGGCATCTCCTAGAAATACAGATTCCACCGGGTTGACAAGTCACAGCAGAAGGATGCTGCTGTCAGTCCTTATCAGGAAAGCCCAAAGAAGCTGAGGGACAGGTGCACTCACTCCATAAATGGGACCCAAACATCTACCATCACTACTCCAGCCTATTCCAAAGGGTTGCCTCTGTAACGCCTCCATAACTGCCTCTAGCCACTGCCATATACTCCATATATGCTATCTAAACAGAAAGTAGATATCAAGTAATATATATCAGGTAAGTGAATGATAGATACGTGAAACACAGCATTTCCCTGTTATGTATATACCATGTATCCTTAAAGATGGCTTCAGAAAGTGGAAATTTAGAGAGTATACCAGGATATTATCGATAAAATATCTCTTTGAATAGCTCTGTAATTGTGATGATGAGGCAGATTTTGCTACACTTTCCAAAAAAAAAAAAAAAAAAAAATCTCCTCTGGGCTGAAATCATGCATGAGAAGTTTCAAGGGGGAAGGATCATTTTTTTCTAAAGGTTACAGGCCTAAATTATAAACTCAAGTCAATAAGTTAGACGTCTAAAAATTCTAAAAATAGGGGCGGATAATAAGAGTGCTTTCTCAACCAAAACCACAACCTTCCCTCTGCTGCGCTCAGAGAAAGCAGCAGAAACTAATCTTTCTCCCCAAGTGGAAAAACGGGTAATAGAAATCCACCAGATGCCTTGAATTCTATGCACTGACAATGTATTTCCATCAATCTCATTTATTTTTGTCTGAAGTCTTATTTTCAGGTCATTACATTCAAATACCGAATCAGGCCATATTCACCAAGGTGCTCTGGGAGAAGGAAATGACTTTTATTAGCAGTCACACTTATTTTCTGGGTTTTACCATCAATGATGACAAGCCTCCACTGAAGAAGGGAGAGATGATGGCTCATAGAATCTTAAGCAAGCAATTTGATAGAGGTTCTTAGTAACATGGAGAAGTCTTAGGTATCTCTGTTAGGTGAACTATGGACAGGACAGAGAAGGCCTGGTCAAAAAGGGTTCCAACTTCACCAAATGGAGAGATGGACAAAAAAATAAATAAAATAAAACAAAATAAAAGAAAGAAAGAAAGAAAAGAAAAATAAAATAAAATAAAAATAAAATAAAATAAAATAAAATAAAATAAAATAAAATAAAATAAATGAGGGTTCTAGAACTATAGTGAGGTCCAAGTGAGATGGGGTTAGAAGTCAAAGTCCTGCCCACTTGGCTTCTTCCCAAGCCCTACCTGCCTTCAACAACTAACCTATATGATTGGTCAGAAAGAAACTGGAAGCCTGGAAAGAAAAAAAAAAAGAAAGAAAGAAAATGCACACAGCTATACAGCCAGTTAGAGACACAGCCAAAACTGCAATCCAGAAGTATCAGGACCTTTCAATATCATTGTTAAACCTTTGATTAAATATAATTTTATTCTTTTCAATATAGGTGATAACGTTTTAGACTTTTTAATAATTTTTTTGTATAAAGAAATGCACAGAACAATAGATAAATAAATCTTTTAACAGATTGTTTCTTGTTTGAACTTTGGATAATTCAACTGCCCTCATTTTTCTCATGTAAGATTTTCAGGGGGGCATACATCCAGCAAACTCGTTTTCTATTTTCAAGCTTCCAATTCTTGCTCAATCCCCCCTCCCTCATTCTTTTTTTTCCTTCTCCTTCTTTCCCTCAATCCCCTCCTCCTCCTCACACAATTAAAAGCTTGACAGATCAGTCCCTTCCCCTTATCACACAGGGGCTCACCACAAGCCATCTGGTCCTGTGATTGCCAGGAAGGGCTGATGACATCTCTGGGAGATTCTGCAGGATAGCAGCAGTCTTTTGAAGATGCCACCTGCTCTTTCTATGCCTGGGAAGTTGAAGGAGATAGCACCACATGCTGACGCTCCCTCTCCCTGAGAAGCTGGCTTTAGAAGCGGGGTGAGATCAGCAGGGGTCCCCTGATGGTGGCCTGCAAGCTGACTCCCCCCCAGGCAGGGGGCAAGCAAAAGAGAGTATTCTAAGTCCTGGGGGCTCCTCCCCTGGGTGTTTCCCATCATCCAGCTGGCAGGATGCAGCAGCTGCCAATGGACAGGAACAGCGTATTCTAGTTTCTGCTCCAAAACCAGAAGTTTCAAGCCAGTTCTAGTTATTTCACTTAGAATTCATTGGGTGAAATCCCATGAAATTGCCCATATCTGACTGCTTTTTTTTTTTTTTTTGAAAAAAAAAATTTTTTTAATGTTTATTTTTGAGAGAGAGAGACAGAGCACGAGCAGGGGAGGGGCAGAGAGAGGGAGACACAGAATCCCAAGCAGGTTCCAGGCTCTGAGCTGTCAGCACAGAGCCCGACACGGGGCTCGAACCCACAAACCGTGAGATCATGACCTGAGCCGAAGTCGGACACTTAACCGACTGAGCCACCCAGACGCCCCCAACTGCTTTGACTTACAAAATGGTCAAAGCTAATCTCATGTGGGTCTACCTAATCTATCCTGTATGGTATCTCCAAATGACAAGGAAATCATGGCAGAGAAAGAAAATCTTTGGAAGGCCTCCACTCATCATTTTGACTCCCTCACTCCCCTGCTCAGAAATATTCATTGTATCACTATTAACTCCACGATAAAGTTCACACACATCACAGTGGCGAGCAAAGCCCTCTGTAAGTCCTCAGCCTACCTATCAGTAGTATTCATTCCTACTTACCAGCTCCCACCCACCCTTTTCTCTCAACCTTTTTAAACCTTTCTTTTCTTCCACCTCTTGAAGTTTCAATGAAAGTCATAAAAGTTTGCAGAAAGTGTCCAATTTTTCTCTCACTCATTTGCACATTCAGTTTAACTCGTTAGTCTTCCTTAAAGCAAATGATAACAGAAGACATAAGAACTATAATCAAAGTATGATGAAGCTGCTATTCGCTTCCAGAACTGAATATTCATTTAAAAGTGACATCACAAATTTAGGGGTGTCTGGGTGGCTCAGTTGGTTAAGCATCCGACTCGTGGTTTCAGCTCAGGTCATGATCTCACGGTTCATGGGTTCCAGCCCCGCGTCCGGCTCTGTGCTGACAGCGTAGAGCCTGCTTGTGATCCTCTCTCTCCCTCTGTCTCTGATCCTCCCCTGCCTGTGATCCCTCTGTCTCTCTCTCTCTCTCTCAAGATAAAGAAATAAACTTAAAAAAATAAATAAATAAAATTGAAATAAAATTGAAAAGACCATTTTGAGTTTCTGTTCAAATAGTAATACATTACTTGTTCTTAACCAGTAAAATGCGAGATGTGACAGAAGTAAATTTCGGTCAAGCATGTGCTTCTATGGGGTTGAGGAAACGGATGTGCATTTTCCAGGGTTACCATCACACGGAATCCCTGGGAGGAAAAAAAAACCATGTTTGCCCGGTACCTTAGGTGAGGCAGTCATGGTGGATCTTCCTCCAGGAGTTCCTTGGGGGATTGGTTTCACAGAAAATTGGTGTTTTGGGCACTGTGTCCTTCCATAATCGTGAAGAACTATCTGAATCATGAGCAAGACAGAGCCCTACTGATCCCCTTGCTAATACTCACGCTATGAGGTTACTGAGGCTGGTTGGGAACTGCAAACGTGTCCACTACAGAGACCCAGTGTCCTTGACTGGATCTCTTCCCAGAGCTTCTACAGACCACATTCCCTACGTCATACTCTGACCCTTACAATGGGCATTATTTTCTGGGCACATGATATATTTTCAGGGATGTTCAGAGAGGTTGAATCCGGGATTGATGAAAGCCTGTTTTCGTTTGGATTCCCCTATGCGCATGGGTCGTGGCCCCCAAGACATAGATTCAAGTGCAAGTACTTTATCTGGGGGGTGATCCCAACAAACACCTGGAGGGGTGTGGAGAAATGAGACAGGTAAGGGAAAGAGCCAGAAAGAGTTCAATGTCAACGAATGTACCCCATTGGTAAATGGAGCTTAAATTGCTGAGGAACTCTGGGAGCAGTGTAGAACATGCTTCAGAGTTATCCCACTGGAGGGGTGCAAGGGAAATGGAATTTATACACCTACTCCCTCAGTCATCTGGGGAGAGCTGCTGAGAGAAATTGGGGAAATGGGAAATTCCACCGGCGTTCTGGCCACCTGGCAGAGAAAGACATGAAGCAAAATAACTGCTGGCAGTTGAAAGTTAAGGGGATGAAGGAGAGGAGTTGACGGAGAGGTACTGACAGTGTCTGCTACAGAGCTAAAAGTCAACTAAGGGAAAAAGAAAAGCAAATGCATCAGGAAAAACAAAGTGAGAAAGATGTTAATCGGTAAACAAACAAACAAACAAAAAACCTGTGTCAGAGAGTCTTAGAAGGCTACTCAATCCATTCCTGATTTCCAACCAAAACCATCCATAAATTATACTGAAATGGTACTTGTGGAAAAAGAGGCACTATCCTCCAAGTCCTGGGTGAATATTTGAGGCTCCATCCCAACCTTTCCAGTTAACTTCCCCACCGTCCAATTCACACCTGTTGTCTTTAGGTAGACCATCTCCTTACTGCCCAGTGGGCTCACGACGGGCTCACTGTGACCATCGTACCTTTGCTCATGCTGCCCAGCCTGCCTGGACTTGTCTCCACATCATGAGAAGCTCCCTATTTTTAAGACGTAACTCGAACCCTCCTGTGCCCAATGAGGTCCTACCAACACTGATTGCTCCCTTGTCCGCTTGCTTGCTCATTGCTGTGGTAGGCAGAATAATGGCCCCAAAGAAGTCCACACCCTGATTCCTAACATCTGGGAATATGTTACTTTACTTGGCTGAAGGGACTTTGTAGATGTGATTAACTTCAGGATTTTGAGATGGGGAGATTATTTTGGATTATCCAAGTGGACCCAATGTATAATCAAAAGATACCTTAAATGATAGAAGAGTCAGAGTCAAACAAAACAAAACAAAACAAAAGACAAAAAACAAAACCTGAGTATGTGACCCTATTTGGAAATAGGGTCATGGGCCCTAAATTTATGTGACTGGTGTGCTTCTAAGAAAAGTAAAGATATACAAGAAGAAGGCCATTTGATGATGGAGGCAGAGATTAAAAGGATGCATGTAAAAAACAAGTAATGCCGAGGATTGTTGCCAATTCTAGAAGCTGAGAGATAGGTATGGAACAAATTGTCCCCACAGCCTTCAGGGAAAGCTTGGCCTTACCCAATGCCTTAATTTTGGACTCCTAGTCTCCAGAATTATGACAGAATGCACTTCTATTGTTTTAATTCACTTAGTTTGTACTTTAGTTAATAGTAGCTTCAGGAAACAAATCCACAACATTATAGGTTTCCTGTAAAGATTAAATGTAATAGTAGGTATAAAGTCCTTAGACCATACCTTTGTCATATTGGAATGTTGGAGAAATGAATAAAATACTGAGCCAAAGATGGCCAAGGGGACTAAAACAAGCTCCGGTCTCCAGCTTAGAGACCCTCTTCTTGGTTCTTCTTGCCTTGTTTGCCATGCGGCCAAAACCCCGCCACAGATATGGAAGCTGACAACTATCAATTACCCTTCCCCCCTTCATTCGGAGCTCAGATCTTTGGAGAAACGTCTCTGAGCCTGCCGGTGTTAAATAAATCTCCGATCCACCAAGATCTCCTAGTGCCACTGGTTTTCCCGCCAGGGTTCCAGCCTGGTTCCATAACAGGAAGTGTTAAATAACAGTAAGTAATCATCACTGCTTCATATTTACTAGCCTTATTATCATTAATTTTTAAAAACGTGGTTGAGTGACTACTGACACACTCTCTTAAGCATCTCATGTGCAGAGATCACATCTTATGCTTCCCCACTGATAATAAATCTTTAAAAATTTTTCAGTTTTAACTTTTAATATGATAGACATACCGAACTATAGCTCACATAACAGAGGCTCTTAAGGATCCTCAATAATTTTAAAAAGTGTAAGAAGTCCTGAGAGCAAAATGCTTGAGAAATTCTGGAAGCGAGTCTTTAAAATTAGAGGCTTTATTTATCTTTAATTATTCAGGCAACTGGTCTTCGCTCAATATATAGTCTTTGCACAAAATTGATAGCGCCAGCCATCTGGGAGGTTGGATTTGGATAGCGATAGTGCAAAAATTATTTTACGCTTTTTTTAATGCTAATTTATTTTTGAGAGAGAGAGTGTGCAAGTGGAGGGAGAGACAGAGAGAGGGAGACAGAGGATCTGAAACAGGTTCCCTGCTGAGAGCAGCAAACCCGATCCAAGCAACAGTTTTGCTTTAGCCTTTCTAAACCTCATATTACCATCTCTTCAGCAAGAGATGTTTTGCCCTTAATTTCAGTGGTGTTGATAATGACGATGACGATGGCTTATTGACCCAGAAGGTATTGTATTTTGCATCGTATTTTTTTTTCAATCACTTTTCCATCCTGTGACACTAGGAAGATTCTGTAATTTTATGATCACTTTCAGTTATTATAAGCTTAGATGTAGGACAGTTCAGTGTCTCCAGCTTAATCAGACATCTAATCTGTTTTCCTCTTTATGGAATATTCCCTTCATGCTCCACTCTCTTTGCTTAGGATTCTCTCTCCTATTCTACAGAGAAAAACCACAACACATTTCATTAGGCTAAAGAACTTTCTCAAATGCAAAGGTTTCTTTTTCCCTACCCTAGTCTTTTGATTTTTTTTTATTCGTGTCTAATTTATTCACTGCTGGATCCCAGGCACTTAGTACAGTACCTGTTACAGGATAGGTGCTCAATAGATATTTACTGAATCTGTAATTGATTGAGTGTCCTAGACCAGGAAAGAGGTGGGACTGGCTCCCAGAGCCAGTGCCCTTGCCCACACTTAGTAAGCCCTAGAAGGAATGTCAGGCCACCAATTCCTTTGCAGCTTCATTTGGATTATGGGGATAGAACCACCATCCCCCCGTATTATTTTACATCTTTCTCCTCAGGCTTTGGTTCTAGTTTCTAATCCTGGGGAAAATCAGGATGACTATTCTATTGCAATAATCTACTTAAAAGCAACTCCTACTATTTACTCAGCACTACTGTGTCCCAGGCATTATTCATATATTAGCTTCATTTCTTACCAGCACTCTTGCGAGACAAGGATTACACTCTCCATTCTCAAATGAAGAAACAGAGTCACAGAGAATTTAGGAAATGCGTTCAAGGCCACAGCTAGGGAGTAGTAGAGCTGAGAAATTGAGAAAATCATGTCTCAACCTTTGGTGAGTCATTAGTTCTCAAAGTGATTATGTGTGGAAATGAAAAGGGCCCTGTAAATTAATGAATAACTTAAGTGCACATTTTTATCCATACTTTTCATTTTATTTTATTCCTCTGCAGAGCCTTAATAACCATCTTACTTGTCCTAAAAAAAATAACACCAAATAAATTAATGAATATAAATAAGCTTCAATACTTCTGAAACACAACTATATTTGTATTTTCCGTCTCTCTTTCTCTCTCTCTCCCTCACTCTCTCCTTCTCTCCTATTCTCTCTCTCCCTCTCCCTCTTTCCTTCTCTTTCAGTTGAGAAGGATTAGTTTAAACATAATCTATGGTTCATGAAACGTGACCATCATTTATTCATCCATAGCCCTCTTTCAGTATTATATTTATTACTTTCTAAATATTATCTAACACCTACAAAACCACCATCTAATAATGTAAAACCTACAACAGCATCTGTAACTAGTATCTACTTACATGTTTGTGCTCCTTCTATATCTCAACACCCTATCATATTTCAACTCTCAAAATAGTAACTCCATCCTGAACCTGTGATCATCACTCCCTTGCTTTTTGTTTCTTGTTTTTGGCTACATTCTCCAACAATAAAATGAAACAGAATACATTTTTCTACTTATGTGGCGGGTCCTTAAAACAATGAATTCACTGACCTACTAAATAACTATTTCCAGCCTTTTCTTTTCTGAAACCAGACTGTTCTTTAAGAGTTAGAAGCAACGTTGGGGCGGGGCGGGGGTGGGGGGGGGGGATGGAATAAGAGTTAGAAGCAACCAAACTTTAAAATATCCAGCTAGGGCCGCCTGGATGACTCAGTCAGTTAAGCATCCAACTTGGGGCCAGTTCGTGCTCTCGCGGTTAGTGAGTTTGAGCTCCACATTGGGCTCTCTGCTGATAGGTCAGAGCCTGGAGCCTGCTTTGTATTCTGTGTCTCCCTCTCTCTCTGTCCCTCCCCCACTCATGCACTGTCTCTCTCTCTTTCTCTCTCTCTCAATATAATCAATAAACATTAAAAAGATAACAAAACTTCAAGTAAATTTTAAAACATAATAAAAATAAAATAAAATAACATATTCAGCTAGTCTTCCATAAAAGAAAAAGAATCACCATTATCTAGGCTTGAAATCTTAACATTATCTCTGTCTTCAACCTCTCCCTCACCTCCAAATTCTATTTTGACTCTTTATTAATATACGTTTTAGCCTTGGAGCACCCTAACTTGAATTTGTTGTCCAAATTCTACCAGGCTGCAGATTATTCTTTGGAGGAATCTTCTTAAGTGTCCAATTCTCTAGGTAAGAACAAAACTGCAAAAACACAGTCTTTGCAGAGAATAACAGGAAGCCATTTGGTTTCCATAAACAAAACCTTCTGAAGGAATACACCACACGGATCCCCTGTATGGGACAAAAGAACATTTGGACACACCTAATAGCCCCAGGGCAGAAACCAAAACAACCACACCCTTCAAGTGATCAGGTCCTTCAAGATTATGCATACAAAAAAGCAACTATGTAAGGAACCAGTTTCCTTCATATCCCAGGGTCACAGAGGTAAACACATTGATAACTGATAAATTGCTTGATAACCTACCTAAATAATAAACACCCTACTAATAGTAATCCTTTTCAGAATCCTGGGGCAATTGCATCTGTAGGGGAACAACCAGGATTGGAAATGAGTAACCCTAAATGATTAAGAATGAAATAAAATTTAATTAAATTATTTCTAGGTGGTGGAGCGCTGGTTTAGACAGAGCACTCCTGAAGGCTAACACTCATTCTCAGGAGTACCGTCTTCAGTCAGTTTCCCTAAGTGGAGTCTGAGAGGGGTATTTGGCTGCAAACAATTAACTGAGGAAGTATTCTTAAGGGAAAAATGTTAAGACAGTGAGGGAAGCAGAACAAGAAAGGGAATGGATTGAAGCATGGGATTCAGTAAAGTCAAACTTTGCTGGACCAGTTCCACCACTAGGCAGGGGAGGGCTCTAGACCAGAGCATACAGGGCATCTCAGCAATGTCCCCGGCTGACAATCAAGCTAATTAACATATCCATCACCTCACACTGTGTGGTGTGTGTGTGTGTGTGTGTGTGTGTGTGTGTGTGTGTGTGTTGAGAACAATTTGGATCAACTCTCAGCAGATTTCAAGTACAGAAGGCAGTATCATGAACTAAAGTCACCATGCTCTACATTAGATCTCCAGAATTTATTAATCCCACATAACTGAAACATTGTACCCTTGGATCAACATCTCCCCATTTCCCCCATTCCTTAGCCTGTGGAGACTACCATCCTAGTCTCTGCTTCTGTGAGTTCAACTTCTTTAGATTCTACATATAAGTGAGATTATGTAGTATTTTTTTAATCTTTATTTATTTTTGAGAGAGAGACAGAGTGTGAGCAGGGGAGGAACAGAGAGAGAGGGAGACACAGAATCCGAAGCGGGCTTCAGGCCTTGAGCTGTCAGCACAGAGCCCGACATGGAGCTCGAACTCACACACTGTGAGATCATGACCTGAGCCAGACGTTCACCAGAGCCTGAGCCACCCAGGTGTCCCTGAGATTATGTAGTATTATGTGCATGTCTTATTTTACTTAGCATAATGTCCTTCAGGTTTATCGGTGTTGTTAAAAATGGCAGGACATCCTAAATACTATCCCTGTGTGTGTGTGTGTGTGTGTGTGTGTGTGTGTGTGTGTAGATAGACAGATAGATCTATATATTTCACATGTTATTATCCACTCATCTTCAGCAGATATTTAGGTTGTTTCCATACCTTGGCTATTGTGAATAATGCTGCAGTAAACACGGGAGTGTGTGGAAAAGGAAATCCTTGTACACTATTGGTAGGTATGAAAATTGGGGTAACCATTGTGGAAAACAGTATGGAGTTTCTTTTTAAAACATAAGAAAAAGGACAACACTCTTTTAAAAGTGCTCAACGTTTGATCCAGCATTTCCACGTCTCAGAGTTTGCCTTCAAGAAGCAATTAAGAATATGAGCAAAGATTGAGCCATAAGATTTATACATTAGTATTGTTTATAATGAAAAAAAAAAAACCAAACAACTTGGAAAAGTCTAAAGCTCAATCAGAGGGGACTTATTAAATAAATTGTAGTTCACTCACAGAAAGGAACACTAAAAATGGCCATTAAATGTTGTAGAGAAATATGAATTCACTTTAAGGAATGATATTTAAGTTAATTTTCAAAGTAAGTTACAAAAAAGAACAGCATGATATAATATCAGTTTTCTAAAAGAAATTGATAACATACAATAAATAATATATTGGCAAACCACGTACACCACACGTATATAATATGTAATGTTAGATTATTCACTAGACACCTGGGTGGACCAATAGCTCAGTAACTAGAGGTAGGTAGTAAGTACTAGGTAGTAGGTAGTAGGTAGGCAGGTAGTAGTAGGTCGATAGCTAGACAGCAAGCTAGAGAGCCTGGAAGGAAGTGTAGCAGAATTCTGATATTTTCTGGGATGCTGGAATGAATTACATGCCATAGTAATCTTTACCTTTTTGCTTATCTGTATTTTCTAAAATGAACTTATTTTACTTTTATAAAAAAAAGGTAGCGGTGAAAAATACACATTTCTAATAAGATATGTCTATCAATTATGAAAGTAGTCCCAAAAGACTGGCCCCATGATAGCCACAACTCAGCGAAGCTGCTCCTTCGAGTGACCCTCCCTAGTAACTGTAGTTACCACAGACTTACTTACACAGCCTGTGTTGAGGCTTCTCTGCACTTGGTCCCTTCCAACTCACCGCTTATGGATCTTAGAGCCTTGGTAAAGCCTGTAACTTCCCCACTCTTCTCTTCGTTTACATACGCAAGGATTGTTCTCTCCAAATATGCCCCAGGCCATTTTGTTAATTTGCTACACTGTCCTCAACTTCCAGGTAACTTGACACAAAAGCACATCAGAACTCTTTCAAGTGGCAGTAGCCAAGGCTGGAGGACCCATGTTGTAGGCAATAAATTTCCCTTTCTCAGGGCCTCTTTCAATACCTCCTGCCCTACACTTGTACCCCAATGTTCATAGCAGCACTCTCAACAATAGCCAAATTATGGAAAGATCCTAAACGTCCATCAGCTGATGAGTGGATAAAGAAATTGTGGTTTATATACACAATGGAATACTATGTGGCAATGAGAAAGAATGAAACATGGCCTTTTGTAGCAACGTGGATGGAACTGGAGGGTGTTATGTTAAGTGAAGTAAGTCATACAGAGAAAGACAGATACCATAAATTTTCACTCTAATGTGGATCCTGAGAAACTTAACAGAAACCCATGGGGGAGGGGAAGAAAAAAAAAAAGAGGTTAGAGAGGGAGAGAGCCAAAGCATAAGAGACTCTTAAAAACTGAGAACAAACTGAGGGTTGATGGGGGGTGGGAGGGAGGAGAGGGTGGGTGATGGGTATTGAGGAGGGCACTTTTTGGGATGAGCACTGGGTGTCGTATGGAAACCAATTTGACAGTAAATTCCATATATTAAAATAAATAAATAAATAAATAAATAAATAAATAAATAAACATTTAAAAAAAACCTGAGAACAAACTGAGGGTTGATGGGGGTGGGAGGGAGGAGAGGGTGGGTGATGGGTATTGAGGAGGGCACCTTTTGGGATGAGCACTGGGTGTTGTATGGAAACCAATTTGACAATAAATTTCATATTTAAAAAAAAAAAAATACCTCCTGCCCTAGAAACTCCGCATGTTTACATTTCTGAATGGTACCATGTTGCGGGAAATGCTGTATCATGATTTGATTGGCAATGGCCTTCATGAGGAAGAGTTATTCAACTCATAATGGATTTGCAGCAGATGTGAAAGATGAAAAGGAAAGGTCTGTTTTTTTAAGTACGTAAGCTATCATGAGATCATGTTTTTAAAATTATTAATAAGGAGAATATGGCATTCAAAGCATTAAAACATTGAGTTATCCTGGCATTCATGAAATTAAATCCATATGGTGATGATATAGTACTAAATTCCACTTGCAGTTATTTTATTAGGATTTTCAAATCAATATTTGTGAGATTAATCACTTCTTTTCTTGTTACCCTATTCAAGACACCTTTTTTTCTATCTTCTGTTTAATCAGTGATTATTAATTTATGGGAAAAAATGGAGAGCTCTTTGTTTTAGGTCATAGAAGCAAAGACTGCAACAAAGATTCTGTGCAACCTACTTATTGAGCGATTTCTTCCAGAAGAAACCAGTGAGGCAAGGATGGAAGCAGATAGGGCAAAGGAAGAAGTCATGCCACAGCCTCTATCTAATCCCACGGGGAGCTCCAGCATGTAAATGGTGTCACAGAGCTGTGCCACTTGAGGCAAGGGGTTAGGGTTTCTCCCTTCACCATAGTGTGCCATTTGCTGCGGGGTCCTCCAGGGAAATGAGCAGAACCTCTCAGGTATTTCTGGGTGAGTTGGCTGCCAGAGGCAGGGGGAGTTCTCCTGTGCAGAGTGCAAGTGTGAGGCATTAGCAGTCAACAGTCACAGCAGCTCATGAATGAGTACTCTGGACACGTCAGATCAAAGTGGAATACCAAAAGCATCTACTAAGTGTCTTTACTTTTCTGTGCTCTGGAATATTTGAGATATACTCAAAATAATCTGTCACTTAAGGGACTGAAGAATTTATTAAAGGAAAAAGTATGAGATGAGTATTTATTGAGTGGAAAGTCCTTTGACCACATTCCCAGTTGTGTCCCTGACAACTGGTCTACTTAGATTTTCTGTTTCTTCCAAAGTCAGCTTTGGTAATTTGTATTTTCTTTAGACAACCATTACTTCACTCAGGTTTTAAAAATGTTTATCACAAAGTTACACAATGTAAATTGCCATAATTCTTTTGATTTGTTTCTTTAGTTGGGCCAATCTTCAAGTTATGGTGGCTGCAGTATGGCCCCTCTCCTTCTGATAATTTCTGTCCACTAAATTGAGGAAATGTCTGCTCTCTTTGGGGATGACTTTTTGATCCTGGAGAAAGTGTCTACTTCATTCCACTTCTGGAATTCATTTCCAAGTCCTGTTGTTTTCCTTTCCAATTCTCCTATATTCATTCTGGGTAAAGTGAGCAGAAAAGAAACGTCGAATCCCTGAGGCTTGATTAGCAGTGATGCTTGCGTGTCAATGTGTAACAAAATGGACGGCATCCACTGTTCCAGTGTTTACTGTAATTCTCTTTTTTCCCAAGGCCTCGATTAGGCTGAAACTGGAGTGAATTAACAGCCTTCTTATTGTGCTCAGAAACCTCCTAAGGCTTTATTAAAAGAGGCAATGGCTTTATACTGTGTCAACTTATCTAAGCTGGAACTTTTCCCCAAATACCCTGCCTGTGTGGTTCTAGGTTAGGATTGGCCACAGAGAAATTTCATTGAGATTTGGGAAGTGGAACTGTATCCACAGCAATTTTGTTAAGCTCTGAAGGTAGGTGTGTGGCTGGGTACTGATGCAGCTCATACACATTTCACTGGTCTGGCTTCTCTGGGTTCTACCAGATCTCCTCCTTCAGCTTCTGTCTAGTCTTGGACCACGTGTGTTTTCATCTCCAATGGGGGGGAGGGGGCTCGACATGAGCATCTTCAGTAGGCCACCGTCTTCACTGGAATTATAGGAAGTGAGGGACAGACACGGATACCAGCTCATCCTCGCAGGTTTCATTTTGCCCTTGGTCTCCACCACTACATTCAGTCTTCCCTTCTCAACTGTCTGCCCAGGACCAGACACAAAGGCACCCAGCTCCACCTAGAGCTCTTAATCAGCTTCCTAGACTAGTTAAGGTCTAATTCTATAGAATTTAGGGTGGGTATTTTCTTCTGCTTGGTCCCTGACTGATACAAATGATCAAGCTCATTAGCCTGGCTCCTCCTTACCGTAAGTTTAATTTTTGTCTGCAAACTACCTTAGAGCTCCTGAAAATATACTTATTCAGGGTAAATCCATAAATTTGTCAGCTGCTGAGCCCCACAGTGGACCTACTCTATCTAGGTTTAAGCTGAGATCTCCTTGCTATAAATATGGTTTCAACTAAAACTCACCACAGTGCAATGCAGATATTATTCTTCAACTTTACAGATAGAAAAAACAAGGCTCAGAGGTTATGTATTTGGCTTAAAGTGATACAGCTGATAGGTAACAGAGCAGGGATTTAGGTCCAACCTGAATCTAGGCAGGAGCTATATCTTTCATGTATGTCCCAAATCAGTCAAGACAGAGCTAAGGCAAGGCGATCAAAGACAAAAATCGAGAAGTCCACTGGCCATAATTTCCCCTCTTCAGTTTACTTCTTTGAAGCTTCAGTGTCCTCTATCCTGCCTTTCCTCCCAAACCCTAACATTTTCCTGTAAGTGGTGTGAGCCTTAAAAATACCTTACATGGGCAGGCAACCAGGGTTTGGGCATGCAGCCCTCTAGTTTCAGACACCTTCTTGCCCCAAAGGGTGTTAACTGGAAGTTGTATTCACCATTTTTCAACTCCACACAAGTTCCGATTGGCTCCTTGGCCCTTGTTCGTGGATTTTAAGTCATACCTCCCTAACGTGACTTTTTGAGTGTTATACAGTTTTAGTGCAGAAGGTGATTTTAAAGATAATTTTATATGGAACCTCCTTTTACAAGTGAGAATACTGAACTCAGAGAAGGAAAGTGACTCTTTCAAGATCACATCTTGTGATTTGCAGTTAATATTGAGGGGAAACCCATTGTCTCTGATTAGAAGCTAAGGGAAATGCCAAGGGCTACAGCCGTGGACATGACATGGGTTTAGCACGTGAAAAGCTAGATTATCCTACAAACTTCTGCGAAGGAGAACATCAAATGCCTTCGAGCCTTTTATACTGACTGAACAGAACATTTTGCTGTTGCCATACTTGGTTTAATCCCTCTGCCTCTAATACCCACAAGCAGTCCTTTTTTTTTTTCCAGTGTCACAGCCAGCTGTGCTCTAACATTGCAACAAATTAAAAAGTAATTACCTCAATAATGGGTTAGTTGCTGAGTTTAATCACTCTGAAAAAGTACTTGGCTTTTCCATTTACGGAATAATAAAATGTTGCATTTCTGTGTGGTCCATCATTCAGAGGTCCATAAGAAGATCATGCTTTGGTGGTATAGACTGACATTAACAACAGAAAAGGAGAGGACGGATGGATGGAGCCCCAGTATCTACAAGAGGGAAGGAAGGCTGGTGACCAACAATATTCAGGGAGTTGATTTTACACTTACCTAGGTAAGAAGTAACAACAAACAAAGTATATCTCATACCTTCAGTAGACAAAATCAAACGAATAAGATATAATCAGTATTTTTATAATTCATAGCCTCATCCTCTTTCCATCTACTAGGTTTTGTCTGATTTCTCCATTTCTTCCTAACTGTAGTGAAATTCCCTTCTAATTCTATTGAGCTGCACCTTAAGCAGAAACTCCCTCACTCATTCTGTAGCTTTCTCAGAGTCAGCCGACCTAGGCTGGGCTCAGCACTGCTCTACAAGTATCTCATCCTTTTCTCTGGACTAGTAATGAGTCCAAACATGTTCTTATGGAGATGGCAGAGGCCCAAGAACAAAAGACAAATGAATCTGCTTGAGACCTAGTCTTGGTCTGGACATCAGCATTTCTATTACATTTTATCAACCAAAGCAAGTCACATGGCCAATCCCAAAGTCAAGAGGCAGAATAGCACTCTTTGCCAACATCAGGAGGACACTGCAAAGTCACAAGGCAAAGGACATGGATAAAGGGTGAGGTAAATAATTGGGACCAATAACACAAGCTATCACAGCAGGGTTTTCAGCATTCTATCCTAGAATCCGTTCCATTCTGTTCCTGGTGGTCTAAGAGGGAGATTCTTCATTCTCAAACCCACTCCACTGACTCTTTTTCTCTCTAGATCACTCTATTTTTAGTTGCCATTCTATCTTCTTTCCCTTCTCCCAAAGTAGCCTCATCTAATACTCCCAGAGGGAAAAGCTAACTTCATGAGACCGCCCCTGAAAACTCAAGTTCAAAGTATCTTGAGAGTTCATTTTTGATTCATTAACTAGAAGGAATAGGGATGTGTTTAGCTTTAAGTCTGGGCTTTTAATCTCTCTCCATCTTACCAGCCCTGCTTCTCTCTGTGTGGTTTTATTCTTTACACAGCCTCCTTCCATGTAGTAGGCAAGATGGCTGCTAGGAGCTCCAAAATAACATTCTCCAAGCCCAACACTCCTTCTTCCAAAGTGTACACATTAACCTTGGCAACATCTCTAATTAGCTCTGTTTGGGTCACTTGCTTATGCTTGTATCAATCACTGCAGCTAGGATAAAGGAATGATCTTATCAGCCAATCCTGATCATGTGCCCACCCTTGCAAAGAGTGGTAGGGGGCTTGTTACTATGACATCAACAGGACCATATGGCATGGGAAAGGGATTATTCATACGAGCCAAGAGAAAGATATTAGGAAAGTAAGCTGGCTAAACAAAAACTCTAGCTGGTGTGGTACATTAAAACTAGAGACTGAATAGAGCCTTGTTTGGATTTATATCATCCTTATTCTAAGTGTAACGGGCTTTGCAGGATGGCTGCTATTAATGTGAGGAATAACCCCCTCTGTTTCCCAGTTCCTGTATCCACTTACCTACAATTGCATGCATGAAAACTTTTATTATGTAACTGGGAGAAGATAAAGGAGACTATGAGAGAAGAAGAATTTAAGAAGAAAAACAATGATAAGTGGGATGAATACATAGAAATCTGTTAACCACTGGTTTCTTTTCATTGACTTTAGAGTCCCTTTTGTGAAAGGAGTCATTAAAGGGAAGTGCATCAAAGAGGACTTTTGATATTCTGGGTTTAAAGAGTTCTTTGGGGTCCAACTAAAGTGGAACAACTTTAGAAATTATTACTCTTTTGTTCATTTAAAATCATTTTTATTGAGAAATAAAATGACATACATCACTGTATAAGTGTAGGGCATACAGCGTGATGGCTCAATTTACATATATAGTGAATTGATTACCAAAATAGATTCAGCTAACAACCATATTTTCATATGGACACAAGAAAAAGAAAAAAAATGTTCTCCTTGTGATAACACCTAATAGGATTTACTCTCTTAAAAACCTTCCTATATGCCATCTAGCAATGTTTGCCATAGTCAACATGTTGTACCTTATATCCCTCACTTATTTGTCTTATAAGTGCAAATTTGTACCTGTTGACCAACTTTCTACAGTCCCCCCACCCTGCCCCATTTCTACAAGTCTGATCTCTTTTTCTAGGAGTTTCTTTTCTCTTTTTCTTTCTTTCTTTTTTTAGATTCCACATATAAGTGAGATCATACAGTTTTTGTCTTTAGTTCACTGTTTCTGATAATATAAACAAAAAGAGAAATAGAAAATGAAATTTAAAAACATTAACTGTATAATCCAAGTAATCCCAAATATCTTATTTAAGGTAACGTCATTACAAACCAAAAAGTATACATTTGGAAAAGAAAAGAACTTTTCCCTACATGTTTATTCTGTCATTTATTAGTTAATATGACAGATTATATTTTTATATTCTTTAATGTATCTCTATTATCAAATAGTGAGGTCAGATGTAAATATAGCCATAATAAAAGCAGCAAAGCTTTTTTTTCTTCCCAAAACCCAAAATAAAACCAGAGTACCTAAATAGCAATATGAAAATCTACAAAAAACATCTACAACAAAACTAAGTGGCAAGGTATCCCTTAAATACAACCAGGAAAACAAAGAAAAACAAAGAATGACAAGCCCAGTAGCAAAGACTATCCCTAGCACCCAGGTTGTTGACCAGACAAGGAAATGTACAAGATGAGCCTAGAAAGTCCTACTGCATAGTAAGGAAGATATCAAAGACTAGAGGGTTCACATGGAAACAGATTTGTGAACCAAACTGAAGAAGCTCCCACTGGCCAAATTTGGTACAGAGTGGGCTTCAGTAAAGATAAGAATTGCAAACTTATCAAATCATGTATTAGTAATGATATAAAAATTGGTTGCTTTCAAAGGATTACAGAAACAAATTCATTGTTTTGAAAACTGACAAATAGGGGCATCTGGGTGGCTCAGTCTGTTAAGGGTCTGACTCTTGATTTTGGCTCAAGTCATGATCCCAGGGTCATGGGCTCATCAGACTTTGCACTGAGCATGGAGCCTATTTGAGATTCTCTCTCTCTCTCTCTCTCTCTCTCTCTCTCTCTCTCCCTGCCTTGCTCACATGCTCTCTTGTTCTCTCTCTTTCTAAAAATAAAAAAAAAGAAAAACTGGCAAATAAAGGGAGAAAATCAAGCATCTATTCTGTCATTCCTATGTGAACTGTACCATTAAGTGACGTCTACAACTCACAAATGGATCTAAGTATCAGCTCCTGCTAAAAGAAGAAATGATGCACCTCCTGATAAAAGAATACATTACCTAGAGTCTGGCCAAAGGGAGTGAAGCTGAGTCTGGTAAAACTTCATTTCATTTGCAGGAAATACACAGTTGAACTTCACCATCATTATACAATTCATAAAACCCACACTGTGCAAAACTCTACCGGTTAAGTGGCCTAGGTTTTTTAGCAGATAAAATGTAAGGAAAACAAAAAGATAGAAGGAGAATCCTTAGATTAAAAAAAAATTTTTTTTAAGTTCTTAAACGTGAGCAAATTTAAACTATTGTATCAAGGGATAAACATTTGAGAGATGAAACCATAAAGAAACGCAAGAAAGTTGTAATTCAAAAGTTAAGATGGTGCTTATTTTTTAGAAAGAGGGAAGGCCTAGAGTTGCACATGGATGCTTCCTGGGGTGCTAGCAACACTTTCTTTGTTGAACTGGGTAGTGATTTCATGGGTGTTTCCTTTATAATATTTCGATGACTTGTACATTTGTTTTCTGTGGTTGCCCTTCTATTTCTTTTATTTCTTTTTTGTTTTGTTTTGTTTTTTTCAACGCTTATTTATTTTATTTTGAGAGACAGAGAGAGGCAGGGGAAAGGGTGGAGAGAGGGAGAGAGAGAGAGAATCTCAAGGTGGCTCCGAGCTGTCAGTGCAGAGCCTGACGCAGAGCTTGATCTTACAAACCGTTAGATCATGACCCGAGCTGAAATCAAGAGTCAGTCAGTCAGTGAACTTCCTGAGCCACCCAAGTGCCCTTTAAAATATAAATGGCAAATTATGAAACAACGAAGGGAAAAAAATAGAAGTGGGAAATAGTATGGTAAGCTTACCTTAAATTCAAGGCCATCTTTTAATTGGAACACCAAAGCCAATCACCCTGGGGCAGAAAAAAAAAGGAGACAGAATGTCACTCACGGACAAAGTTGAGACCCTAGAGATAACAAAGTGTCAGAGCGGATGCTACTGGCCAGAATCTACAACTTCCACCAGGCAAAACATGCTGACATTCTAGTCCCTAGACGAACAGAGAAAGTAATCATAAAAATGCTTTTAAAAATAAATTATCAATGAATGGAATCAAGGGGTTGAGGGGATTCACAACTATAGATATCATATTCATAAAATGGGAAATAGAATCCACTAAATGCAAATGCACTTTGTTACCGACTTTTCTGGACTGCATCTTATCAGTCCTCTTACAGAAGCCTTTGTCGTATATTTCCCTCTCATAGCAAACAATAGTGACTCCCTAGTGAGCCACTGAGTAACCTAGGAGCACCTGGGTGGCTCAGTTGGCTAAGCGTCCAACTCTTGGTTTCAGTTCAGGTCATGCTCTCACAATTCATGGGTTTGAGCCCCCCATCAGGTTCTGTGCTGACAGTACGGAGCCTGCTTGGAATGATTCTCTCTCTCCCTCTCTCTCAGTCCCTTTCCTGCTCTCTTTCTCTCTCTCTCTCTCTCTCAAAATAAATAGATAAGCATTTAAGAAATTATAAACCGAGTCACCGAAATTGGCAATTCAATTTGTCCATATTGAGACCCTCCAGGTTAGAAGGGGCTTATACATGATTCTTTCTTTTTTTAATCGAAATACATTTGACATACAATATTGTGTAAATTTATGGCGTACAAGATGTTGATTGGATACATTTACATATTGTAATAAAATTGCCATTTAGTGATAGCACCACTACCATGTGACAAAATCATCAGTTCTTTTTTGGAGTTATTCTTCATACTAAACCAGACAAAAGGAACGTAACTTGAGTTCTTGCCACAGTGGGGTCTACCTTGACATTTCCAAAAGCAGAAGATGAAAAGCTTAGACCTGGCTAATTGTGAGAGACTGAATTAGTGCACTAATTCTTTACCTATCTTTGTACCCACATCTTTTGCCAAGTCAATGAGGGGTTCCTCCTACTAGAGGTATTCTTCTACTTTCTCTCCCTCTCTTCATGTTGGCCTTCACCAAGAGAATGGCCAAGAAGTGTGCCATTTTCCATATGTTATGCTTCTCAATTTTTGCCTTCTCCTTTATTTCCTGACTGCAGACTGAAAGAGAGGACGATGAGATCCAAGCTTTAGCAATAAAATTCATATATAAAATTCAGTTATCTATACATTGCAGCCTTCATCCCTGGCCTCCTACCTTTTATTTCTTTTCTCTCTTCCCAACTATGTGATTTTATGATTTGATCCCTCACGTGGCCTGCATGAGTGGAGTCCATGCACTCCCCACATTGTCTTTTGCCTCTATTCCTAGATAAGGGTTGGAAGTGGGGTGGAGGGAAGGAAGAAAAGGGGAAAGAAAAATGTGTCACTGTTCATGTTCCATTTTAAACTGCATCCCACCTACAGCCTATTTTGTCATTTCGGAACCATCGCTCTCACCTATGACTCATTTCTGCATGTTTTGTTATTCCCAATTTCGCAATCTCAAGACACTACAAAGAAATATGCCAGGCGATAAAGAAGATTCTCATAAGGAGAAAATGGATGCTGTCTTCCCCAACCCAACACATTACAAGGTAGTGAAATTGCCAACAGTCCTCCCGGAGGCAAACAAACTGTCGCAAAAAGACATCCTCAAAGACTCCCTTTCATCCTGTGAATCAGGATGAGATAACAGATGCCTCGCATTCATCCTGGGAGTGTGGGGTTCTTCCCCAGAGAGGAACCACTGGCCATACAGGGCTGGATGACCAAGCATCACCACCACAAAAGAGAAAGAGTGGCCATGACAATGCTGCCACCTTCCACTGGAAATTTCTCTCCTCCCCTCTTTCTGGCTGGGTTACAGCCTTGTAGCCGCCATGGCTGGAGTTCACATTTCTGATGCTCCAGGGCAGTGAAATCTCATGAGTGGAATATTCCGTATCTTTGATGCAGGGAATTTTTTTGGATGATTACCTTTTCCAAACTGTGAACAAAAATTTGCATGACTACATCAGCGCTCCTAGGGATGGCCAAAGAGCCGTTATAAGCCAATGTCTTTAAATCTGCCATTCAATTACCCCAGAAACATCTTCTGAGGGAATGAAGCTAAACCTTGAGTGTGCGCTATTTACCATGTACTTTACATACCTTACCTTTTATTCAATTCTCATAACATCCCGGTAAAACATGTATTTTTATTTCCATTCTACTGATGAGGAGGATCAAGGGTCAAGGAGATTCAGTTACATTATTTAAGGTTATATAGTTTCTAAAAGGTGAAACTACTTGTGGGAAGAACAAGACAGCTCACCAATTGCACAGAGCTGTTGTGAAGAGAAGATGCACTATTTTAATATTCTTAATGTTTATTTATTTTTGAGAGAAAGAGAGACAGAGCGCAAGTGGAAGAGAGGCAGAGAGAGAGGGAGACACAGAATCTGAAGTAGGCTCCAATCTCTAAGCTTTCAGCACAAGAGCCTGATGCAAGGCTCGAACTCGTGAACTGTGAGACCATGACCTGAGCCAAAGTCAGACGCTTGACCTACTGAGCCACTCAGGCACCCCAAGAGAAGATGCATTATTTTATATGATGTCACATGGTGCTTAGGTATATAAGAAATGCTCATGCCCTCCTCCTTATCCCTCAGTGCTCTACTCATTCACCCATTCATTTATTCTTTCAACAAACTCATACTGAGTGCCTTCTCTGTCAGAGACTGTGCCAAGCACTGGGAGGTCCAACCCTTGAAAACAGATACAGAGATAAAAATGGGCTCGTCCTCAGATTACACACAATATGCTCGGTCCACTTGGCAGGAAGCCTCTTGATTGATAGGAACTTCACTCTTGTTCAAGTTACCAGATTAGACCCAAGATGGAGTCATTCATGCCAAGCTCCACATTAGCAAACCAAACTTAACAAATTTCTGTGCTCAGATCTCCCAGAAAAGGAAGGCCTGTTTAATCCAATCAGTACTTGCCCGCTAGCACAATTTACCTAATCTAGCTGCTAGACCTCCCTTTGCTCCATGTAAGGAAAGAAATTTCACTTTAACCAATCGGCAAATGCCCAGTATGACTCTCTTGTTCTTGCCCTCTGTGGTCTATCACTTTGTTAAGGTCTTTGAAGCTCCTTTCTATCTGCTAGGTTAAATGCTGCCTGATTCATGAATCACTGAATAAAAGCCTATCAGATCAGTAAGTTGTCTGTGGAAATTTTTCTTTTAGCACTCTAAATACTAACTGCATCATCTGCCAGACCATTTTGTCACTGGGGATTCCTGATCACCCCCAACATGGGTGCCAAGCCCCACTTTGTTTCCTTAGGCCTCCACAGGCTCTGTTTCCTCCTGGGGAGAAGCTTGATGTGTTTTTTCGTAGAGAAATAGGTGTGCTCCAATCAAAGTCTCCACAGTTATCAGTTTATTATGTCATACTGACTTGGTAACTTTAATTTAAATTCACCTCTTGTCTACAATAATGCTGATGGGATTCAATCACGCCAGATATTAGATCAAATCACAAGCTTGTTAACTTCCTAATTAGCAATTTGTGGCCACTGTGTATATAGAAGTCAAACCCTAATGACAACCATTTAAACTTCACTTTGCCTTACTCATTTTTAAGTGTTTAGGTCTTTTTGTTTTTACCTCCATGGCAAATTCTGCTGAAGCCCAGCATGGCTCTGAACCAGCTGACTTCAACTACTCAGTTTATACTGCCCACATCCAGCATGGGGCTATACTCAAGTTCCATGCTCTTCAAAGTCTAAGATGCAGCCTCTGACCCAATGCCACTCTATCACAGTCTTGGGCCCGTAGAAACCTCTTATTCATTTGTTCATTCATTCATTCAGTCAGTCAGTCACTCAGTCAATGAACAAGTCTTTCAGTGCATCCACTTGTCAGCTCTGTGCTAGGCTGTGAGTCGTAGAAAGGATATATCTCTGCCCTCAAGGAATGTTCAATATAGGGAGGCAGAAGTCAACAGGCACTGGCCATTCAATGTGACAGGAACTACAGTAGGGAAAGTAAGGTGCTATAAGGACATGTAAGAGAGGGAGCTGACCCAACGGGGAGAGCAGAGTAGGCTTTCCCAAGGAAGTGACATTCCAATCCTGAAGGAAAATTTAGGATTAATCAGATGTGTGTTTGGAGAGGAAGAGACATCTGAGTGAAAATGGGGACTGGGATGAAATGTTTCAGGCAAAGGAAGATGTGTACATGAAAGCTTCAAAGATAAAAAAGAGAATGGTACTCTGTAGAAATTTTTAAAAAAGAAAAGTTCAATATTTTTTAATAGAAGATAGCTCATAAGAGGAGAGTGGACAGGATAATTTTAGAAGGAAAGAAGACTTATTCAGATCTCCTTGCTCCATGTGAAGGAATTTGGACTTAATTATGAGCCAGGATCTCACCATAGAGCATGCTAAAATATCAACGATTTTCCATATTCTACTTTTGGAAGCCTGGTTCAGTGCCCTCTGTCCATATGTCTAAAGCCAGTTCAGACAGTGGAGATTATTTCTAAAGATTTCAATTGAGGTCTTTATTAACCCCCTCTGGTAAACTTATAACTGTTATCCCTGCCTCCACCCCTCTGTATTCCATTACAATGATGTCTCCATCATCAAAGAGCTATACATTATGGTGGGGTGGATTACACATGTGTTCTGTGTAACTCTTATGAGCCCAGATACATATGTGGTCCGGTTTCGGGATAGTGCCATGATTAAAGAAACAGAGTGAAGCAATTAAGTCAAAGTGTTTCTTGACTTAAACACTAAAACTAAAATTTCTCAAATACTGAGAACAAGATCTGAAGAGGCTTGTCTGTGCCAACAGATCTTCATTTTTCCAGATATCTAAGCCAAGCCTGGAGTAATTCTTGACTCCTCTTTTTCTCCTTATCCCACATCAAATCCATTGGCAAATCTTGTTAGCTCTACCTACATAAGTTATTCAGAATTTCAACCACTCCTCCCAACCTTGGTCCAAGCTACCATTATGTATCACCCAGATTATTGCAGTAGCCTCCTGACTAATCTCCACACCCGCCATCCTCACTGTACTGCAATCCGTTCTCAGCACAGCAGCCAGAGTAAATCCTCTATGATGGAAGTCAGGTCAAGCTCCCCCTCTGAGCAAACTTTCCACCGGTGTCCCATTTTAATGTCCTAGAGACCTCCCCCTTCCGTTCTTTCTTACCATTATTCATCGTCAAGCCATGCTGTCCACTTCACTGTTCTTAATACACATACCACACTCCTGCCTCAGGGCCTTTTGGACTTCCTGTCTTGTTTGCTCAAAATACTCCCCCCCCCTCCAGGTATAGACAGAGAGAAATCATTCTTTCAGGTATGCGCTCACATGTCAGTATATTGGTAAATACTACCTTGACCGTTGTATGTAGAATGGTATTTCTACCATAACTTCGTCACAGAAGCCCTTATCATTTTAATGTTATTTGTAGGGGCCAAGGGCAATCTCCTTTAAAATGTGCCACTTTGGCATATTGAATATTTTAAATAAAAGTAACTTAAGAAACAGCCAATACAAAAAGAACACTCTGACTGCCTCACTATCTTTGTTTCCAGAAAGTGAGAAATAAATCTGCCATGCGAAAGGCACTCTCCCTGTACCAGGGACGAAGAAGAGAGCCTTATGACCAAAGATAAGAAATAGAGAGCTGAGAAGGCTGTATAAACTCCTTATAACTTTTTACTAATTCACTGCCCCAGCACAAATTTTATTTAGAATTCCTTACAAATAGACATTCCCTTTAAAGTTGTTTTCTTTGTCCCGCGAATTCCTCACAGATATGTTGTCTCCTTTGTCTAAAAAAAGTATAAAAATGGCCTGCCTTGGTCATTTCTTCGGGTCTTAATTTCATTATTGGGCTTCCATGTGTACATAAAAGAACTTTGGATTTTTTTCTGCTGGAAAAACCTTATAACAGAGGAAGAATCTTACATAGAGGAAAATTTCTTCCTCCCCACATACTTATTTTACTGTGTATATGTGTGTGTGTGTGTGTGTGTGTGTGTGTGTGTGTGTGTGTGTTGCCATCTCTTAGAACTTCGTGAGGACAAGAACTTTGTTTTACTCACCACTATCACCTATGTCTGGATAAATGCTGGAAACATGGCTTAACAAAAATCCACAGAATAAATGAATGTGGTCCCCTGACCAGCAGCAGCATCCCTAGGGAACTAATAAGAAATACAAATATTCAAGCTGCACCCCAAACCTACTAAATCCAACTCTGACGGTGAAGGCCAGGAATCTATATTCAATAATCTTCCAGGCAATTCTAATGCACAGAAAGTTTGAAAACCACTGCTCTTGCTAATACCTTCTACCTCCTACATACAGATAATGAAGTCTGAAAAGGCGAAATTACTTCCTGGGGTGGGAGCCCTGGATTACAACTACAAGTGTGTGATTCCCGAGACCGCCCACATAATCACGGCATTGTGATGGTTGCGTACAAGGTTACCTTCCTCTCGGAGAAATTTTTATATTCCCCTCATTGGAATATTTCCTACTCTGAAGACACAGTATGCACTTCCAAACAGTTGCCAGAATGACGCAGAGACTAAGACCATGTCAGAAGCGAGCTCCCTGGAGGCACAATTATTTCTTAGAACTCCTGTCTGCCTCCAAGACGTGCTTTGCATTTTCAACCCGGGCAGCGGAAAGTCAAAGTCGCCACCTGCCTGCTCCTCCCGGACACCTATCTGGGCTCCTCTCATCACCAAACAAGCGCAAACACCACTGCCTCCTGGAAATTGGTTTTTAAGAGAAATGAATTAAAGGGGATCTATGAACTTGAAATGCTTCAGCGGCAAAGCAGACCTCCGGCTTTGATGGTCTGCTCCTGTCTCGGCCGTCAGCCGGAAATGCTAACAGCTAGTCCAGGGAGAAGTCGCTGCTGAGATGTCCTGCAAAAGTACTCCGGGAAAGCCAGAAGCCTCTCCTGCGGTCTGTGGCCTCCGAGCTGCCAGTGGTCAGCATGACGTATCCCTTTAAAGTGCTTTCTGACAGCTTAATCCCCCTCATCTCCCCACTGCCCATCTCCCAGCCACCCTCTCCACATTTGCCTCCAGCCGTAGGCTATGCTCCTGTGGAATTTTAGTGAGAGGAGGCAGCCTAATGCGGCGCAGCCTCTCCCTGGAGATTCAAGAGCCAGCAGGACAAATAAAGTTCAAGTTCTACCCTGTTGCTCTCACACAAGCCACCTGCTTCATTTCCTCCTTCAAATTCCGTCTCGCTTGGGATGTTTTCTGTCACATCAGGCAATCTCCCAAGGTGTAAAAATGCCGAGAAGAAATTGGCTGCATAGACCCAAGAATCTAATATCTTTTATTTAGCTAAATGCTAAGGCTGCCGCCCAGCAGATCAGGAGCAGAGAAGGCAGGTGGGGGTGCTGCTTGCCTCAACTATCGTCAGGCCTCAGCTAGAAGTGGCAAAGGTGTCTGCTCTTCAGCACTGAGCATCCTGGCTATCGACTCAGCCTCTGTTCCTGGGAGTGTGTCCGCAAGGAAAACCTGTGACAACAGCCAGGGAAGCCTCCGCACAGCTAAACGCGACATTCCGGGTCCTGGAGGCAAGTAGGAAAATGTCCATTGGCCCAGGAACATGCATCCTACAACCACTGGGTCTCAACCAAAGCAGCACCACGACTGCCTTTTGCCATGGAGAGTTTCTCGAAAATCAGCCACATAAGACATGGAATGAAATGAAATGAAATACATTAGTTAACATAAATTGTGTGCCAAACACTTTAAATATCTTACCTTTAATGCCACACTCTTCCGTTTCCTGAGAGGCTGAGGCACGTAAGCAAATGAGCATTACCTTGAACACTCACAGATTTGCTTTAAGATTTTTTTAATGTTTATTTATTTTTGAGAGGGAGAGAGAGAGAGACAGAGGGCAAGAGGGGCGCAGAGACAGAGGGAGACACAGATTCTGAATCAGGCTCCAGGCTCTGGGCTGTCAGCACAGAGCCCGACATGGGGCTCGAACCCATGAACCAGGAGATCGTGACCGGAGTCAAAGTCGGATGCTTAACCAATTGAGCCACTCAGGCATCCCCAGATTTGCTTTTAAATGTTACCTCCAAAGCTTACTCATGCTATTACCTTGAGCAACTCAGTTAAAGTTACTGGCCCTCCATTTCCAGGGTGCCAAAGGGGCCACTGTGAGCAATGGATGGTTGGCATCTGACTGCAAACTGGAATCCCCTGGGGAGCTCCGAAAATACCAAGGCCTTGATCTGCAATGTGGCCCAGACACTGGGATTAGTGGCAAACTTTCCCAGGCGATTCTCACACAGTAGAGCTGAAGTACCACTGATTATAAGACATGAGATTATGGATGTCAGACCCTGACAGCTGCTTAATAAATGCGTCCACAACCGTGTTCACTGCTCATCGTCCCTTGAAGCAGAGAAAAGGCCCAGAAGGAGAGCAGAAACGCTCTAATTGTCTGACCATCTGACATGCAGTGTATTCACATCCAGGCAGAAACATTGACATTAAAACTGCTGGCTGCATGGGCTTGGAGGATTATCTGTAGATTTACGTTTTTTTCTAGGTCATCCGCCATATCCCGTGACAGGCAACTTGGCAGTGACTATCTTTAGCAGGAGAGCGTGTTATTGGACTTCAAGGTGATGTCAGTGAGATAACCATGAAGGATGATATACACGTAAGGAATTATTATTAGACCCAGTAAGGAACTGGGGACATGAATTTTCCCCTTGTGGGAATGCTGCAAATTCATGCCTCTCAAATTAGATATTGAATTAGCTTAAGCAATAAGAAGTTTAAATCCAGCCCTGGTAACTCCTTACTTATCTCCCAGCTGATATCATCCAATTACACTATTCTTCAGGTCGAGATAACTTCTCCCTAATCATAGAATCCTAATAGGGTTTGAAATATTATTCCTGTTCTGACGGATGACACCTGAAATTCTTCATTTTCTGTTCCAGCCTACACCAATTCTCGATTCCTGGCTTCTCAGTTCTCCATCAAATGTAATACGCATTTTGAAAAACAAAACAAACCAAACAAACAAAAAAGCAGGTGACCTGAACATCACGGCATTGTGGTAACCCAAGGTCTCCCTAACTGCATGGCTCTCAAACAGAGAGACAAATACACTGGCAACGGTAACCAGGAATGAGAAACAAACTTAGTTTTCAAAACCCAGCTGTGAACAGGCTGAGCCAAGGAAAGCATTAGTCATACATTAACTTGAAAATGCACTTTAACTTTAAACTGCACTTTGGTAATGTCCGATGGGTTTGTGATTTTTTTAATTGGATGAACTAACTTATGTTTGGTAATTGAAAGTAGCTTTACATTCTAGTTCTCTGGGACAACATCTCTGCATTGACGATGCCCCAGCTTGGCTCGCTCCACAGATCATGCCCAAGGCCATGTGTGTCTATATGGTAACAGACAAGGAGGTGGGATACAAAGCGAATACAGATAGAAGATGAATCTTGAAGATGGATGGGCCAAAAGTGAAGGGCCTCACGGTGGCTCCGTGAACCAGGGTAATGCGAGACATGTCCATCTGAGAGCAGACCAGGAGAGAAAGCCCAGCCAGGGAGGGACGAGATGGTAAATGGGAATTCAGCCTGGTTCAAGGAGGCATAAATGAGTTGAAACGGACAATCATGTGGAGAAATCCTAGAAGAATACTAGCAGTAAGGGCACAGAGGCACACACGAGAGCCCATAATAAATTCTACCCAGTGCCTGCAGAATTAAAGAATGAATCATGTCTTCCCAATGGACATTTACCTCTCTTCTTCCCTCTTCTGGTAATCATAGCTCAGGAAGGATTGGGAACGGAACACACTGGGACTTCAGCAGCAAGGAATTTATGAACACACACGCCAGGACTAAATGGGAAAGGTCAGAGAAGATAGGCACAGCCCCCCAAAAGGCAGGTCCAGGAGAGTCAGTTGATTCATAATAAAAATAATATTCACAATAATAGGTGACATGCATCAATGCTGTGCTTACTACATTACACGCTTTATTCTCATTTAGAACTACCAATAACTCTACTTGTAAAGTTAAGATTCTTTTGGCCAAGGGTGCCTGGGTGGCTCATTAAGCATTGGACTTTGGCTCAGGTCATGATTTCACGGTTCATGATTCTGAGTCCCACATTGGCTGAGCTCAAGACCCGCTTTGGGTAAAACAAGAGCCCTGCTTTGGGTGAACTCTGCTCCTCTCTCTCTCTCCCTCTCCCTCTCCCTCTCCCTCTCCCTCTCTCTCTCTCTCTCAAAAATGATCCATTTAGCTAAAAGAAATAAAACCTTTTACTCAAATGGACTTAACTAGGAAGTAAATCTATTCTCTCTATAAGAGGGAATCCAGTGGAAAGGAGACTTCAGGATTGGGTTGATCCCTGTGCTTCAACCGTGTCATGCAAGAAATAGGTGTCTACCCATGTCCATGCTCTTATATCCTCAGTGTGGTTGCATCACCAGAGTGTAGCAAGATGGCTACAGCAGCTTCAGGTTGTCACATCCAATATCCAGACAGAAAAGAGACTCTCCTCGTGGCTCTCAGGAGTCAGGGAACTGGCCACCAGCAGATTTCCCCTCAATTCTCCATGAACGTAACTAGGACATGTGCCCATTCATGAAGCCAGTGTTACAAAGCTCCCTTTCCCTGAGGATCTATGGAGGAAGGATGGAGACCAGAACAAAGCTGCAGTTCAGTTAGAAAGAGACAACGAAACCGTGTCTACTACATTGAAACTGCTGTTATCCTCTGAAAGAGAAAATGAAGCCCAAGGAAAATTTAATAACCTTCCCAAGGTCACAAAGCTATCCAGAGGAAGAAGCAAGAAATATTCCAGGGAAGTCCAACTTCAAAGCCCATACTTCAGACTTTTAGCCATACTGCTGTGTTGACGAGAGAGAAGAGGAAAGTTGAAGCCAAGAGAAACTACTCATGGATATCTGTCAGTAGTGTGGGAAAGCCAACACGTAATGCCCTAGAGTTTTTCAGCATTTGGTCCCTGGTCATCCAGATTCGAGCCAGTAGCTGGTCAAAGGGAGCACATCTGACCTCTTCAAATAATTGGACAAAACGTGAGGCAGAGTATTAGCATTCCAGACATGTTCACAGGCTGAGACTCTGCAGGAGGACAGGGTAAGCTCCCAGGGAGAGAGCCAGCACCCAGGGCCTCATGACTGAGTCCAGGCCCTACTAGAACTGAAGGGAGCCTGAGGTGAGGTAGGACCTGGTTCGGGCAGGGGGTGAGGCCGCTGACCGTGCACCCAGGGAGCTGGAAGCTGGCTGGAGCAGGCAGGAACTGATTCGAGTTTCACAGCCATAGCCAGTGTTAAAACCAGCAAAGTGGGGGAATCCACAGTCCGGAACGGACCTTGTAATCCCACGTTGTCCACGTTTGCCCAATTATTTGAAGAGGTCAGATGTGCTCCCTTTGACCAGCTACTGGCTCGAATCCGGATGACCAGGGACCAAATGCTGAAAAACTCTAGGGCATTACGTGTTGGCTTTCCACATTGTCCCACTCCCACGGTGTCAGCCTCTAATAAGAGACAACCTATTTTTTTTTTTTTTTTAATTTATTTATTTTTGGGACAGAGAGAGACAGAGCATGAACGGGGGAGGGGCAGAGAGAGAGAGACACACAGAATCGGAAGCAAGCTCCAGGCTCCGAGCCATCGGCCCAGAGCCCGACGCGGGGCTCGAACTCACGGACCGCGAGATCGTGACCTGCCTGAAGTCGGACGCTTAACCGACTGCGCCACCCAGGCGCCCCAGAGACAACCTATTAAGTAGGTAAAACATCTATGATTGGAGGAATGGAAACAGAAGAAATAATGATGATGAGGTCAATGCAGGATTCTTTTCTCCCCAGCAGAAAGGCTGAGAATCGCTCAAACTGTATCCTGTATCTCAATGAAAGACACAAAGGCTTCCTTCAAGAATATGTGGGCAACTAACTAGAATCATCCTTGAAAACCACAGACAATATATTTATTCCACCTCAGGCCCCAGGTGGTTTCTGAATATGCTTTTTTTACGGCTTCTCTCAGCATTGAGGACCCTCCTCAAATTCTCTCTGTTCCTGGGTAGGAGATGCCTGAATGACCCACCTTAAAGCAACTTCTGAAGAGACAAAGGCAAAGACCCAAGGCTGCTTTCCAAGAATACTATTCCTATAAAAAAGGTTTTCATATTTCTCTTCTTGGGTAAAATCATTTATATTCAAATCACAGCAAAGCAGCATATGAAATGGGAAGTTGAGCAAGAGTCTGGCTAACTTAAGGTAACAAGGGCCCCAATTTCTCTTCAATTACGTGGATCATTTGCAAACATCAGGGGTGGGTGGGAAGTGATCTAAATGCTCTATGTAGCATCTAGTTTTAAATTAACCAATGCATGATGCTCCTGCGGTCCATTCACTGCTGTCCTGTCCCCGCTGTACACACAGCAACAAGGACTTCCTGTTCTATATGCTGCCCTCGGGGTAGGTTTGCCACAGCAAAAATGCAGAGAAAAAGAGAGGAAGGCTGCACAGCCTTGAATTTCAAAATGCACTTCTGAGGCCCTTGGCAAAGATAGTTGCTTTTAAAAGAAAGGCTTTCTTCACAAGAACCTGGCTATTTTGAGTAGCAAAAGAAAAACATGCTTTATGATCAATAATAGATTTGAGGATGAAGAGCTGGTTACCCCCATTCCATTAGAGGATCAGGAAGAGATCTGCGGGTGGGGTGGGGACATATGGAGGATTGCATGGAGAGGCTTGAAGGGACAACATAACTAGTAACACAGTTGGTGTCACAAGATTCCTCAGAATCGGGCTGCAAGGAACACAGGTGCAGCACCAGGGAGCTCTCAGAAGTTGAGTCTGTGTTTATAGACCCTCTGATTGCCAGTGGAGAATGTTCTATACTGTTGCCTCTACCATCGCTAACTCAGGTCATCAGTAAACAACATTCACCCACAGCGGCCAGTGATGAGCCTGTGGGTTCTCCAGCAAGAGTGATATCATTCAACCCTTCCCCAAATTACTACATGGGTCAGTTGACCCTTGTCAACGGTCCAGGGCAACCAGAAGCCCCATGGGTCTGAGGATAGGGGCTGGATGCCTAGAAAGTTGCTGATGGTGAAGATGGAAACACTAAGGTAGAAGAAGAGACTTGTTTGAGATCTTCCCCTTAAGGTCCTCCAATAGTGCAAGTGCCTGCCTTCCATCTCCAACAGAGTTGGCTTACAGCATTGACCTATCTAGGTCAAGTTCACAGTATCACTTATAAGCCCAAAATGTATTAACAGTCTCTTAATAATGTCATAATAACTTCCTTCAGCTAATACATAATGATTTCCTTCAGCTAAGTGCTCACAGGATTTGACCTGAAGGACTGAGACTCCTGTTCCAGCACAAGAGGCAGGATGGAGACCCAACTTTCCAAAAGAAATCCTTATGGAGCTCAGCAGGCCACAGCCTTGGAAACTTCTTTTGAACTGTGGAGGCCTTGCCTGTCAGTGAGACAATAATGTCACCTCATAGCCTCAGCTTCCTCCTCTGTAAAATTAAGGGAATGAGGCAGATAGTCTCTACAATCACAGATTCTATAATTTCCAGAGTCCTCGGCTGGACTCCAACAGAAATCTTTCATTTTTTTCATTCCTGTCTCCAAGACTAAAAGCTGTAAAGCTAACGGGCAATCAACAACAGCAACAAAATCAAGAAATGCAGAGAAAAAGAAAACCACATTCATTCAAACTGCCTGATTCCTCCATCGGTCACTATTAAAGATGCTGCCAACAGCTAGAGTGCCATTGACATTGGGTTTCCTTATCGCCTTGGAGACCCTGCCATCCTCTACCTAATTGATGGGCCCTATGAGAAACAGAGAAAACAGGAATATAAACTAGAGAGGAACATTCTTTGCCAAGTTGTCACTGTAGGGTTGACAGATGAGTTTTCTTCTTGAATGTAGGCTATGCCTCAAATGTGAGATGAGCTTTTACTTCTGACTGCCTTTAGTTTGGTGCTCGTCTATGGTTTCTTGTGACTCTGGCAAATGATAGGACACCCCTAGGGTTTCTAAAGCCAGAGGTCATAAACAGGCTACCTGTGGACATGCTTTACATGCTAAATAGCCCACCTGGAGCCTCAGTATTTTTTTTTTTTATCGCTTGTAATTTATTTATTTATTTTTATTTTTTAAAATTTACATCCAAATTAGCTAGCATATAGTGCAAAACTGATTTCAGGAGTAGATTCCTTGGTGCCCCTTACCCATTTAGCCCATCCCCCTTCCCACAACCCCTCCAGTAACCCTCAGTTTGTTCTCCAACCTTAAGAGTCTCTCATGTTTTGTCCCCCTCCCTGTTTTTATATTATTTTTGTTTCCCTTCCCTTATGTTCATCTGTTTTGTCTCTTAAAGTCCTCATATGAGTGAAGTCATATGATTTTTGTTTTTCTCTGACTAATTTCACTTAGCATAATACCCCCCAGTTCCATCCACGTAGTTGCAAATAGCAAGATTTCATTCTTTTTGATTGCCAAGTAATACTCCATTGTATATATATACACCACATTTTTATCCATTCGTCCATTGACGGACATTTGGGCTCTTTCCATACTTTGGCTATTGTTGATAGTGCTGCTATAAACATGGGAGTGCATGCGTCCATTCGAAACAGCACGCCTGTATCCCTTGGATAAATGCCTAGTAGTGCAATTGCTGGGTCATAGGGTAGTTCTATTTTTAGTTTTTTGAGGAACCTCCATACTGTTTTCCAGAGTGGCTGCACCAGCTTGCATTGCCCCCAACAATGCAAAAGAGATCCTCCTTCTCAGCATCCTTGCCAATATCTGTTGTTGCCTGAGTTATTAATGTTAGCCATTCTGACAGGTGTCAGGTGGTATCTCATTGTGGTTTTGATTTGTATTTCCCTGACGATGAGTGATGTTGAGCATTTTTTCATGTGTCGGTTGGCCATCTGGATGTCTTCTTTGGAGAAGTATCTATTCATGTCTTTTTCCCATTTCTTCACTGGATTATTTGTTTTCTGGGTGTTGAGTTTGATAAGTTCTTTATGGATTTTGGGTACTAACCCTTTATCTGATATGTCATTTGCAAATGTCTTCTCCCATTCTGTTGGTTGCCTTTTAGTTTTGCTGATTATTTCCTTCGCTGTGCAGAAGCTTTTTATTTTGATGAGGTCCCAGTAGTTCATTTTTGCTTTTGTTTCCCTTGCCTCCAGAGCCGTGTTAAGAACTTGCTGCAGCCAAGATCAGAGAGGTTTTTGCCTGCTTTCTCCTGTAGGATTTTGATGGCTTCCTGTCTTATATTTATGTCTTTCATCCATTTTGAGTTTATTTTTGTGTATGGTGTAAGAAAGTGGCCCAGGTTCTTTCTTCTGCATGTCGCTGTCCAGTTTCCCCAGCACCACTTGCTGAAGAGACTGTCTTTTTTCCATTAGGTATTCTTTCCTGCTTTGTCAAAGATTAGTTGGCCATACATTTGTGGGTCCATTTCTGGGTTCTCTATCCTGTTCCATTGATCAGTGTCTGTTCTTGTGCCGGTGCCATACTGTTTTGATGATTACAGCTTTGTTGTATAGCTTGAAGTCTGAGATTTGATGCCTCCTGCTTTGGTTTTCTTTTTCAAGATCACTTTGGCTATTTGGGGTCTTTTCTGGTTCCATACAAATTTTAGGATTATCTGTTCTAGCTCTGTGGTGTTATTTTGATAGGGATTGCATTGAATATGTAGATTGCTTTGGGTAATATCAACATTTTAACAATATTTGTTCTTCATATCCAGGAGCATGGAATCTTTTTCCATTTTTTGGTCTCTTCTTCAATTTCTTTTATAAGCTTTCTATAGTTTTCAGTGTATAGATTTTTCACCCTTTGGTTAGATTTATTCCTAGGTATTTTATGGTTTTTTGTGCAACTGTAAATGGGATCATTCCTTGATTTCCCTTTCTGTTGCTACATTGTTGGCGTATAGGAATGCAACAGAGTTCTGTGCATTGATTTTGTATCCTGCAACTTTGCTGAATTCATGAATCAATTCTAGCAGTTTTTTGGTGGACCCTTTAGGGTTTTCCATGTAAAGTATCATGTCATCTGCGAAGAGTGAAAGTTTGACCCCCCTCCTGGCCAATTGGGATGCCTTTTATTTCTTTGTGTTGTCTGATTGCAGAGGCTAAGACTTCTAATACCATGTTGAATAACAGTGGTGAGAGTGGACATCCCTGTCTTGTTCCTGACCTTAGGGGGAAAGCTCTCAGTTTGTCCCCATCGAGGATGATATTAGCGTTGGCTCATTCATATGTGGCTTTTATGATCTTGAGGTATGCTCCTTCTATCCCTTCTTTCTTGAGGGTTTTTATCAAGAAAGGATGCTCTATTTTGTCAAATGCTTTCTCTGCATCTATTGAGAGGATCATATGGTTCTTGTCCTTTCTTTCATTGATGTGATGATTCACGTTAATTGTCTTGCGGATATTGAACAAGTCCTGCATCCCAGGTATAAATCCCACTTGGTCGTGGTGAATAATTTTTTTAACGTATTGTTGGAGCCGGTTGGCTAATATCTTGTGGAGGATTTTGGCATCCATGTTCATTAGGGAAATTGGTCTATAGTTCTCCTGTTTAGTGGGGTCTCTGTCTGGTTTTGGAATCAAGGAAATGCTGACTTCATAGGAAGAGTTTGGAAGTTTTCCTTCCATTTCTATTTTTTGGAACAACTTCAAGAGAATAGGTGTTAACTCTTCCTTAAATGTTTGGTAGAATTGCCCCGGAAAGCCATCTGGCCTTGGACTATTGTTTTTGGCACATTTTTGATTACTAATTCGATTTCTTTACTGGTTATGGGTCTGTTTCTTCCTGTTTCAGTTTTGGTAGTGTATATGTTTCTAGGAATTTGTCCATTTCTTCCAGAGTGCCCATTTTATTGGCATATAATTGCTCATAATATTCTCTTATTATTGTTTGTATTTCTGCTGTGTTGGTTGTGATCTCTCCTCTTTCATTTTTGATTTTATTTATTTGAGTCCTTTCCTTTTTCTTTTTGATCAAACTGGCTAGTGGTTTATCAATTTTGTTAATTCTTTCAAAGAACCAGCTTCTGGCTTAATTGATCTGCTGTTTTTTGTTCTTTGTTTTGTTTTGTTTGGTTTGGTTTCTATAGCATTACTTTCTGCTCTAATCTTTATTATTTCCTGTCTTCTGCTGGTTTTGCGTCTTATTTGCTATTCTTTTTCCAGCTCCTTAAAGCATAAGGGTAGGTTGTGTATCTGAGATCTTTCTTCCTTCTCTAGGAAGGCCTGGGTTGCTATATACTTCCCTCTCATGACTGCCTTTGCTGCATCCCAGAGGTTTTGGGTTGTGGTGTTATCATTTTCATTGACTTCCACCTACTTTTTAATTTCCTCTTTAACTTCTTGGTTAGCCATTCATTCTTTAGTAGGATGTTCTTCAGTTTCCAAGTATTTGTTACCTTTCCAAATTTTTTTTTTTGTAGTTGATTTCGAGTTTCATAGCATTGTGGTCTGAAAATATGCACGGTATGATCTCGATCTCTTTGTACTCACTTAGGGCTGAATTGTGTCCAGTATATGGTCTATTATGGAGAATGTTCCATGTGCACTGGAGAAGAATGTACATTCTGCTGCTTTAGGATGAAATGTTCTGAATATATCTGTTAAGTTCATCTGGTCCAGTGTGTCATTCAAAGCCATTGTTTCTTTGTTGATTTTTTGATTAGATGATTGGTCCATTGCTGTGAGTGGGGTGTTGAAGTCTCCTACTATTATGGTATTACTGTCGATGAGTTTCTTTACATTTGTGATTAATTGATTTATATACTTGGGTACTCTCACATTTGGCGCATAAATGTTTACAATTGTTAGGTGTTCTTGGTGGATAGACCCCTTAATTATGATATAATGCCCTTCTGCATCTCTTGATACAGTCTTTATTTTAAAGTCTAATTGTCTGATATAAGTATGGCCACTCCGGCTTTCTTTTGTTGACCATTAGCATGATAGATAGTTCTCCATCCCCTTATTTTCAGTCTGAAGGTGTCTTTAGGTCTAAAGTGGGTCTCTGGTAAACAGCATATAGATGGATCTTGTTTTCTTATCCACTCTGTTACTCTATGTCTTTTGACTGGAGCATTGAGTCCATCAACATTTAGAGTGAGTACTGAATGATATGAATTTATTGCCATTATGATGCTTGTTGAGTTGGAGTTTCTGGTGATATTCTCTGGTCCTTTCTAATATTTGTTGCTTTTGGTATTTATTTATTCATTTATTTCTGTATATATTTGTTTTTTCATCTTTTCTGCCCTCAGGGAGTCTCCCTTAAAATTTCTTGCAGGGCTGGTTTAGTGGTCACAAACTCCTTTAATTTTTGTTTGTCTGGGAAACTTTTTATCTCTCCTTCTATTTTGAATGACAGCCTTGCTGGATAAAGAATTCTTGGCTGCATATTTTTCTGATTCAGCACATTGAATATATCTTGCCACTCCTTTCTGGCCTGCCAAGTTTCTGTGGATAGTTTTGCTGCAAACCTGATCTGTCTTCCCTTGTAGGCTAGGGACTTTTTTTCCCTTGATGCTCTCATGATTCGCTCCTTTCCTGAGTATTTTGTGAATTTTACTATGATATGCCTTGTTGATGGTCAGTTTTTGTTGAATCTAATGGGGGTCCTCTGTTCTTCCTGGATTTTGATGTCCGTGTCTTTCCCCAGGTTAGGAAAGTTTTCCGCTATGATTTGCTCACATAACCCTTCTACCTCTATTTCTGTCTCTTCCTTTTCTGGAACCCCAATGTTTCTGATGTTGGTCCTTTTTAATGAGTCACTGATTTCTCTAGTTCTTAAATCGTGCTTTTTTGCCTTAATCTCCCACTTTTTTTCTGCTTCATTGTTCCCTATAAGTTTGTCCTCCGTATCATTGATTCTCTGTTCTGTCTCATCCATCCTTGCTGTCGTGGCATTCATCTGTGATTGCAGCTCAGTTATAGCATTTTTTCTTTCATTCTATTTTTTACTTCTTTTAACTCTGCAGAAAGGGATTCTAATCTATTTTCAACTCCAGCTAGTATTATTATCCTGATTGTAAATTCTGGTTCAGACTTCTTGCTTGTATCTGTGTTGGTTAAATCTCTGGCTGTTGTTTCTTCATGCTCTTTCTTTTGGGGTGAATTCCTTTGTTTTGTCATTTTGAAGGGAGAAAGGGAATTAATGAGGTAGAAAAATTAAAATTAAAAAAAATATTAAAATTAAAAATACACACACACACAAAACTAATAAATGATGCTAAATCCTAGGTGTGTTGAAAGTGGTTTGACAGATTAGAGAAAAAAAAGAGGGGGGAATGAAATTGTTTGAGAATTTGAAAAAATGAATACACTGAAGTAGACTAAAATGAGATGATGGGAGTAAAATACAATTTGAAAAAGTTTACCCAAAAATAAAGAACATAGTAGGAAAAAATTAAAGAAAAATAATTTTATTAAATTTTTTTAATGTTTATTTATTTTTGAGCGAGACAGAGACAGAATGCAAGTGGGTTAGGGGGAGAGAGAGGGAGGCATAGAATCCAAAGCAGGCTCCAGGCTTTGAGCTGTCAGCAAAGACCCCAATGCGAGGCTCGAACTCACAAGCTGTGAGATCATGACCTGGGCCAAATTCAGATACTCAACCGACTGAGCCACACAGGCTCCCCAAGAAAAATATTTTTAATAAAAATTAAAAATAAAAATGATTTTTTCTTTCTGTATTCAAGAAAAAGGAAAGCAACAAAAAAGAGAAAAAGAAGAAAATAAAGAAGGAAATTGTTTGAAAATTTGAAAAAGTGAATATACTGTAGTAGACTAAAATAAAATGATGGATGTAAAATAGAATTTGAAAAAATTTACACAAAAGCAAAAAATATAGTAAAAAAAATTAAAGAAATATATTTTTAATAGAAATTGAAAGTAAAAATGAAGTTTTTCTCTTTAAGCATTCAAGAAAAAGAAACAAAAAAGAGAAAAAAGTAAAAGAAATAAGAAAAAAAGGAAATCGTTTGAAAATTTGAAAAGGTGAATACACTGAAGTAGACTAAAATAAAATGATAGAAGCAAGATAGAACTTGAAAAAATTTACACAAAAGTAAAAATATAGTAAAAAAAATAAAGAAAAATATTTTTAATAAAAGTTGAAAATAAAAATGAATTTTTTTCTCTTTCTGTATTCGAGAAAAGGAAAAGAATTGTAAAAGAGGAAAAGAAAAAAGAAAAAAAAAGAAAGAAAATTGAATAGATGAACCTGCTAACAGATTGAAGTAGGACTGAAATTGCCTCGTTTTCCCCTAGAAGTCAGACTATGAAGCACTTTATAGTCCATAAAGTAAGCAGGCGGTGAGAGGTGTCTTCTTGAAGAGCAAGGTTGGCCCAGTTGGGCAGGGCTCAGTGTAAGGGCTCTGCTCTCCACTAGATGGCGCTGCTGGCCTACTGGGGCGGAGCGTCGTGGCGCTGGTAGGTGCATATGCGCATCCGCGGGAGCGGTTAAAATGGCGTCACCCAGCCACCCAGGCTCTTTTCCTGGGTCAGCAATCGCGCACCCGTCCTCTGTCTTCAGCTTTCATCTACTCCCCGCTCTTTCACTCTCCGTGACCAGGCCCTAGGCAGTACCTCTCTTCCGAGTTTTGTCTCAGATGTGGCTGTTTTCCCTGGTGCCTTACTTCTGAAGGACTGTGGCTTCGACCCGTTCCGCCCCTCTGCGGGAGGGTCTCACCGAGCAGTGGTCGAATGAGCAAGGGCCGAATGCCAGCCGCACCCAGGAACGCTTGCTGGACCCTGCTGTTGCCGGTGCCCCGAGAATACGGCCAGGTGCCACCCGCCCCAGAAAAAGTTCACGAGACGGTGTAGCAGCAGCGTTTCAGGGATTATGGAAAATCACAACACACATTCGGCACCAGGCTTCACCCTTAACAACCTTGTTCCAGCACCAATGAATGTGGCCACTTTCTGGGGTCTGCTGAGACCAGGTGGCTTCAACAGTCTCTACCAAATGTCCTTCCAGCAGTGAAACCGCTTTTCCCCGTGTGGCCTGAGAACCTCCCGGACTCCACTCTGTTCCTGGGGATTCGCCCTTCCCACCAGAGCACCGCCAGGTATGGAACCGCGGAGTTGCAGACGCCGCGCTCCCCTTGTTTACAGTCTTAATGGAATTTAAACCCTCTCCTTTCTCCTTTCTCCCTTTTTAGTTTAGTCCCTGCGGCTGTTTCCAATTTTCCACTTTCTCTCCAGCTGCTTTGGGGGATGGGTGCTTTTCTCCGTATTCTTCCCCCCCCCCCCAACCCCCGGCTCCGTCCTCTCTCCGTCCTTAAAAGCACCTCCCTTCCCGCGGCTTCTCGCTCCCCAAGTTCACCTCTCCATGCCACCTACCTGCTGAATTCTGTGGTTCAGGTTGTGCAGATTGTTGGGTTAATCCTCCAACCAGTTTTCTAGGTGTGCAGGATGGTTCAGTGTTGGTCTGGCTGTATTTCATGGACGCGAGACACACAAAGAACTTCCATGCTCTTCCGCCATCTTGGCTCCTCCCCCTCAGTATTTTTTTTTTAAATTAATTGCCAAAGGTTGCAAAAGAGAATAGGATCTGGCAATTTCACTGGGGTCCAATAGCAGCTTCCCCTTTTTAAGTATGTGGCTCCATTCTCCTCTGTCTCTACCCTGCTCATTTGCTGCTTGCCCTTGTAGGCATTTGAGTTTGTACATCCTGTCATGAAATCACACCTACAGAACAAAACCCATCTCCTCCAGAGTCCTAGAGGGTTCTAGACACTCACAAAATATGGTTGCTCAGATTCCTGGAAAGTTCTGCAGCTTCTCCATGATTGAGACAAAACTTCATTTAAGTGGGACTTGAAGCTCTTGGCACAAGAATGGTTGCAAATTTGTGCTCAGATTCCTCAAAATATTTGGTAAAAATAAGCTCAATGGAGAGTGAAGCGAAGATTCCAAGACTTCCCTGTGAAGACTACAGTCTCGAACCTCCTGTGATCTCTCACCCCCACTTTCTCCACAACGCCTCCATCCAACTCGCTTTACATATCCACAGATTGTAGCTCTGATTACACTGTATTGTAATTATTTGATTAAAAATTAATCAACTATGCTAACCCCAGGGGCTTCTCCAAAGAAAGAATACCCTGAATCCTAAACACTTAGCCTAGGGCTCGGCACATGATAAGTGCTCAAGAATTGGGTCCTCGGGGCGCCTGGGTGGCTCAGTCAGTTAAGCGTCCGACTTCAGCTCAGGTCATGATCTCGCGGTCTGTGAGTTCGAGCCCCGCGTTGGGCTCTGGGCTGATGGCTCAGAGCCTGGAGCCTGCTTCCGATTCTGTGTCTCCCTCTCTCTCTGCCCCTCCCCCTTTCATGCTCTGTCTCTCTCTGTCTCAAAAATAAATAAAAAACGTTAAAAAAAAAAAAAAAAGATTTACATCCTCAAACTGTCTAGGAGCTGCTTAGGCAGTTGTCACAGTCAGTGCCAAACCTTGAGGAGAGTCCAAGGACAGAGCCCTGATCCACGCTGCAGCATGTACTTGTGTGTGCGTGCAAGTGAATGGAGTCACAGCTGTCTGTGCTCCTTGTCTCTAAGATGCTAAATCACTAGGAATGAAAATGAGCACAGTCGGATTCTATGCTGGGCCTCCTGCATAGCACCCCGTCCAGTTGGAATCTTCCAACATTAGAATGTCAATGGAAGTCCTAATTCGACATCCTAGTTCCCAAGCACAGTTCAGTTCTGTCGCTCTTAGACTTACCAGCCTCTGCAGTCAACATGTCACCTATGAGATAAAGTTCAGATTGCTTGGCAGACATTCAAGAACCCTTACTGTCTCATGCCAGCTTTCCAACTCCTGTCACCTGTCCACCTCATCTCTTCTCTCTTCTCTGGTCTTGGGGATCATCAATACTCCAGCACCCCAAAGTGCCATGACAGATTGCCCAGAAACCCATGTTTCCACCCTACCATATCTTTGTTCCTGCTGTTTCCTCTGCCAGGAATGCCCTCTCCCTGTTTCACCATTGGCTCCAGCAGCACACCTACGTAAGGCCAGGCCCTCTGGCACGGTGGCTGGGCTGTGGCAGCAGTACTTGAACAGACGGGCTTGTGAGTACAGAGAACTTCATGCTGCTGCTTATGCAGCGAAATGAAGGAATCATCAAGGCTGCCATGACAGCGGTGGACAGGGATGACTCCAATGTACCGGGTCTTATGGCATCCACAGGACCAATGACAGCCAAATGATAGGCCTACTCATTCATGACCAAACTCTCCCAAGTCTCTCTGCCTAGTGTTTGAAGTCAATGATGACCACATTGGACATGAGTAACCCCCAAAGTTCTAGAAAAATCTATAAGTGGAGTAGGAAGAGATTACATAAAGATGTACTATTTTCTACTACAATGGGTAAGTAAGAGCTCAAGGGGGAAATATGTGAAATAAACAATATGTAGCTAGATTTGTAGCCCAACATGATGAAGCAGCTAGAACCCCTTATGTGAATGTTCTCTCAGCGTGGAACATACCTCTTTCTTGCCCCTTCCTGGGAGGAATGACATGGGGTCCAAGCTTCTTCCCAAAGGAGAGTGAAGAGAAGGCCTTTGTGGTGCAGTCAACTTGCTCCTTCCCATTAGAAATCTGAAACTGAGGGCTCCAGGTAAGGCCATTTTGCCTGGGCTTGGGGCAGTATTTCAGCTGAAGGGAAGTGCCAGGAGGACATAGAGTCGTAAGGCCCTCCCGACAGGAATCAGGGCCCATTCAGGACATTCAAACTGTGATGTGGGCCTGGTTTACCCTCGAATATATGGCTTTGGGTCTCTGCTTCTGCTCAGGCTCGCCTGGCAGCTCTGTGATCTCTAAAATGGAGAAAGGAGAGGAGGAAGGAAGACAATCCATGTTTATTGCACTCAACGTGTACCAGACACACCAGGATAGAGTGTTGTGCAGACTGTAATTCAAAGAGACCTTCTGGGGGTGCCTGGGTTGCTCAGTCAGTTAAGCACCAGACTCTTGATTTTGTCTCAGGTCATGATCTCACTGTTGTCAGACTGAACCCCGAGACCGGCTCTGTGCTGGGAATGGAGCCTGCCTGGGATTCTCTCTCTCCTCTCTCTTCACCTTTCCCTGCTCATGGGTACTCTCTCTGTCTCTCTAAAACAACAACAAAAACAAAACCAAAGAGCGCTTCTGCCCTTCCCCTGCTTTAGGACTTTGACAAGCGTGGCTCAGGGAGTGGGGTGGGAGTACCTCTTTCTGTTTCTCACTGTCCTCCCAAAGCTAGCCAGCCAGGGAGAGAGAATTACGGAAAGGGCAGCCGTATGGGGTCTTCTTGTGACCTGGCTTCAGGACCAGGTGATTCATTCTCATATCAATTATCATGAATCATGAATATGATACAACAAAAGTTTAGACACTTGAATACAACAGTGAACTAAATAGACCTAAATCCCTGCCCTGGTAGAGCTTTCATTCCAGCAGGATCTGTGTCTCGGGATCTCTGGATTCTCAGAGGCTCTTGCTTCTGAGGCCACCACTTTAGGTGGGCAGTATATCTCCTCCTGCTACCTGCTTCCATGCCACATCAGCATCTGAAGGGAGGTCACCGGTATCTGGGGGGGGAGAAGCTGGAGTGGCACGCTTTGAAAAATGAGCTCTGACCCGCTCCCTTTGCCCCAAATGCACACAGCCTTCCTCTTCGTCTTGTGCTTCATGCTTCCTCCAGGAAAAGTGTCCCAGCCATTTCTCTTCACTTCAGGTGCTTACTAGGAGGACGTTACATCCCAGGCCAAGGGGTATGCACCACGCTCTTGGAGAGGGTCCCTTGGTGTTCTGTCACTTGGCTTGAGGTGGGGGAGCGCCCTTCTGGTGCCTGAGTGGAGAGAAGACAATGCCACGGCTGTCCACTTTCTTCAAGGCGTACTCCTCTCTGGGCCCTTTTAACTTTCACCTGTCACAGACTTCTTATCCGTGCTGACCCATCCTAACCACATATGGCTCACTGAGCACCGGAAATGTGACTAGTTCAAACTGAGATACGCCATGAATGTAAAATTCAAACCCGATTTAGAAGACTTCGTTTCTAAGTGACAAAAAGCCAAAACAAACAAACAACAGTAAAATATTTTCGTAATAACTTTTATATTGAATACATGTTGAAATGATCCTATTTGGGGAATAATATTGGATCAAATAAAATATATCATTAAAATGAGGTTTTTAAACTTGTTCAGCTGACTACTGGAAACTTAAAATTACATAGGTAGCTCACGGGATATCTCTACTGGGTAGCACTGCTTTGGATGAATGATCTGACTACTGGAGAGCTGGTTTCAGTCTCTTAGCCTGTCTTGCACGGATGGCCTTGCCCCTCAACAGAGAAGGTCCAGTATATGATGTCCAGTGTATTGTTCTAGGCCTCTGGGAGCCTAGAAATGCATTTCACACATGCATTTCTCTGGAGAGAGGTGCAACAGCTTTCATCAGCTTCTTTAGGGGTCTGTCATGCTGTCTCTGGAAAAAAAAAAAAAGTTAAGACTTCTCATTTAATATAATCCTAACGTATTCCAGGGACTAATGCATCATTGAGCATTGAAACCAGAAAATAAGAGAAACACATGCAGCTCCTTGGTCTGCAAGGCCAGTGTAATTCACAAGAGCTTGAAGAAAGGCAACTAAGCCTTGCCTGACATCCATATATAGCCTCTAGGACTGGAACTCTGTTTTTTCCTCTCATTAGGTGTATTTCAGAGTTTACAATCTTGGGATGCTAGGTTTCATTTTTTTTTTAAATTATACTTTGTTGCATTTTTCCCACTAAAGTAGTCTACCTACAAATCCAAAAGAGAGACAGAGAAGTAGAAAAGGGAGGTAGGGGGGAATAGCAGTATCTATGGCCCTTGGAGTTAATTTTGGGGATCTTTCTCTTGGTTTCTATGAAAACTTGAGTAGAACAATTGATCTCTCTGAGCCTTTCCCCCCCCATCTGTTAAATGTGGATAGCCAGGCTACATCAGATAACGTTTTTGAGAATTAAGAGAAATAATTAATTGGACGAACTTTCAAGATGTTATTTTCCTCATTCTGATCTCATCAACCACCACAAACACTGGTGATATTTTTGTATATTTCCTTCCAAATAATTTTCCAATAAATAAAAATGTGATGGTAATGAACAGAATACAGATACGACTTTTTGGCATGCTTTTTAAATTTCTAATTTGATAATTTTAGACTTACAAAAAAATCACAAAAATTGTAGAGTTCCTATATACCATGCATCGAACTTTCCCTATTGTCAACATCTTACATAACCATAACACAATTATAAAAATAATAAATTAACATTTGCACAATACTTTTAACTAAACCACAGATTTTATTTGGATTTCACAAGGCTTTTAACTAATGTCCCTTTTGCTTGTTTATCTCAGGATCCAATCTAGGATCCCACACTGCAAGTTGTTATCATGTTTCCTTAGTTTCCTTCAAATTGGTAATAGTTCTTCAGCAGCCCTTCTTTGTCATGAGCTTGACACTTTTGAAGAATACGGATCAATTGATTAATCGTTTGGTAGAATATCCTTCAGTCTGGGTTTGCTTGGTGCTTTCTCATTATTAAAGTTATGCATTTGGGGCAAGAATACCGCGTAAGTGATAATGCCCTCCTCAATTGCATCAAAGTCTCATTACTGGTGACACCAACCTTGATAAAGTTATCACTATTTACTTAGCAATTGATACATGTCGTGGGGCAGATACTTTGAGACTATGAAAATATTCTGTCTTTCCTCAGTCTTCTTTCAATCATTTTAACAACCAGCAGTGGATCTTTACTTTCCTGCAACAATCACTACTACGATGTTCTCATGACGATTACCTATTTTCTTCATTCTTTCTACATTTCTTTGTTGCAATGATTCTATAAAGGGGAGAGCTGCCTCTTCTCCCATATTTGTTCACTCAATATTATTTTATCTCTTTGGACTCAGGGATCTTCATTTTATTATCTACCTTTGTTAATTATTGTTCAAATTGTTTCAGCTTTGGACATTGGGAGTTTGTTTCCTTTGGCTAAGTATGGCCTTTTAACATGTCCTCACCCTTTTTTGAACACTGTCTTACTCCAGACTCCTGTTGTAGCCCACCCCCTCCCCCAGGGGTTAAGGTATTTTATTTTGTTTTGTTTTCTGTTCTCTTGCCCCAGCTACAATGGGCTTTACCAGTGTCCTGGGGCAATGATTTCTGTTCCTCTCCCTCAAGATTAAGGATTTTATTCCATGTTGGAGAAAATAGGAAGGGAGCAGGGTCCTGGAGGAGTTTTGTGTCTCTCCTACAGCAGCTGCTTTTAGTCTCCCCTAGGCCTGCACCAGATGGAGGTTTTCTTGGGAACCTTCCATGTCTTCGTTGTGAACACCTGGTACATTTGGAGAAAAGCCTGCAAGGGCTCCCTGTGTCTGCAAACCCCACAAGCTTCTTACTCTCCCACCAGCCCAGACTCAGCTTCCACCATTTTGTCGACTATTCCAGATGAAATCCTGCAGGTGCCTGTCTCACGTCAGATTTTTAGGTATGTTGATTGCCTTGTGACTTAGCTATCTGGCACGTTCCGGAAAAGCCAGGGTCTGCTATTCTACAACAATGCCTGCATTCTTGTTGCAGGGGTGGGCGTGATGTTCTTCCCCACTCCATTCCCAGTGGAAACCGGAGACCCAGCATGACTAAGGGCTTACACCCGTTCTTGTTTGCATGTTTCCATCCTCCCTGGGTCAGGGACCTGTCCTCATTAGCCTAAGCTTCCTGCTTTGGTAATCATCACACAAACACGCACAGTTCCCCAAGAGCTATTAGGCAGAACTTTCTGTAATTATAAATTTGGTTAACCTTGGGACCCCTCTGTGATTCTTCAATGACCGCTTCTTGTTATGCCAGCTGAAGTCCAGGGAATCTAAGCATCACATTGTTAGCTCTCAGAGGAGGTGTTGGTGCAAATGGGGGCTGGAAGGAAAGCGCTAATGCATCCACCATGCTGGGATCAAGCAGGAGGCCGAGGAGGGGAAGTCCATCCAAAATACTTGAGTTAGATATGTGACAGGTGCATACTAAGCAAGGGGCCCACGTGGATTAGGATGGCATGGGTCTTGCCTCCTCCACCTCACAGTCTAACACGTAAACAAATAATCGCAAGGAATTGTGATAAATGCTGCACCAAAGGTATATACAAACGCTAAGGAAAATAGGAAGGAAAGCAATTACTACCCCCCACCCCCACCCCCGGGGAGTTCTCAGAAAGCCAGAGGGGAGGGAAAGCAGAACCTGAGGTAAAGATACAAAGGTTAGGTAATTTTGAAGGTGACTCCAAGAAACACAGGTGAAGGGGAACGAGAGTTAGGGAAGGTGAGGTGATAAGGGACATGTTACAAGGTCAATTCTGCTGGAGAACCTCGGTGCCTGTGTGCAATATGCACCTGGTGTTATTCTGCCCCCAGAGCAATTGTGCTGGATACTGGTGACAGCTGCTGAGTCTGGGGACGGGGACAGAGACACCAGGTTAGCTTTCCTGTGCTGCCAGCCAGTCTGGCCCATAGGCAGGATGGACTCTGTGGCCAGAGAGTGCTCTCAGGCAGAGTCACAGTGATTGGCTGTTGGAAGGCAGGTGGACATACACCAAAAAAAAAAAAAAAAAAAAAAAAAGGTGCTGAGGGGACACAGGAGGGCTGCTGACAGCCTTGGCTGTACGACGTGGCATTTGAATTGAACCTTGAAGGATGATGAGTAGCTCCAAAGGGAGGAAAACCCCCATGGGCGAGATGGAATGGCGGCAGCAGATAGTGAGAGACAACTTTGTTACAGTGTGATCAAGAAAATAGTTTAGGGGATACAAT